>NC_137784.1:23454118-24054118 GCF_963455305.1 Plecotus auritus
ATGCCCCACACTGGGGATTGAGCCTACAACCCGGCACATGCCCTGACTCGGAATCAAACCATGATCTCCTGGTTCATAGGTCGACACTCAAACACTGAGCCACGCCAATCAGGCATGAACCTTGGTACTTTGGTTAAGAGTTAAACTACTTTAGAAAAATTAAGTGGCCCCTCGAGTGTCAGACTTGAAGATCTACATTGGGTTTCCCTCACTATCTTAACTCTTGGTATCTGAAATTAGAAACCCAACAGGTTTTGGATAAGGATGAACATGAGATATGATAATATCACTAATAATAATAGTGCATCACTGCAATCATCAATAGCAATTTTGATTCCTTGAGAAGTTACTATGTCAGACATTTTGTCATTTTACATATATTACCTCTAATCTCCACAATGCTTCCCAAGGAAGCAGTATCATAAGTACGAAACAAATCAGTAAATTGGGGTTCAAAATTGTTAGTGCCTTTGTCTTTGGCCACAGAGAACTGGTAGCAGAGCCAGAACTCAAGTTCACATCTTGCCAGTCTCAAGGTCAATAAACTATTTTGCTGCTACATCACATTACCGCCCAACCTAAACTCATACAGTGACAATAGTAAAGTCACAGTAAAATCATTCAGTTTCCCATTGAATTCAACACATAATGTAAAGGGGATACTTACCTCATTTTATATGCTGGATAAAAAGAAACTAGTATTTGAAAAATATCACATTCTATACATTATATTTAATTATATGGGTGGGAAAGGCATTCACTTCATCCCAGGCCCTTTCCTAAAATGGAGTGAGATTTGAGTACCTTGACCTCCAATATAATGGCTAAGAATGGCTGTGAAATTAAAAAGAAGATAGATCCCTCCTTTGTCTGGGCTTGTCTCCCTTGGCAAAATATAAAATTCCATAAATAACATTTTTAGGTGTTCCTGTTTGGTGTCAATTAATTATCCTCTCCCCACCAAGGTCACTTGATTTGAGTTGACATTTACACTTTAAAAAATTAAGTACTCTCGAACAGTGCTATTCAAATTATGGTCCTTCGCAAGGACAGAAACTGAGAGTGTGTTAAGCAACTTCTGTAGCAATTCGACATTGCCATGACATCCAAATGCATGATCACTGGGTTCATATCACAGAACAAAGTACAGACCAGATCGAGCCTTGCTGAACTTGTGCAGCGAGTTCAATGCGGTGTGAGTACATACTAGTCAGTTTCAGTAGGACCACCTAAAAGTCTGTGACATACTGTATGTTAAAAATCAAAAAAGACCTGCCAAGAAGCTCACTCTGAAATTGAGAGAAACCACGTATGAGAGAGAATCATTGATTGGCTGCCTCCTGCACGCCCCACACTGGGGATCAAGCCCAAAATCCGGGCATGTGCCCTGACCAGGAATCGAACCAAGACATCCTGGTTCATAGGTCGACACTCAACCACTAAACCACTCGGGCCAGGCTGACAGCCTCTTTAAATAAACTAAAATGCAAAATATAAAATGAAAAACTTTCCCACCAAAATAAATGCTTCATTAAAAATACATGTGTAAATATGTGTGTATGCATGCATACACACACACACACACACACACACAGGTGTAACATATGCCCCAGTTATAAAAGCTTCAATTTATGAAGGGTCCAAGGACTTCCCTGGAGTTATGCAAGGGATCAAGATTTTGTGAAATGGCAAATTCTGAAACATTCCCACAGAATATCACCAATTCAGAAATAAGCTAATGATTCATCCACTATGTCATAAGAAAGACTTTCAGATTATTTTTAGGTCATTTTATTACTATTGTACAGGATGCGAACTTTAAAAACTCACTATCACCCTAGCCAGTTTGTTTCAGTGGAGAGAGCATCGGCCTGTGAACTAAGGGTCCTGGCTTCGATTCCGGTCAAGGGCACATGCCCGGGTTGCAGGCTCGATCCCCAGTAGAGGGCGTGCAGGAGGCAGCCTATCAACGATTCTCATCATTGATGTTTCTCTCTTCCTCTCCCTTCCTCTCTGAAATCAATAAAAATATTTTTTAAAAAATAATAAAATAAAAAACTCACCCCCAGAAAAGAAACCTGGGTTCCCCAAGATATGTGATCAGTGCCAGGGCCCCGCCAGCAGGCGAGGGGATCCCAAGGCAGCTGCTGGGCGTGGAGGCCATGGGGGCATAGGCTACCAAGGAGACAGAACTGAACCTCACATCACCCTGCTTGGCCCCGGAGGATGACTGGTTAGCCAGAGACGGGTAAGATTCCTCAGGGAAGGAACAACCTAAGACAGGCACAGTCACAGAGGGGCCATCAGGAGAGAACTTGGGGGTCAACAGAGGTGGGGCACAGACCCTCACCCCCCCAACCTTGCAGGGGCCTGAAACCTCACCCCTTCCGAGGGAGGTCTCCTGCCCCATGGCTGCTTTGCTTCCCATGCCCAGCTCAAATCGGGACCCAGATGACAGACAGAGACTTGGATGACAGCAGCTGCCCTTACACTGCAACAGGACTTGTTTGAGTTGTCTTGTACCCATGGGGTGGGGAAGGGGGTTTTTGATATCTAAATCCAGCTTAGCACCAGGAATGCTCAGGGCCTACTCAAGAAGGCAAATAATCCTTCCCACTAATATTTACAGGGTAAAATAAGATTGTTGTTAGAGTATTAAATTTGACAGTAAAATAGTAGTCAAGTTCTCAGACTAATTTAAATTGGCTAATTGAAATAAGCGAATATTCTAGAAAAATTAATGGTACTGGACAAAAAGCTGTTCCTAAAGTGGTAACTAACATTTTTATTGGTAGTTCATCTCACGGTAAAATTGCATAACATGTAATGAACCTAAAGCAGTCATATTTTAGTGCAAAAAAATTAAAATTTAAAAGCTATCAAGACTACATTATAAAATTTCCAAAAGCCTCCTAATATTTAAATCAAAAAAGGGGGGATAATAGAAGAATATCACACATGGTGTCAAAACAAGCCAAAGGAAAATCGTTTGGACAAAAAATGAAAAAGGATCCCAAGTCAAATTTATAGAAAAGATTCCTTTATTAACTTTTGGTCGAGAATATGTTTGTATATTTTCAGAAAACAACTCCAAGACCATGTGGATTCCTGCAACAGAGAGGAATTGACAGGACTGCTCCAGCCATGAAGACAGAAGAGAAACAGTCCAGAGATGGAAGACGCTGACGACGCCTTGCCACACTAGCAGTCTGTAGCTGTGCATCGCTGCAGGTTGCCTAGCACCAAACCAGAGAGGGTCGGACCTGCGTTGCCACCATGTGCCCACCATCCAGAACTGAAATATCATTGCTGACATGTACACATAAGGATCTGTTTGACATTGAAATTGGAACTCAAAAGAACTGTTGGCCCAGAAAGAAACTCACTACAGACTGACTCATTTGCCTCTCAGCATAACCATTATTGCTTGTCTCATTTTCGGTTCTTATAAGTGTATTTCTAGTATCACATGATCTCACTCATCTAGGGGAAATAATGAACAACATAAACTGATGAATAAAACAGACCCAGAGACAGGGAAGCATCGATCAGACTGTCAAATCTCAGAGGGAAGGTAGGAGAGGGTTGGGGTAAGGAGGAGAGATCAACCAAAGGACTTGTGTGCATGCATATAAGCCTAACCAGTGGTCACGGACAACAGGGGGGTGGGGGCATGCGTGGGGAGGGGTTTGGGATGGGAATGGGGGGATGAGGACAAATATGTGATACCTTAATCAATAAAGAAATTTTTTAAAAAACTCACTATCTATTTTGTGTGAGTGTTCTGACTGTTCTGGCTCTCTTTTCAGCAAAACTGCAGCTCCCAAGAGGTATACAAAGGTAATCAAGACTTGTGTGCTTAAAAAAGAAAATACTGGAAATGTCTGAATAAGAGCAGCTTCATTTTTAGATGCCTTTACTTTGTGTGCAAAATTTGTCTTCTGCAGACCCACCAACATAAAATTGTACCCATTGAGCACTTTTTTCATAGCTGCAGGTGTAACCCTACTGCTTCTCTTATTTAGAGCAAGTAAACTACAATTAGGCAGCTCTTAAATTGTACACCAATCCAAGTCTGAGAGAGAATCCTTCTGAGTTTCCTTCTGAAATAAAGTTTGGAAGATGCAATTCAGAAATATCTATTTATTTATGCTCTTCAGTTAGAAGCTTTAAATCTCGTTATTTAAACAATAAAAAATATTATTAAAGAATATTCCAGTAAAATGCCATAAATTTTCATTTGAAGATTACATTTCTATTTTACAAATTGGGAAAATCAATTGATCCTAACTCAAGTTAAAAGAACAGATTATTTTTCTTTTTTCTTTTATAAGCAGGATAGAAGTAAAGGAAGAACATTTATAACAGCCTTAATGTCTTATGTCCTCTATTTTGCAAATCTGAGTAAGTCTCCTCTGCTAACTTTGTCAGCTAGGGAATAAAGAATGTCATTTGAGATTCTATAGCTTAATTACGCTGATAAAGCAGTTTTATAAATCATGCTACAAGTAATGGATATTCCTTTGAGAATAGTGAACTAGCAACCATAAAACATGTGCTGTGGACTTGGTGCCTTATCTTCTACCCATATGTCAGTATGAATTGGTCAAAGCAAGTCTTCAACTTCAGCCTGCTCAAGTCCAAATAGAAGGAAAAAAAAACAGTTGCCCCACCCACTGATATGAAAGCATTATTTTCCAAATCAGAAACAGGAAGTCTACTCAAAGGGATGGCAGGCCAGAAGATCTGAAACTGAAATTGATAGAAAATGTAGGTCATATGCCAGCTATATACCTAATTTTACAGCTGTATAAAGAAGAAATGTGGCTATTCCTACAAATTCTTTGTATACTGTAAATGGTTACACAAAAGAAAGTGGAATTATAAATGTGAAGGTCCTAGTATTCGTATCTTCCAGGCTGGTGGTGACAGACAAAAACTGGAGAGTTGGGCATAGCATTCATAAAACCATGCCCTCATCCAGCCATAAGTTAAATTAAAACCAGACATTAGGGATTGAAGACCAAGAGAAAGCAAAGGACTAGCTCAAGGTCACGCCCAAAATGGGATCTGAATTTAGATATTGTTTCCAGATCAAGGCATTATGCTAGTGAAAAATTGAAAGGCAAAGGTTTTAATACTTAGCAATATGTAAGGAACTAGAACAAGAGACAAGGAATGTGCTAAATGTTGAGTAGCTTAGTTGAGAACAGTTTAGTTTACAAAATATGCTGAAAAAAGCAATAGGACCAGCTCCTGATGCAAAAGGAATTCATCATCATTCCGAATCCTGCAATTCCTAATCATAGAGCATCCTCAGGAGGGAATACTTAATGGAATGTAGAAAGCTATCAAAAGAGAGGGAGAATAAGCTCTCTTATTCTCATTCCTCTTGGCAAACTGAGGACAGAGGCACATGACTTCTCCACTGGTGTTTCTAACTCAATCTTGACAGTTGCAGTTATCTATAATAATAAAAGCGTAATATGCTAATTAGACCAGACAGACTAACGACCTTCCCGACGACCTTCCAGACGAAGCCGGGGCTGCGAGGGCCAAGGCAAGCCGCTGCGGCTGAGAGGGCCAAGCCCCTTGCACGAATTTCATGCATTGGGCCTCTAGTTTATTAATAATGATATTCATGCACCTTGAAGAAGCTCTTAGCTTCTTGACTTTAACTGGAACTTAACTAGTCCTCTTAACTAAGACTGCTGAAGAATCACACCAGTTTCAAATTCAGCAGACCCTAAAAACTAAACCCTCATTTGAACATCTGAAGCTCTTCTCAGGCAACACACATGAGGTTCAGGGCCACGTGATGATGGACTGCCTTTATTTAAATCACAGGGGTTTTAAAGACCACTTCCCCTGAGAATTTCTAAAACATTCTTAAGCCCATTTTTGAAAATTTAGAGCTTTTGCATCATTCAAGTGAACATCATGAATAGTGAGTTCCTAAACTTGGGTAGCCCTGGACAGTGTGGCTCAGTTGCTTGATCATAGTCCTGGGCACTGAGAGGTAACCGGAATGATTCCCGGTCAGGGCACATGCCTGAGTTTCGGGCTGGATCCCCCGTAGAGGGCATGCAGGAGGCGGTCCATCAGATGTTTCTCTCCCTTCCTCTCTCTAAAATCAGTAAAAACATATTTTTTAAAAATTTGGACAACAGGTAAGTGTGGCTAGATCCTTCTAAAGAATGCCAGAACTACAGGAGAACCAATACCACTAGAGAAAAAAACTGAGGGTTAAAGGGGCTTTTGAGGAAGGAAATGGAAATTGAGTTAAGTAATGTCAGTTCATAAAGTACATCTAGATTTTAGTTAATGATTTAAAATAGAGTCAGTTAACCTTCTGAAGCTTAATGATTCTCTCTTCACGTTATCCTATTTTTACCTATGTTTCTCCTTTCCAAACTGCTATTCCTGGGCTGTATTGCTGGTATCACTAATGTAAACACCTCATATTGTAGTTCAGAAAGGAGTCATGGAGGGCATTACATAAAGATTTTATAGTATTTAGAATTAATATACCCTCAATAAGACAAAGAAATACTTTAAGTATTTTTTAAGCAGCACATGCATATTTTATGTGTGTGGGGAGACTTTTAAAAAAAATGTTGACTTGGTAGAAAAGGGTATAGGGGGGATAAATGGTGTTGGAAAAAAAATGTTGACTTAAAATTTCAGTGATGCACTTAAGAACCTAAACATAAATTGTGAGAAAATGACAGGCTTTTAATCATATAATGGCACTTCACATAAATCAATACTATGTAAGTATTTCAAAAATAAATTCCAGAGCATGTTACTAACATTTACTGATTTGTAAATGCCTTTGGGGGCCTTAAAGAGCTTTAATTTTTATTATTTTTTAAAAAATATTTTTACTGATTTCAGAGAGGAAGGGAGAGGGATAGAGAGATAGAAACATCAATGATGAGAGAGAATCATTGATCGGCTACCTCCTGCACACTTCCTACTGGAGTTCGAGCTTGCAACCCAGGCATGTGCCCTTGACCGTAATCGAACCCAGGACCCTTCAGTCCACACTCTATCCTTTGAGCCAAACCAGCTAGGGCAAGAGCTTTACATTTTAAATCACCTAGATAACCTATTGAAACGATGATATTTCCATTCCATTTGCAAAGATGCTAAAAGAAACCTGAAATTCACCTCATGAATTGAGCCCATTATTAGTTCAGAAAAACGATGAAGAACATGCCTTCTCAACCACATATTCATGGCCGAGTGGGCTTGTGGGAAACAGTTCCAGAGTCTCCCTACCCAATAACAGCTTTTCTAACTCTGCCTATAAGATAGGGAGGGGTGGCAGAACCTTCTCTCTGTTCTTTGTTTTCCCGGAATGCGCATTTTTAAAAATAGGAATGATTAAACTTTTAGAAACCCATTTGTCTGCAGAATCAGCCAAAGATACTTCTTGAAAAATTATGATCAAAGCAAGTTTTGGAAGCAACCTGCCCCACCTCAACCCAAAATAAGGAAAAACAAACAAAATTCTTAAGACACTTTTGTCTAATACCCTCATTTTAAAGATAAGGATACTAAGGCCCACATTAAAATCGATACGGGAAGCTTTGTTTATTATATATCATTCACCCCAACTGCAATAGGAGTAGTCAGAGAAAAATGTTGAAGGAAAACTTTTCCAGTTATTCTTATTGATTTCTTTCTTATGAAAACAAGACAATTCTTCTGCCAAACTGTTAATGTTGCGTAAAAAATTTTCTGGAGACCTTCCAATGTTCAAACTCGTAAATGACTGTCAGGTCGTTATTGGAAATATTGAAATTATTTCTTTACTATGCTTTGTTGTGTGTATGTGTGGGAGCCTGGTAAAGATTTCCACCTCAGAACTTGGAATTTTTTGAATGGAGACACTGCCTAAAAGTAAGGGAAAAACAAATAATTTTCAACATTTGATAAAAACTCACTGAAATAACAGCATTTTAGATCCCTTGAGAAGTATCTGAAATGAATTCTTTTACATTTATTATTGATTAAGGTATCCTATCTAATAAAAGAGTACTATGCAAATTAACCACCACTCCGCTACACCCACCAGCCACGCCCATCAGCCAATCAGGAACGAATATGCAAATAAACCCAACCAAGTTGGCTATGGCCACAGAGAGCAGGAGGGAGGCTTGGGTTTCCCCGGCGATGGAGGAAGCCAAGTTTTCCGCCTGCCCTTGCCGGACTAGGCCTCCACTCAAGGCTACAAAGTTTCAATGATAGAAGATACATAAACCCAAACAGCAATGGCGGCAGCCACGGAGCTGGAAAGAGCACGAGGCTAGGGTTGCCCCCGGCAATGGAGGAAGCCAAGCTTTCCGCACACCCTGGCCGACCCAGGCCTCGCTTAAGGCTACAAAGTTTCAATTATAGAAGATACATAAATCCCAATAGAAATGGCTGCCACCACAGAGCAAGCAGAAGGCTTGGCTCTGCTCCAGGCTACAAAGTTTCAATTGTAGAAGATAAATAAACCCCAGATACCAGGGCCTCCACTTGGGTCGCCAGGGGGCGTGGCCGGCCTGCAAACCACCACAGGCCCCTCGCCCAGGCCGCCCCACACCCCAAGGGAACCCCCACCCTGATCCGGGACACCCTTCAGGGCAAACCAGCTGGACCCCACCCATGCACCAGGCCTCTATCCTATCTAATAAAAGAGTAATATGCAGATTGACCATCACTCCAACACACAAGATGGCTGCCCCCATGTGGTCAAAGATCCTGCCCCCTTGTGGACACAAGATGGCCACCACAAGATGGCCAGCAAGGGAAGGGCAGTTGGGAGGGACCAGGCTTGCAAGGGAGGGCAATTGGGGGTGACCAGGCCTGCAGGGGAGGGCAGTTGGGGGTGACCAGGCCTGCAGAGGAGTGCAGTTCGGGGCAAACAGGCTGGCAGGGGTGGGCAGTTAGGGGCAATCAGGCTGGCAGGGGAGTGGTTAGGGGGTGATCAGGCTGGCAGGCAGAAGCGGTTAGGGGCAATCAGGAAGGCAGGCAGGTGAGCAGTTGGGAGCCAGCAGTCCTGGATTGTGAGAGGGATGTCCGACTGCCCGTTCAGGCCTAAACGGGCAGTCAGACATCCCTCGAGGGGTCCCAGATTGGAGAGGGTGCAGGCTGGGCTGAGGGACACACACCCCCGTGCACGAATTTCGTGCACCGGGCCTCTACTTACATATATGTCCTTATCCCCCACTGCCTCCCCCAAACCACTATGCTCAATTAATATTTGACAAAGGAGGCAAGAACATACATTTTTTTAATTTAAAAAAGTTAGCCATGTCTTCTCTACCACTAAACATTTTTAAGTCTGCTTTTTTGTGAATGGACATATTTAGAGAGTAACAACCCTTGAGAAGATCTCTTTGTGTTTAAATTTACCCGAGAAAGTCTATGGGAATCAGGGTATTTAAACATAAATTCTATATATGTGTGTGGAAGTGCTTGTGTGTGAGTGTGTGTGTGAGTGTGAGTGTGGCTATGGTAGCTTTTCTGCCATAGGTGCTCATTGGTTAATGAATTACAACCATAGGGACACTGAGGAATGGGGTAGGGAGTTCTGATGATGAAACTTTTTTGCTAAATATGTAATTGTAGATAATATAAATTCACTGTAGAAAATTGGGGAAAGAAGAATGAAAAAGAAAATCAGCTGGAATGCTATTAACTAGAGCTCTCCAATATTAACATTTCAAGAAATAGTGCAGCCTTCCAACAGTTAATGCTCAAGTGCTACTTTTTCAGTCCTTACAAAATGTTCTTGGCTTATACCACTGTGCAGTTCAGACCCTGGGTAGGGGGGAACACTTGAATGCTATTGGGAGAAAGGCAGGTAACAAAGTGTGTTGAAAAGGCTGGTTGGAGATTTTGCCAAATTAGACTATGAAAACCTCCTCAGAAGTGGGCATATTTAGGAATGTGTAACATTTCATGCATATTGTGAGCTACTGCAGCGTCCACAGTAAAGGTATGTCTGAAGTGGGGGGGAGACGTATGATGGGGAAAGGCCACATCTTGATATTTTCAACATGTTTCCACAGATAGGCTGGGGTTTTATTAGGAGAGGGACCTACTAAAGTATGGCTAAAACATTTAACACACCACACAACACCAGTTTTGATGCCATAATACCTTTCATGAATTGAGTGCAATTGAAGGCTTCCAATCATTTCATCCTCAGAATAGCAACTTAGATCTAAAGAGATACCTCTTGAGGAAAAATATAAGCCAATATATAAAATAAAAAAGAAACCCTAGCCCTAACCGGTGTGGCTCAGTGGACAGAGCATCGGCCTGCAGACTGAAAGGTCCCAGGTTCGATTCCGGTCAAGGGCATGTACCTTGGTTGCGGGCACATCCCCAGTAGGGGGTATGCAGGAGGCAGCTGATCGATGTTTCTCTCTCATTGATGTTTCTAACTCTCTATCCCTCTCCCTTCCTCTCTGTAAAAAATCAATAAAATATATTAAAAAAAAAAAAAAGAAAAAAAAAAAGAAACCCTAGCCGGTTTGGCTCAGTGGATAGAGCATCAGCCTGCAGGCCAAAGGGTCCCGTATACAATTATGGTCAAGGGCACATTCCTTGGTTGCAGGCTCCTCCCGGGCCCGGGCCCGGGCCCAGGCCCTGGTCTGGGCTTGTGCAGGAGGCAACCAATCAATGTGTTTCTCTCACATAGATGTTTCTGTCTTTCCCTCTCTCTTCCACTATCCCTAAAAATCAATGGAAAAATATCCTCGGGTGAGGATTAACAAAAAATAAAATAATAAAATAAAATAGAAATTAAAGTTTACTTTTCCAGATGTTCTGCTTATATTTTAACTTTGAAACACTATATTTTAGGGGTGAGAAGGGCAGTGATGGTACTTAATCTTGTAGGTTATCTTAAGGATGTACACACATGACAAACTAAATCAATCATTCCACGTGCAACTGGCAACAGCGAAAGGAAGCGTGCCTACTGTCTAGGAACCCACCATACTATTGCTAGAAAAGCAATGGTTTGTTCCAAAAATACCATTTAAGTAACTGTCTATCCATAGGTAAAGCTGTCAATCTGTACATATTTGTAGCAGGTGCACACACAGCAACTACATGGACATACTTTACTAAGTTAATAAACTCAATAAGACAAGTGAAAATAACAGAAGCCCCAAGACAAATACCAGTGTAGCCCCCTACAGCTGTGTAGTCCTGATAAATGCTTTCTCTGCACCTGACTTCACTGCCCTGTGCAATATGGCAGTGGATATCATCCACCATGCATGATGGCTGCTGACATATTACACGTGTAGCACACACAGTAGACTCTCAATAAATGGACATGTGCCCAGCCGGTGTGGCCCAGTGGTTGAGCATTGACCAATGAACCAGGAGGTCACAGTTCAATTCCCAGTCAGGGCACATGCCCAGGTTGCGGGCTCGTGCCCCAGTGTGGGGCGTTCAGAAGGCAGCCCATCAATGATTTTCATCATTGATGTTTCTATCTCTCTCTCCTCCCTTCCTCTCTGAAATCAATAAAAATAATATACTTTAAAAATTTTTTTTAGCCCTAACCGGTTTGGCTCAGTGAATAGAGCGTCGGCCTGTGGACTGAAAGGTCCCAGGTTTGATTCCGGTCAAGGGCATGCACCTTGGTTGCAGGCACATCCCCAGTAGGGGGTGTGCAGGAGGCAGCTGATCGATGTTTCTCTCTCATCGATGTTTCTAATTCTCTATCCCTCTCTCTTCCTCTCTGTAAAAAATCAATAAAATATATTTTAAAAAATTGTTTTAAATAAAATTTAAAAATGGACATGTTATGTGGTTAAGTAACCACTGGAGAAAAGTAACATTTGATTGTAACAAAAATACTGGAATATTGGTTCTGAAAGCTAAAAAACAAATTTGACACCTAATTCATTTCCAAAATGTTTGTTATTAGGGTAGCAAAAGACAGTATTTCAAAGGGGGTTGGAAATAACAACGTATATATGATGGCTACATTTTATTTTGTGTAAATGACCTCAATATAGTTGATTTCACCCAAGAAAAAGTTGGTAATAAATAAGCTCTAAATTTCCCTGCAACTGTAAAATTCCATTATGTTCCAAAGGCAGGTGATTTGGCCAAGGTTACAAATGATGCTGGACACCAGTGAGCTTTGAGTTTACCATCACATCCAGCGTCCTGAGAAAGCTTTAGAAATATGATAAAATTGTATTTAATTCCTTTTGAAGGTACAGACACCAGCTCATTGATAGTTCACAATTAGCTTTTTTATCAACCATATTTGTGATTTCTCATTACACAGTAATTAAAAGCAAGATGGTAGATAATAGAATGCAATAAAATGGAAATATGACCATGGTACATTACTTTTAGGTAATATACCTTAAAAAAAGCTAACTATCCTATCTAATAAAAGAGTAATATGCAAATTGACCATCACTCCAACACACAAGATGGCTGCCCTCATGTGGTCAAAGATGGCTGCCACAAGATGGCCAGCAGGGGAGGGCAGTTGGGAGGGACCAGGCTTGCAGAGGGCAGTTGTGGGTGATCAGGCCAGTAGGGGAGGGCAGTTGGGAGGGACCAGGCCTGCAAGGGAGGGCAGTTGGGGGCGATCAAGCCTGCAGGGGAGGGCAGTTAGGGGTGACCAGGCCGGCAGAGGAGGGAAGTTGGGGGTGACTGAGCCTGCAGGGAAGGGCAGTTGGGGGGGGACCTAGGCCTGCAGGGGAGAGCAGTTGGGGGGACCAGGCCTGCAGGGGAGGGCAGTTGGGGGGACCAGGCCTGCAGGGGAGGGCAGTTAGGGGTGACCAGGCCTGCAGGGGAAGGCAGTTAGGGGTGACCAGGCCTGCAGGGGAGGGCAGTTAGGCATCAATGAGGCTGGCAGGGGAGTGGTTAGGGGGTGATCAGGCTGGCAGGCAGAAGCAGTTAGGGGCAATCAGGAAGGCAGGCAGGCGAGCAGTTGGGAGCCAGCAGTCCTGGATTGTGGGCAGTCGGACATCCCTCAAGGGGTCCCAGATTGGAGAGGGTGCAGGCTGGGCTGAGGGACAACCCCACCCCCGTGCACGAATTTCATGCAGCGGGCCTCTAGTAAAACATAATGATCAAACTTTTGTAAAAAGGTATGTATGGAAAGAAATTTTTGAAGATACCTACTAGATTATTAAACTTTAGTTAATTCTAAAGGGGGCTAGATGTTTTCTCTTTCCTTTTTCATTTGTTAGCCTGTGTATATTTTTAAACTAAAAGCTATGAAACAGTATTAACTCTACAATAATAATAATAATTTAAAAATGAAAGTAAATTAAAAGATTACCACTAGAGATCACTGTAATTAGAGTGAAAATGATGAGTGGGCTGAGTCTGTGTAAACCAAAGGTTATAATCATGAGGCCCACGGACAAGATTAAATTAGCTCTTTATTGACAGATTTTTAGTTTCTCTTGAAAAATCTGAAGTCCTGAGAGCACTGGGCTGGGACTACCAGTTCCCCCAGCACAGACTCTGCCCACTTCAGATGAACTCTTCATTTTCTCATTTGCCAAAATCTAAGCATTCAAGTTTACCACCTGTGGTCTAACCAATGCAGCATTATAAGCCAGCAACATTCTGTAGGGGCTGAAAACGCAGCACTTAAAAGTTACCTGATCTAAATTTTATTACAATTTTAAAAGGTGTGTGTGTATGTATGTGTGTATGTGCACGCATACACATACTGCTACACTGAAAATAAAAACAAAATATTACTTGAAATGTAATAGATATGTCTTGCTAGAATTATGTGACTTCTTTTCATGCTTTTTATTTGTATTTTTCAGATTTTCTAGAATAAACTTATGTAATTTATAAGTAGAAAAAGTTTAGGAAAACAATTTTTTGGGGCTAATACTCCGTTCCTTAAGTCTCTATAGCTGTAATTCATTAATCAATAGAAACCTATGAGAGAAAGGTAGTAATTGCTACAGGCAGACAGATGCACACATATATCCAACATAGATTTATGTCTACACAATTTGTTTAAGCATCCTGATTCCCATGGGCTTTGTCACGTAAGTTCACCTCATGCATTTTTATCTGTAAATACATCCATTCACAGAAAAGCTCACCTCATGCATTTTTATCTGTAAATACATCCATTCACAGAAAAGCAGACAAAATTTTTTAGTAGTAGAGAAGACATGACTATTTTTTATTAAAAACAACAATCAGCCCTAACCGGTTTGGCTCAGTGGATAAAGCATCGGCCTGCGGACTGAAGGGTCCCAGGTTCGATTCCGGTCAAGGGCATGTACCTTGGTTGCGGGCACATCCCCGGTAGGGGGTGTGCAGGAGGCAGCTAGCTGATTGATGTTTCTCTCCCATCAATGTTTCTAACTCTCTATCCCTCTCTCTTCCTCTCTGTAAAAAATCAATAAAATATATTTTTTAAAAAAAGAAAAACAACAATCAGCCAGGCTAGTGTGGCTCAGTGGTTGAAGGTTGACCTATGAACCAGGAGGTCACGGTTCAATTCACCAACAGGGCACGTGCCCAGGTTGCAGGCTCCATCCTCAGTGTAGGGCACACAGGAGGCAGCCATGTGATTCTCTCTCATTGCTGATGTTTCTATCTCTCTCTCCCTCTCCCTTCCTCTCTGAAATCAATACAAATATATTTTTAAAACAACAACAACAGCAATTAGTGACAATGTAACAGAATTCGTTTCAGATGATTCCAAACGGAACTTAAATGGTATAGAGTGGACCTTCATCAATCATGAAAAAGATTGGTGTTTTCCCCTTATTTGGAGACTGTGTATCTGTTCAAATAAATTCCAAGTTATGAGGAGTAAAAGAACTGTCAGGTTCTCACACAAACACAGAAGAAGCCATAGGAGAGAAGTCATTTAAATGTTCACAATGATGACCTGACAGGCTTAGAAGTTATAAGCACTGGAAGGACTGCAGAAAATCCCTTTGCACAACATTTGTGGTTTGGCAAAACGATGTCTTGGTTTTGCAAGGAAGAAATCAATAAGAGCAACTCCAAACAGTTTTCTTCCTTGGCGGAGGGAAAAAAATGCCATAAATTGCAGGTATTTTTGCTATCTTTTTAGGCTCAAAGAAAACTGGAAGACCTTTTGGCCCACTCGGGTATATTAAATTTCCAGGAATCAGTGAAATTCTAAAACTTATTTTTAAGGAACGTCTGAAAAACTGAAATGTGGGGTAGAAAGGTGTAATTTTCACCCTTTAAACAATCTAGTGAAATGTTAAAGACAACAAATGACTTGCACATACAATCCACTATGAGAAACATGGCCAATGTCCTTACCTAAAGACTGGTAGAGCTCTGTCATTTTGGGATGGTCCCAGCATGTTGTTTGGGTCTCGTGGCTAAAACAAAATGCAAAGAAAGACTTTAGGATTTATAATGGGTAGTAGAGAAAAGGAAGGGGGGAAGGCCTGGTTTGCTTTTGAATCATTAAGAATCTGTACTTCAAAGGAATTTCATCGTGTGGAGAATGTTTATCTTCCAAGCAGAAAAGCCCCTACCCTTGCTTTCAAAGGTAAAAGCAGCCCGGCCAGCATGGCTCAGTGGTTCAGTTTCAACCTATGAACCAAGAGGCCACGGTTCGATTCCGAGTCAGGGCACATGCCTGGGTTGTGGGCTCGGTCCCCAGTAGGGGGTGTGCAGGAGGCAGTCCATCGATGATTCTCTTTCATCACTGATGTTTCTATCTCTCTCTCCCTCTCCCTTCCTCTCTGAAATCAAAACAAATATATTTTTTAAAAGGTAAAAGTCATATGAACATATTTGGTAACCAGAATTTGTTTCTTTTGTGTACCTACAAGTCAGTTGCACTTCCGTTATGATAAAATGACCTTGTTATATAATCGATAACCGAAAATCAGGATTTCTTCACCTGTCCAATGGGGAACATTCAGAAAGGACACCAACAAGTATCACTCAACTTTGTCAAAGAGAGATACTGGACATTAGTTTAATAAATAAACCGCCTCACTTCTCATTTGCTCTAACTGCCCCCTGACGTTTTTCTATTACTCTTTATTCTCCATATCCAGATAACCCATCCATGATAACTGTATTTCATTTCAGCTTAACGTACATCCATTGCCTGATTAATACGTCATACCTTCTCTCTTCCCATTACTTTTAGAATGTCTTTTTAAATTGGTATGCTATACACCACTACACATTTTCCTATATTTACTTGGGACTGAATGAAGCATTCACAGCTCTCTTCCATTTCTTAAAGTTTAGCTAAGTGTGGTTGCTGGCTATCAGCTCCTGCCACACACAAAAAAAAGAACAAAACACCCTTGTGTTCCTCCTTCAATTACATGAATAAATCTGGGAGAGATAACTACATATACTTTTCCTTACTTTGGCCCATCTACATAAATCACCAAAGCATCATATTTCCAGTTTTCAGGGATTACATGACTAGCTTTGATACAGTAAAATGCAGCCTTGAATGATATTTCAGGACTCGTACTCAGAGCCTATTCATAATCTTTGGGGAAGGGTGGGGATAGAGAGAAAACAGCTTAAATGTGGACATTTCAAGGGGAGGCAACAATGTCAAGCAACCTCAGCATAGGTTTTAAATCTTAGGTTTGGATTCTGGCTCTGTGCCCTACTAGCCAGGAAATTTGAGGCAAGCCTGCTCACCTGGATTAGTTGATATAAATAAGTGTCTGGCACCTTCTAGTGTTCAATACGTGGTCATTTTGTTATTATGTGCCCCCCAAATTAGTGCCCACTAAAAGCAAACCTTTTATCAGTTGATTATAACATAGGTAAGTCAGCCAAGCCTAATGACCCTTTGGAATGAGCAAAACCGACATGCAATGTGATTGACCTCTGTTTTTAAGAAAGAAACAAAACGGAGAAATACGTATTGTGGTTTGATAAATAAAACACAATCATGTCACAAAACACGTGGATATCCCCCAAACTGTACAACTTCAAACACCATCCCTCTAATATTTCCCATTCAGTGACTGAACAGTGAAAGCTATGGAAAGAAATTTACAAGATAACGTGCACTGGGTAAGGGCTTTTTCAGTCTTTCCCAAACATGTTCATTTCTGTTTTACTTTTCACAGAGACAATTCGCATTTGAGGAGTATGACCAGGGGCTTCTCAGTCAAGGTAATGTACCAGAATGGCATCCAAGTCTTAAAAGAGCATGAGCAGAAGTTTCAGTCCATGCCTTAGGGGGTTTAAGAAGCCCAGGACCAAGCCAGTTCAGGATCTGGACAAGGGGTGGTGGGACTGGTACTTGATATTCACAGCACAAGGAGACTGCAGCTTGCAGCTTCATGGAAAAAGTGTTGCTTGTTCGTGGGTATTTTTTAGCTTGGAAAGTGATTGCGTACCAATTCCACCCACAAGTGCCCAGCAAGGGAAGGTTACTTGCTATTGAGACCACCCTACATTTGCTATTGAGACCACCCTACATTTCCAAAGGCCATGCATATGTGAGCACCAGGGAGGAGGAACAGAGACGTGGGAAAAAAGCACGTGTGCCCACATGTCCAGGCCCTTATTACACACACTGAGTACTAATAGCATCCCATCTCCACGACATGTGGGAGGACTATAGCATCTTCAATGGATGGGCAGAAAAATGTCTGTCTGATCTGATAAACCTAACCAGACAGAGAGAACCCCTCTGAAAAGACACCATCTGAAATGGACTTCAAATCGGAGGGACATGAGCAAGAAAGGCCTTGTACCAAATACATTTCCAACAGAAAAGGGAGACTTGTGTACAAGTGACAGGAGAACCCCACATAGAGTGAATGAGGGCTTTTACGCAGCTCCCTCCCTCCAAAAAAATCCCTCACGACTATGGATATGCTTACATTTCTAGCTTTATTTAAGGAATTTATTCTAGTGGTTAAATTATGGAAAAAAATTTATAAATTATTTTTTAACCCAACAGTCCTTCACTAAACTGAAATTTCCTTTACTGGAATATGGAAGAAATTTTAAGG
Organism: Plecotus auritus; assembly: GCF_963455305.1. Lineage (NCBI taxonomy): Eukaryota > Metazoa > Chordata > Mammalia > Chiroptera > Vespertilionidae > Plecotus > Plecotus auritus. The sequence continues at coordinate 23,472,136 of NC_137784.1, forward strand.
CCTGACTTCTATCCCTGATTGTGTGTTACCAAGTACCACTCCTTTCTAGGTACACATTTTCCCAAGGACCTGCGATTCTGGGGGACTTGAATAACCTAGATAAATGACCTTAAACAAATCCAAAAGCCAATCTTCTTTTACCTTCTTCCCCTCCAACACACAAACCTTTTATTTTTAAGCAATACAAAGTAATGAGAAAAACAGATTTATATTTCACCTTTGCAGTCTTAGTTTCACTTCAATTGCAAACCAGTGTCAAGCAAAAGAAGTGAGCACAGTGGAAGGAAGAAAATAAAGGGGTGTGACTAAGCCTCAAAACTAGAAAAAACCATCTTTCAATCATTTAATGCTAAAAGCAATTGGTAACATAGCCAAAATGACCAGATTTTTTGGTAGCTATACGATGAACAAAATATTCACTTCACTGGATGTGGCTATTTTCAATCTGTGGTGAATTCTAAGCCCTAGTGAGACACTATTTAACCCTCCCCCCAAATAGATAGGAAAGATGAATACGAACAGGATGAATTGCTAAATACAGATCTGCGTAACTCCTATCCATACTATACCTTACAGGACAAAGCAATTTTTTGTTTGTGAGCAATATAGATTTTACAGCTCTATTTATTACTCTGTGGCTATCTTTGCAAACATTAGAGAATTCCCAGTAACTCCATGAGAAGCAGCACAGGTTTACCTGAAATATACAGACACTATAGAAAGATATGCTGTGCTGGGGAGGTGGCGGTGGAAGGGTGGGTGGTACTATTTTTGGCAACTGTCTCTTTTCTGCTCTTCACTTTTCATATTGGAAATGCACTCCCCATACATCATGCCCAACCAGAAAGGAAATTCTGAAATCTGTTCATACATTAGTGGGTACATCTTTGTTCAGTCTTCCCGAGAACAGTGATGTTCAGCATATTAGATCCAAAATTCTATGTGTACATTAACACAGAGACCGGCTGTACAAATAATCCTTAAAACACTTTAAATCTTTAAAAAATGTTATGGTTTTTGGCCCTGCTGGTTCCAAAGCCTGGCATCAGATATGCCTCTCTGAACAGCCTTCAAACTCTGACGTCCCCTATTATTTTAATGTGTACAAACTACAATAAGCTCTCTTTTCCCTTTTCCTTGAGGCTGTGGTGGGAACCTGGTGCAAATTAAAATACAAAATCACTGGATGTGACAAAAGACCCCAGCAACACCTACTTGTCAACAATAAGAAATTAAAGCATTACCCTACTGAGCCCAGGTCTGACCTAATTTCCTACCATACAATTTAAATTTTGTCTCACCTTCTTCAGTTTCAAGTAGTGTGCAAGGTTATTATAACCGCCTCAGAGCTGTTCCTGCTGTCAGTGCTGGAATAACCAGACTTATTGAAATTGCTTTTTCAGTTTCTTAAAAACAAACATTAAACACTTACAAAAAGTAACAAATTTCTATTGCTCTTGCCAGAAATGGCAGTTGCCTAATTAAAATAAGATTTCTTCTGCCACCACTGTTATTTGGTAGTAAAAATATTCCAAACAGTTGCCTTTTTTTTTAAAAAAAAATAGCTTTCCATTACTTCTCAGGGAAGAAACTAATCGCTATACAGCAATATAAAAAGGTAGCGTTCTCTCGCGATTTGCAGAGGATTAGAGTTTGGCTTTATATATAATCTGGAGGCCATTGATTGATACACACACACACACCATTTCCCTTTAATCTGGGGATCTGACTCTTTTTCTAGAGGAACCTTGGCATTTCCATTTGAATGTTGAACTTGGCTTGCATTGCTGGAATACTGGCAGGGTGGGAATGGGAAAATATATGTAAAAGTTCGCTACTGTGGAAAGGAGGTTTAGAGAGATGGGTGTCAATCAAAGCATCAGAAATCCTATTCTAGTCCCCATTTCTTTACCCTGGGGTATTTAGCATGTTATTCTGCTTGGCTCAAGCCAGGGCAAAGATGATTGCAACGGTGACTGTTCCAGCTGTTACTTGTCCTTGGTTCTATTTGCTTTTTTAGGGCTTAATTCCCACCCACCCTCAACTTTGGCCAAAGCAATTTCACTTCAGGGTCGTGTCCAATCCAAGATCAAACAATGACTGAAACCAATTCCATGCTGATCAAGGGTCAGAGACCTTTCATAAAATCATGTTTCATTTGCTCTTCCAGCTTCTCCAAGAGCAACTGTATCCTCCGAAGAGGGGATTTGGGACAAGGAAATGTTAAAAAAAAATCTAAGCAAAAAGAGAAAGGGTGATGAGGGGTAACAAGGAGAGGTGGCAGGAATATAGAAGCAGCGAGACCAGGAAGAGCTTTTTGGCCACGGAAGAATGTAGATTTCACTTAAACACTGGTTCGCCACTTAAACAGATTGATTATTTCAGGTTAAAGCATTTTATAATTAATAATATGCCTCCCTCGGGCAACTAAACCTCTTTGACTTAAGCTTCAAACTTAACTTCAAATTTAACTGAGATAAACAGGGTCCTGCCCTTTTCATTGCTACAATCGGGTCGGGAATGCCAAACTTTGCTTCAAGATACCTGGAGAAATGTGAGAAAAAGGACACTCAGAAATGACTGCACACAACCCCAGAGGGCAAAGAAAAATAAAATTTAAAAAAAACCCTCGATCCTCGGTGTCAAATCCCTGACTTTTAGCCTTAAATTGCTTTTTCTTTCTTTCCTGATTTCTGTAAGTCTCTAGGCATGAGACGAACACAGTAGGAACTGCAGCGAGAGAAACGTCAGTTGGAATCCTCGGAAGAAATCAGGCAGAAAGTTGACCTTTTGGCACTTGCAGTGCAATGGGAGGTAGAGCCGCGCGCGCCCCTTCCTTCGGCGAGGTCGGGGGACGATTTGGGAACAGCCTGTCTGGCTCCCGTCCACACAGCCTGGAAAGGAGCAAAAAGCTCCAGCGGCCCCAATCCCCGCGTGGGGAACGCACTGTCCCCTCTGGGTACGGTGAGAAATCAGCTTTTTCTCTCTGAGCCTGTCCCAAAGCCCCGGGAAGGGGTCTCCCCGTGCGCCCCGCACCAGGGAAAGCCCCGGGGGCGCACCTGCAGCGGCGCCGCCTGGGACCCGCGGGGGAGGTTCCCCGACGCCCGGAGCCCGGGGTCCTGCCGCCGCGCCTACCCAAGTTTCGGCCGCCTCGGCTCGCCCCTTGTTCGTGCCACAAGTGCAAGGACTGCGGGGATCCGAAGGGGCCGCGAGGCACTTACCCCTTGAGCTGTTCCCTCATGGCTGCAAGGGCTCCGCGGACGGGGGAGGGCAAGCGGATGAGTGAGCTTCCCAGAGCCGCCGGCTCCCGGAAAGTCGAGCGCCGCCGCCGCCCAGGCTCGCAGCAGAAAGCACTGCGGAGGAGCGGGCGCGGGCTGCCGGGCAGGCGGACGGGCGGCGACCAGGCGGGCGGGGAGGGGGCGCTGCGGGTAGACGGGGCGGGACCGGGCCAGGCTCCGCCCCCAACGGGAGACCCGGGAACCGGGACTCCAGTAGACCCTGCACTCGGGGATTTCCAATCGGAAAGAAAAGAGAAAAGAAAAAGAAAGGCAGAGGAGGCGATTTAAGGTCGTCCCAGGAACCTGGAAGCCACATGCCGCCCGGCTGGCACCCCCTTAAAACCTCCAGCAAGACTACTTGTTGTCTAAATAAATTACCTAGGTGCAAATGATCTTACCGCAGGTCATTAAGCATGGGGGCTCAATTTTCTTTTTAGAGAATGAACGAGAAAAATCCCAAGCATAATTCCTCTCCAATTGAAGATTAAAGTAGGGGGATTGGCCAGGGCAGGTGTGGCTCCGTAGTTGAGCATCGACCTATGAACCAGGAGGTCACTTTAGATTCCACTCAGGACACATGCCCAGGTTGCAGGCTCAATCCCCAGTGTAGGGCATGCAGGAGGCAGCCCATCAATGATTCTCATCATTGATGTTTATATCTCTCCTTCTCCCTTCCTCTCTGAAATCAATAAAAATATATTAAAATTTTTCTAAAGTAGTGAGGCTGTAAAGACCTGAAATTTAGTTTACACTCATCATGAGCTAAATGGGCTGCTTAAAAAGCTTTTTTATGTGTATACTAGAGGCCCAATGCATGAAATCCATACATGGGTAGGGTCCCTAGGCCTGGCTGGTGATCAGGGCCAATCTGTGGGGCGACCTGCAGGGTGATGGGGGATAGGGGGCCCCACTGGCACCCATCTTGGCTGGCCTGGGGCCTGTGGGCTGGGGGCAGCTCCTGCGTTGAGCGTCTACCCCAGCCGTGGGCAAACTATGGCCCGCGGGCTGGATCCGGCCCGTTCGGCTGTTCTATCTGGCCCGTGGAGCCGAAAGAGCGGAGGGTTCTCTTGCTCTCCCCTCCGCTCCTTTACTTTGAATTTATATTAGTTCACACAAACACTCCATCCATGCTTTTGTTCCGGCCCTCCGGTCCAGTTTAAGAACCCATTGTGGCCCTCGAGTCAAAAAGTTTGCCCACCCCTGGTCTACCCCCTGGTGGTCAGTGCACATCATAGCAACTGGTTGTTCCACCATTTGGTCAATTTGCATATTAGGCTTTTATTACATAGGATGTGATACAGCAGCGGTTCTCTAAAGTGGTAGTCCTGGGAACTGAGGTATTAGCAAAACCTGGAAACAAAAACTCCCAGGCCCTAGCTCAGACCTACTGAATCAGAAACGGAGCACGACTAAGTTTGAGAACCACTGGTACAGAATTGAAATAAACCACCACCACCAGTGGTGTGGCACGGTTTGGTCTTTTAGAGAAACCTAAAAGGAAACCATTTCCAATGGAAGATTTGATTGGAAAAGTTACAGGGCCTAGAACATTCCAATAATTCTAATCTTAGAGTTTGCAATATGATGATCCAAATTAACTATGCTACATTATTTCAAACTTGGAAATATTCCGAAGAGAAGAAAGCCTTCATTACCACAAGAATTTTTTCTCAACCTCCACATATCTTCAATTAGAGTCCAAAGAGTATCTGAAGATAAACTCCCTTAGTGGTTTCATTGTCCCTCTTTGCCCATTTATTTTGTTGGCCGCCTTCTCTTATCTTCTTTCAACCATTTCCTTTTCATTCTCTCCTCTGATTCATGCCACCTCAGTTTGGAGTTCAAAACATGCTTCTCCTTTTTCTTTTTGAATATCCTTTATTTTCTTGCTCAAGATTTTTCCCGTAGAATGTTAGAACTGAAAGGACCCTAGACATCAATCTTTTACTGTCTGCGATAGCTCAGCACAAGAGACAAAAAATAAAGCACATGAACAAAAGGGAGAGGGAGTGCCAAGTTTCTTCCCTACTCTGACAAATCAAATAAAAATGTAAACGTTATCACTAAAGACATGTGCATGTAGGTATGATTGGTATTGCTATTTTAAAGCAAATATAGCACTTCTTCTGGCATTTTGCCTGGTAGACTGAGGCATTCGTTAGTGTTGTCTTTTAGCAATTTTGAGCCAGTAAGTTGTGGAGGCGGTTGCTATTCCAGTTTGAGGGGGCGGGGGGGGGGGGACACACTAGGATTCCATTCACTTTGGATCAGGTAGTCCCTTGGTCTAAGACTAAGTATAGATTCTAGGTTTGCCCCTTTCTTTGACTGGAAGAGGACAAGCGTTCTGTGATGAGGAAGATGTGGCCTTTGCAATTGTTCAGTGATGTAATCAATTGTCAATGTGGCAAATCACTTAAGTACTTTTATGTTTATTTCAGTGAAAAGACACAAATGTCACAGCCTGGGCATTTGTAAATATTAGAAATCAATCAAATAAAGGTTTGCAACCTGTGTAGTGAGTCAGAATTGCATTCTCTTCCTTTCTTGTTTTTTATTTTTTATTTTGTTTGATTGTCTTACACTTTAAAATTAACTTCTCAAGATTCAGGAACTCTCAATATAAGAGCTTAGCTTTAGCTTTCTCTAAAATATAAGAGCTCATCTGTTTTCTCAGGGTCCAATTAGCAACCTACTAGGAATAATTTGTTAAAAAAAAGAATGGAAAATAAGAAATCACTATTCATATTTTTCTTAAATTTGACAGATGGCAATCCTCAAAAATACATCGTTAAGATCTTTTTTAGTCTAGGGTTATAGGCACTTGAAGACTTGTTCCCGAATCTTGATGTTATTTTAGAAATTAAATACTAAAAGTATTATTAAGAAATGACATGGGCATCACAGCGACTGTTATCAATTTCAGTTAGATTATGAATTTTGCTTATTAAGAAAAGGCATTAAGAAGAGAACATAGCCCTGGCTAGTTTGGCTCAGTGGATAGAGTGTCAGCCTACAGACTGAACAGTCCCGGGTTCAATTCTGGTCAGGGGCACATGCCCGGGTTGTGGGCTCGATCCCCAATAGGGGGCATGCAGGAGGCAGCCAATCAATGATTCTCTCTCATCATTGATGTTTCTATCTCTCTCTCCCTCTCCCTTCCTCTCTGAAATATATTTAAAACTATATATTTTTTTTAAAAAAGAAGAGAACATAATTTATATATCTTCATTTATATATTGATACCATATATGATAATACATTAATTGGTTGTTTATACTAGCCTTTCTTCTTAATAATAGATTTTACTGTTTTGATGTGAACACAGGCATGAAAGGAGTATGAGGGCTCTGCCACCAGAAAAAAATTTAAGTTGAAATTCTGCCTTCAGAACCTACCATGAGTCACTTGTCCCCAGTACCATGGCTAGAATGGTACCAACTAGGGTTGGAACTGGGTAGTCTGGCTTCAAGACCCATGCACTTAGCCACTCTGCCATGCTACCATGGAGAGACATGACTTCTGTTATTGTGGGGTAAGAGCTGTATTTTTCTTGTGTGCTCATAAGCAACCTCATTGCTGGCTGAGAGCAGAGGATAATCATTTTGCTAGAAATAGGGGTAAGGAAGGAATGAGATGGGATAAAGTCTAGGAAGGCAACCCCATGCCTTTTTCTATATCCCAAACTGTAGTCTTTGAACCACTTAACCATTGTAGGTACTTTAGAAAAATGAGGACCTCTCTGACCTAAGGGACTGTGCTGGAATTCCCCCATTCTCCACTTCAGCTCTATTCTCTGTCCTTCTGCACTCACTCTGTGCCCCAGGAGGTTGGACCTCTGTGGATGGCATCAATAAGGCTGTCTTGCCTTTTGGCTTCCCTTTGCTTTCAGCCAATGGGAGGCAATGATGAAAGGCCTATAGCAGAAGATGAAAGAGTAGGAGGAGAGAGCTATTGGGGTATTTATTCTCTAAGTTCCTTCTCTTTGGCCTTGAGTCTGGTGAGTTCCTTTACCCACAGCCACAAGTCTTGTTGAGTAGTCATTTCTACAGCGACAACATTCTCCAGGTTCCTTAAACCATTCCCTCCCCCTGACCTTGTTCTTTCCCTGATCCTGACCAGATTTTGTAAACAGCTTTTTTCATTATACTATTTTCAAGCACCACTTTTGAATGTACCATCTGTTTTTCCCAGGACCCTGATCAAACAGGTACCACCCGGTCAAAGCCACCTTCGAAGGCACTAAACAGGATGCTGAGTGTGGACCACTGATGGAGGAGAAAGGTATTGCACCTGTTGGAGCTGAAAATAAGACTAGGCTCATTCACTGGACATATATTTCTAGAAGCCTTCTCTATGGCCCAAAAGGAGCTTCTGGCTGTTGGGGATAAAGGCAAGTCAATAATTATGAATGATGATAATAGTAGGAGTATAGGTAAAGAGGCCACAAGTGGCTTCTTTTCTAGAGCTTCAATGCTCTGCTTGGTCTTTGGGAGAGAATGTCAATATATATATATATATATATATATATATATATATATATATATATATATATATATATTAGAAAGGTAGGTGAGCAAATAGAGAAGGACTTAGAGTGATGATCCAGAGTTTGACCTGTATCATGAAAGCTATGGGGGAGCTTTTATCATTTTTTTAAAATTTTTTATTGATTTCAGAGAGGAAGAGAGAGAGGGAGAGAGAGATAGAAACATAGATGATGAGAGAGAATCATTGATCAGCTGCCTTCTGCATGCCTCCTACAGGGGATCAAGCCCGCAACTCAGGCATGTGCCCTGACCAGGAATCAAGCTGTGACCTCCTGGTCATAGGTCAATGCTCAACCACTGGGTCACACCAGCTGGGCTGGGAGAGCTTTATTTTTAATATATTTTTATTGATTTTAGAGAGGAAGGGAGAGGGATAGAGAGATAGAAACATCAATGATGAGAGAGAATCATTGATTGGCTGCCTCCTGCACACCCCCCACTGGGGATCGAGCCCACAACCGAGGCATGTGTCCTTGGCTAGAATCAAACCTGGGACCTCTAAGTCCGCAGGCAGATGCTCTATCCACTGAGCCAAACCTGCTAGGGCAGGGGATGGGGGAGCTTTTTAAAGAAGAAATTTAAGCATATGTGGCTCTGTCCAATTTATCTTTTTTAAAAAGCACTCAGGCAATGGTGTGGAGCTGTATCTGAAGAGTTTGGAATTAGGGGACCAGATACAAGGTGACTGCAATATGATGAGGACCTGAAGGATGGCAATGGCAGAGAGAGTGGAGAAATAATAAAATAAGGTAAAAACTACAGGAGTCTTGACTGATTGGATGTAAGGTTGTAAGAGAGGGTAGACTAAGGGAAAAATGATCCTCAAACTTGGCCACCACTGTAATCACCTGGAGAGCACTAAAAACTTCACATGCCTGGTGTCATCACCTAGAGATTCTGATTAATTAGCCTTGAGCACTGGGATTGTTAAGCCTCACCAAGTTATTCTAATACACAGCTGAAGTTGAGGATCACTATTCTAGGGTGACTCCCAAGATTGGACCAAGCTAGGAATTTCAGGAGGAGCGGGCAGGTTTAAGCAGAAGAGGATCAGGGAGAGATGATGAGTTTGAGGTGGCAGTGTGATGTAAAAAAGTGAAAAGATCTAAGAGGCAGTTGGACATCTAACTCTGGGGTTCAGAGGGAAGATGTCAGAATTGGAGCTATCAATCTGAAATGTCAGTGCTTTGGGTCATGAGTTTGGATGAGCCATTCTAGTAGAGGGTGGGAAGGGCACAGGGCAGAGGCCAAGCTGCTCCAATCTTCCACAAACACATCCTTTTCCCTTCTAGGTTGCTTTTGGTTTCAATGTTAGTCTGATTTTACCAACATCAAATGAGGAGCAGAAAGGTAAAGGAAAAAGACAGGGGGTGGGGTGCACCTGGGCACTTGCCTGGGGCTGGCCCTGAGGGACTTTGCCACCCCTGAGGGTCCAGCTTCCCTCTAGCTCCAAAAGTCTCTTTCTGAACTGCTTTTTGTTCCCTTACCAATCTTAGGCATAACCAGCATCATTTCGTACAAACCAATTTGGAATATAGACATTGCTTCGATTGTGCATAATGCATATTTTATAGTAAGACTTCAACATTTTGGATATCCAGTAAATACATAAGGATTCCATGTTTCTCTGTGCATAGTACAAGTAGTAGCCATGAACAGTGAATCAGACATCTCACAAATGCTTACAATGATGGTTGAGTCATTGCTAGTTAGGACAAATACAATGGTGTACTCCTTAAAATCTGTATAACAATCCCTTTAGATCAATGTGAAACCAGCATCTTTTGGATAGAAGAATATACAGTCACTTTGTATTAACTAGTAAATGAAGAGGCCTCTACATTTAGACACAGAGCACTTCGCGTCCACACAAAAGCCTATTTTTCCAGGCCCTTCCCCTGCAGGGAGCAGAGTAAGCCAGAGTGGGGAAAGCTCTCTGAGCCAGCTGCCATCTGTACCAAAGATTTCACCAAACAGGTTCCAGATAAAGTCAAACTCAGCTTTACTCTCCTGCCGTTTTCTTTCAATAAGATTTGTCAAAGTTTCACAGAGCCACCGATAGCAACCCGAATATCTAAAAAGATGTGAAGTTTAGCATCTTCACTAAAATAAAGCCACACTTCATTAACTTCACAGGCCGGTGGTTGCTTCATGGGAAAGATTTCCAAGTACCTATTAGCCTGCCAGCTATATCGCTACCCCATAACCACCTCCTGCTAAAAATGGATACCTGGTTAAGGTGGGTCAAGCAGATATGAAAAAGGCATTCCTGGTCCACCTTAACCACAGCTCAAAGCAGTAAATATTTGTCTGCCTTTCCCAAATTGTGCTAAATAACAAGAATTTCAAAACTAGGCAGAAATTCTGACACTCTGCATAATCTCCCTTCCTTTTCAGCTACAAATAAGGCTTTGTATTCGATTAGACTCACAGCAGGTGAAAACCCCAATTAGTGAATTCATTCTGGGGCTACTTTCTACCTTCCTCCCACACACCACAGTTTAAAAAAAAAATAAGGGAAGTCACAGTCTTTTCTCAAATCACAAATAAATTAACCCTTTGATCTACCCAATCAAGCTTTTTACCACTTGAAGAATTTTCACAGGAAAGTGGGAGGATGTTGAAAGCTTTGTTCTTCTTGACTTCATAATGTGGGTTTACAAAATTTCTATTTTGCCAGATTTTACTGTTCTCTTCAAATCCATAACTATTGGCAGATTTTTCAGATCAATCTAGAAATTACAGTTTTTCTTTTACCTGAAAACTCACAAAGCCAATATTATCTAAAGAATGATTAATGGACAGTCTGCTACAATGGATAGTTATTTTTAAGTTATGTTCTTATTTTAGTGTGTTTGAGGTGAGAGAAAAATATTAAATTTTAGTTTAAACACTATGCTTTGGCCTTAGGAAGTGCACAAAGTCCATATTTCATACTTGGTAAATATTTATTTGTTGAAGGAAATTCATCATTGGACAAGGATAGAGGTTTGGTTTGAACATTTTTAAAAAAGCAAGACAGTTTTAGTTCTTAGAGTGATTTACTTATACTTTGTCAATTGCTTCTCTGGAAATAATTCACAACCCAGTTTTATGTATGAGAATATGATTAAAAAAGAGCAGCTTTGTCTTTTTTAATTGTTTCAGTCCTGTCACTTTTCTTGATACAAGTTGTAGGACTTACTGTGCACAAGAAAATATTGAACATACATCAAATAGTAACACAGAGCTTTTAGAAGTAGTCATCTGTTACTGTCAGAGGTTCATTTCATTTTGAGGTTTTTTTTAATTAAAATGCAAAATTCTACATACATGCCTGCCTAAATTACCCCTTTCTGAAATACTCGAATTTCATAAAAAATATTAAATGCTAACGTGGCCATTTTTAATACTTCTGACTGAGTTCTTGAGATTTGGAAAAAAGTAAACAAAGGAATCACCAGTCAATTAAGTGAACAAGGAAGTCATGCGAAGTTGAAACAGATAAGGAAAATTAATATTCAAATGCTACTGAATGAAGACACCAGGTTTTTTCCCCCCTCGGAGATGAATATCTACCAGAATAAAAAGCAGCTTCTTAATTTTCAGCAAGCATAGCTTGTATATCCCAGCAGAGGCATTAAGGAAGCAAGGCAAGCTCCAAACCAATTCTGCCTTATAGAGCCAGTCACTTAACCCTCAGAGGCCAGTCACTTAACCCCTCTGGAGCTCTGTTGACTCATCTGTAAAATTTGGGTAATACTGCATAAGGCCACAGCTGGTTCATATGACATAATGACTATGAAAGTGATTTGGAGACTGGGAATGTTATACTAATGTAAAGTAGCCTGTTGGGCACGTATAATTCCTTAAAGAAAACGCAACATGTCCAGGAGTACTGTTATAAATATAGCACAAAATAAATTCAGCAGTCAACTTTAACTTTTCATTTTTAGGCTCTTGTATGAGGGGAAATGAGAGGTCGAAGAGTTTCCGTCTTTCCCCTTCAGTAATTTGTAAAAGGAACCTTTCCTCTTTTTTTGCACATTTAAGAAAGAAGCGAGTGGGTAAAAAATGATCTTTTTTTTTTTTTTTTTTTCAAGTTAAAGCTCTAACCACAAGCCCAAGATAGGAGTAAAATTCACACCATTCTCATTCTTTTGGGGCTGCGAGTTAAAATATAAATACTATTCACACATGTTAAAAGGTGTATTCACATTCATATTGCCAGAGAGCAGAATCCTGGAGTAGTGACAGAATAAGTGAATACCGGTTTTGTGAAAGACAATGGGAGAGAAAGATTGCCTCCACCCAGATGGAGAAGTTCTGTGGGTGGCGGGCCTTGAACAGCATGTGGTAGGAATTCCCCACAAAGACAAGAATCCATAAAAGGGGAAATGGAGGTAAAAACCACTTTAACCAATTAATAATTTACCAAGGGCTGAATCTTGTCTTCCAGGTCTGGTTTATTTTGTCAAGGCATATTTTTGGAAGATGAAAGGACAATATGAATGCAAGGAATTTTTATTCATTCACACATTTCCAAGAATATTTTCCATGTGCTGCACCTAAACTAAGTTTCTCTGTTTAAATATTTCTTTATATTCATTTCTTTAAGTGACTGCAATCGTGATGGATTTATAGAGCACTTACTTCAGTCTTTGCTTATCAAACTCTTTATTTTTCTTTACTATTAGTAGAAACTGGGAAGAGTTTGGAGGATGACCATGGAAAGATATTACAAAATTTAGCATGACTGTTCTAGCCGCATTTGCTCAATGGATAGAGCCTTGGCCTGCAGACTGAAGGGTTTGATTTTGGTCAAGGACACATACCTAGGTTGCAGGCTCCATACCTGGCCCTGGGCAGAGTGCCTGCAGGAGGCAACCAATCCATGTTTCTCTCTTTTTGTCTCTCCTGCTCCCTTCCACTTTCTCTAAAATCAATGGAAAAATATCCTCGGGTGAATATTAACAACAACAAAAAATTCAACATTGCCAATGGACACGAACACCAGGGGGGTGAGGGCATGAGTGGGAGGGGTTGGGGGGTTAATGGAGGGATGAGGACACATATGTAATACCTTAATCAATAAAGAAATTTTAAAAAATTCAACATTGTAATCATGTTCCTTTACTAAGGGAACCCAAATATAGCCTTGACCTTAAGAAGCTTACAATCTACTGTGGGAGGGAGAGGAGATAGACTCATATATTACTAAAAATACTATCAGTCAGATATAGGAAAATTTTTTAAAAGCACAAAGGTAAATGTGGTTAGCTTGACCTTTTGGGATTAGGGAACATTGTTTCAATTAAAAGCTAACAAGACTTACATAACTAGGTTTTATGCATGTGATTGTTAGTGTATTGATGGGAAATATAAGACATTTGGGGGGGGGGGGGCGAGCAAACTGAATCTGTGCCAGTAACCTGACTTCTAATGCACACTCTTGCTAGCCGATAATTAACTCATTGATGCCTGTCCTGTCTTGCAGAACCTGTTTGCCAGAATACTCCCATTTTACAGAGGCCATAAACCATGAACCATACACAAACCCCGGAGGGGGTTATCAGCACTGGAGCCAGGCCAGGCCTTTGGGTGTGGTCTCACGTCCCCCATCCCAGCACACGGGGCTTTTCGCAAAGCCCGCAAAAGTTCAGAAGCCTGATCCATATTTGGAGGACAAAGAAACCAAAGGGTATAAAGGGAAAGCTTCCTCTATATTCTCTCAGGATTTGGAAACAGGCTCCCCTGAGTCACTGTACTAGTACATCTGAAAATAAATGGGTTTTTCCTGAATCTCCGAGTACTCCCTGTGTATTTTTTGGTCGCCTGGTAAATTCTGTAACAGCATGAAGAAATGAAGCAGTTTCTTAAATCGACTCTATGAGCTAATCTCTCATATTAATGATTTACTAAGGCACAGACTTTTTTTATGTTAACATACTGCTGTGTTGTGAAATTGTATTATGCTTTTTGGGAATTCAAATATCTATTGGACCAATATTGGGGTTTGTATATCTGGAAGGCTAATATGCAGAAAATACTACTGTCCCCATTTGGATATCAAATCACATGTGCCCTGACCAGGAATCAAACTGTGACTTCCTAGTTCATAGGTCAACGCTCAACCACTAAGCCACGCTAAATGTATTATAATTATTTTTTTTTTTACCGTGGATTGGTCAAAAAAGATGAAAGCTAGAGAGCTCTACTGCATAGAGAAATGGATGGGCTGCATGTCTATTGAACACATGCATAAATATAACTTTTCTAAACTAAGATTTGGAAACAAGCTGGAGGCAGACAGTTTGCAGTTTTATTCCCTGGTAAAGGCTGAAGGATTACAAGAGACTGGAGGGAGTTAAAAGATTCAGTGGGGAGAACAAGTTAGGGAGGCATTCATTAAGCCTAAAGTTCTAGCCACCCGAGGTGCTGCAGGGGCTGAGAATTTGCTTCAAGTTTCCGGGTGTGTCTTCTCTGCCAGCTGTTTGTTTGGGTGGCTGTTTGAGAGTATACTTGGAATAACTCAGCCTTTTCTTTTTATTCCAAATGGCATGGAGATATTGTCACATGGCAGAAGGAAAAACAGTGCTGCTAAAAGTATTGTCAAGGGGAGTAACAAGTAGCTCACACTACTATACACAACTGCATGCTGCATGTCTGAGCAACACACTTCCAAACATAAACTGAGAAATAAGCCTTCTGTTCTCACCCTGCAGTGGGACCTCGTTCAAAGCCTTTGCTAGTGTGCCTAGGTCTAGGCCACCAAATTGACAAGCGTGAGCCTTACAGAATGGTGACATTTTGGGGCTGAGTGGTCCCCATTCTATTTAATACCTATAAATTCATCCTATTAAGTGTTTGGGAAAATTTATCTGAATAAGTATTTGTGAAGGCTAATAATGATTATGCTTATAAAAAGAAAGGAAGATCTTTATATTCTTATATGACTATAGGAACATATTAGACAGTCTATGGCTAAGGGGAGATTAAGCATATCAGGAGTAAAAATAACAGCAGCTTTAAGAATAAAATCCTTTTCAAAAGAGTGACCAGCTAGGAGAGTAATCAGAAAGGAAGTCACAATTTTTCTTTCTTCAGTATTTAATCACAGCAGCATTCATTAAATTCCCAGTAGTAAGAAGTGGTTAATTAACTATAATTCTCATCAGTATCTTTTACATTTTATAATCACCAGACTTTGGATACTATATTTCTACCACTGGCTGTGTTTGAAGATACAAACCAACTGTTTAGCCCAGCAATAATTACAAAGCAAGAATCATCATAGCACATCTTACTTTACTTACACCTGAATTCAAAGTCGTTTTGGTCCACAAAAGAATCTGCCGAGCCCTAGCCCGTTTGGCTCAGTGGATAAAGTGTTGGCCTGTGGACTGAAGGGTCCCAGGTTCGATTCTGGTCAAGGGCACATGCCCAGTTTCGGGCTTGACCCCCAGTAGGGGGCGTGCAGAAGGCAGCTGATCAATAATTCTCTCTCATCATTGATGTTTCTATCTCTCACTCCCTCTCTCTTTCTCTCTGAAATTTATTTAAAAATATATATATACATTGAGTGGCCAGATTATTATATCTCTGAATGCATAATAATCTGGCCACTCAGTGTATATCCTATATAATAAAAGGCTAACATGCAAATTGTCCCCTTGACCAGGAGTTCGACCAGCAGGCAGGCCGGTCAACCGCCCATGTCCCCTACCCCTGGCCAGGCTGGCCGGACTCCACCCATGCATGAATTCATGCACAGGGATCATAATAATCTGGCCACTCATTGTATATATATATAATATACATTAATAAAAAAAGAACCTGCCGATAAGTTTTCTCCAATACCTTGTGATAACCTGCAAAACAACCACAAATCTGGCCTGCTACCTGATACCCAGCTCTGGCCATGTGACTTTGTATCTCCTCCTACCAGAAGGTGGAGTTTTCCCTACTCCTTGCATCTGAGATGAGCATAAGATATGACTTGCTTTGGCCAACAGACTACCAAATGTGATAGAAGCAGAAACTTGACAAATCTCCATGTGAAGAAGCCTGTTGGATGATGAGACACACAGACCTAGTTGCATTTGTTCCTAAATGCCAGCCTGCCAGCCATCAGACATGGGAGCCTGGCCATGGTAGAGTATCCAGCTGATAGTTGACCACAGATGCATGGGCAGGTCCAGCAAAGGATAATAGCTGGTCCAGACAACAAAAACAGTCCAGTCCATCCATCAACTAGTGAGCTAAGTAAGTTGTTATGTTAAGGGATCTGCAAACCAGGGCTCCTAGGCCAAGTCAGACCTATGGCCTGTTTTTGTATAGCCTCCCACCTAAGTGTGATTTTTATATTTTTAAAGAGTTGTAAAAAAAAAATTGAACAGAGACCATATATGGCCAACAAAGCCAGAAATACTTACTATCTGGTCCTCTATAGAAATGTTTGCTAACCCCTATGTTATGCAATACAGCAAATACAGCTGTGTTTGTTATATAACAAATGGTAGCTGATACACACATACTCCCAAGAAAGAATGTTAGAAACTAGGACTTTCTCAGAGAATTCAGTGGACACCTGCTCAGTTTATCCTTGGTTCTTGTCTAGTTACTTGTTAGCTGAGATAACACCTAAAATGAATACAATAAACAAACACAAACATAACCTATGGAGTTATTTTTGTAGTGCGTTTTTCAAAATTAAGGTTTCTAAAGGTAGATTGAACAAGTATACAATTTTCAGCAACTTTATTCATAATATCCCCAAATTGGAAACAACCCGGATGTACAGCAATGGGTGAATGGTGGTAAACAAAATGTGGTATATCCATAGCATAGAGAGTTCCATGCAATCAAAAAGGAACAAACTACTGATTTTCAAACTCCTGATATTCGAAATTAGACTGAGTGTAAGAAAACAGACACACATAAATACTGTATCATTCCATTTGTATCAAGTTCTAGAAAACGCAAGCTAATCTATAGCGACAGAAAGCATGTCAGTGGTTGCCTGGGGCCAAAGGTGAAGGGGAAAATGACTGCAGAAAGGCACAAGGAGACTTGGAGGGAGGGGGCAGTGAAAATGTCTTGTACGTTCATTGTAGCAGTGGTTTCACGGGTACATATCTGTCAAAATTAGTGATTAGTATACCTCAAATGGATGTAGTTTATTCTATGTAAACTATTCTTTCATAAAATGGATTTTTAAAGTTTTTTAAAAGCATTTGCTCTAAAATAAAATTTAACATTTAAAAATGTTTGTGGCCCTGGCCAGTTTGCTCAGTGGTTAGGACATCAGCCTGAGGACCGAAGGGTCTTGGCTTCGATTCCCAGTCAAGGGCATGTACCTGGGTTGCAGGTTTGATCCCTGCCCCAGTCAGGGTGTGTGTGAGGCAACCAATCTATGTGTCTCTCTCATCAATGTTTCTCTCTCTCTCCCTCCCTCCCTTCCACTAGCTCTAAAAATCAATGGAAAAAAATATCCTTGGGTAAAGATTAACCAAAAAAAAAAAAAAAAAAGTATTTGTTTGGACAGAAAACGAGGCACATTACACAGGATGTTTATGTAAATATAGGACAGATTCAGGTCATCCTGTCAGTCCCTTCTGATTAATTCTGAAACTTGCACAACATTAGATTCAGAAGTGACCTTAAAGGTTAATGAATTACATCCTCTCATCCAATACGGAAATTGCCTTTAGGATGAGACAGTCATTTCAGCCTTGAATATCTACTCTACAGGGAGTTTACTGCTTTCAAAGGTGGTAGATTCTGTTTTTTTGTTAGCTCAATTACAATATTTTCTTTAATATTTAGTTAAAATTTGCTTTCTTGTAACTTCCACATATGCAGCTGAATCTGTTCTCAGGGAAAAACAGAAAACAAAACAAAACAACAACCAAAACGCAATAAAACATATCTTCTAACTTTTTAAATATTTGAGGCTCCCTATTATATTCTCCTTAATGCCACTTCTCTCTAAGCTAAATCTAAATACCTGCATTTCCCTCTATTTTTAAAATTATATAATATGGCCTATAGAACTTCAGCTATTCTACTTGGAGAAACAAGAACCATTAAAATGTGATTTCCAGAACTGAATAAGTGGGATGCTTACATCCCCTTCTTTGACACTATTCTTATCTACAGTAGTAGCATTTTAGTTTTGTAAATGTCATATCATACGTTCTGCTAATGTACTTGTAGATTACTAAAAAACCAAGGGTTTTTAAACATAATCTGATATTAATTGAGGTCTTTTCCTTCCTGTGTTCTTAAATTGATTACTTGAGTCTAATTGTGAGATTTATGTCTTATTTAAATATGCTTTCATATTTCATCTTGTAATGAGAACTCATCTTTCTAACTGATTTAAATCTATTAGAATTTTCATATATTTATCTTATAAAGTCGTAACTTGTCCATTTTGAATTTATTAATAAGTATAGCTCTTATCTAGAATAGCATAGCTATACTTACTATTTCATCAACAATTTGAGTACCTATTTTGGATTCAGTTAGGTTAGGTAGTAAAGAGTCATAAATGGATAGAAGTGGTCCTTATCTTTTGGCATTTATAGACTAGAGCAGGAGACATATATATACACAATCACAATTTAGTTAGATAAGTACTGGTGTGCAAAGGCATGGATAGCTTAAATACAGGGCCAAGGGCAGAGTCTCTCCTGCATATTAATCTTGATCTATCAATTGGCTTTCTTTGGATGTCTTTGTTTATCAGCTGCAAATTCATTCTATTACTCAGCCCACTGTTCTTTATCTTGTTCCCAAGACTGTCAAGAGAGAACTTGAAAAATATAGTGTAAAATCAAAAGGTACACTGTTTATAACAGCCTTCTCATCTCACCATTGAGTAGCCCTAAGAGAAATGAAAATGAGGTGAATTTGGCATAACAAATTTTGAGGATAACATATTGACTCCCAGGAGTGTTTTTCTAAGTATCATTATTAATCTCATCAATGTTGTTTTCTACGGCAGCATTGCTCCTCAGCATTGAGCTTATCAGCTTGTAATTTTAAAAATTCGTCTTCTCCTTATATTTTAAATGTCAAAACAATGTTTTCTTATCTCCTTGTATGACATCACCAATCCCCTTCTCATGTTTTCTACAAGTCCATCACCAGTAGCTTTTTTCTTGGGAGGAGGAGTAAGGTTTTAATTGCTATTAGGTGAAAAGAACACACTCCTATTGAATAGAAAGAGGGTCTTTGCACTTAAATAAAGGTTGTGATACCATTATAAGAAGCTGGTTATTATTTAACAGGAAACGAGGAAAGGGAAGACTAGGTAATATAGGCATGCCATTTATACAGCTTTGCTAATTTAAATTCTCCTAGTCTGTTCCCCACTGATCGATAGAGGAAAGAGCTGGACGAAGGCAGTTTAGACACATGCCCAGTAAGGCCTGAGTGACATGAGAAGGTGCTTATCTGTCAGTCACACCTGAATGAAAATCAATGGCCAGAATAGGTATGGCCACTACCAGGGTGCAAAACCTGAATATTTAAACTCCTGGACAAAGGGAGTTCTCTCTCTTGGCTCTTGCCTCTCCTGCTTGCCTGGGCTCCTGTGCTTCCTGTTGCAGGGGCCGTGAGCCATGTGGGACCCACCCAATAGACTAATGGACTGACTCTAAGCCTGATGCTACAGCAGACCCAATGCCACCATGGAGCAGACACTTTGGACACTGGCCCTGCTTTTGGCTCTGCTGGATCCCCAGGTGCACCTCTTTCAGGATTGGCTTAAGGGGCATGGGACTTTACAACCCGAGAAATGTAACTGCACACAAATGAAGCCCTTTGCCACATCTTATTCTCCCATGGGAGCTTCTGAAAATGCTTAGCACCCCAAGAACTCCACTCCCATGAGGGTTGGGGAAATCTGGCCTACTAATTTTTCTAGCAACAGTTGGACATTAGAATCATACAATAGCACTTCTTAACAAATTAGATCTGATCTCCGAGTTGATTTTATTTATTTTACAACAAAAATACTACAAGATTGTCTCCACGAGAATCTAGAAAAGAATCCTGTTCCCATTACACTTGAATAAAATTCTGGTTGGATTTAAGTCATTTTCAAAGCCAGTATGCTTTCCTAAAAATCAAGTGATGTGAATGTTATACATGGTATTGTTCCTCCCTTATCTGTGGCCCTCTAATGAATGAATTTATGACCTTCCTTAAAGAAGTAGTTGTCTATTTTTGACTTGTAAGTCATAGCAATGGCAGTGGAGGGGTTAAGAAGGTCAGAAGAAATTTGTGTTGTTGCTTTTTTTTTATTCCTCACCTGAGGATATGATTTTTTTCAATTGATTTTTAGAGAGAGAGGCAGGGAGAGAGGGGGAGAGATGGGGGGAGAGAGAGAGAGAGAGAGAGAGAGAGAGAGAGAGAGAGAGAGAGAGAACAACAGTGTGAGCTAAAAACAGTAACTAGTTGCCTCCTATATGTGCCCCAACTGGGATCAAATCGAGGCCTGATGGGGAACTGGATCCATAATCTTTTGGTATACAGGATGATGCTCCAACTAACAGCCACCTAACCAGGGCTGTGTTGCTGCTTTTTGATGGCTGTTTTTTGTTTGGTAAGTAAACAAGATAGCATACCTAGCTGTCTCTTAGTCATATACCAAACATAAAATTTATTTTTCTGAAACTGCACCTTTAAGCTATAAAACTCTCCACTTTGTATCACATGCAAGCCTCCTATATTTTGGCTAATTTTAATTAGAGCTAAATAATTGGCATATACAGGGTGTCCCCCCCCCAAAATATGCACACTTTAACAGCTGATATATTTGAAAATGAAATATATATATATATATATAAATTTTATAGATATCAGAGAGGATGGGAGGAGAAAGATAGAAACATCATTGATGAGAGGGGATCATTGATTGGCCACCTCCTGCATGCCCTCTACTGGGGATGGAGCCCGCAACCTGGGTATGTGCCCCTGAACGGAATTGAACCTGGGACTCTTCAGTCCGCAGGCCAATGCTTTATCCACTGAGCCAAACTGGCTAGGGCTGAAAATGAAATATATTTTAATAAACACTGTCTTTATAATTGTTTAAAGTGTGTATACATTTTTGGAACACCCTATCCTGTATAATAAAAGAGTAATATGCAAATAGACCAAATGGCGGAATGACTGGTCGCTATGACATGCACTGACAATCAGGGGGTAGATGCTCAATGCAGGAGCTGCCCCCTGGGGGTCAGTGCACTCCCACAAGCTAGGCTGATGGTTGGCAAGCCCAGAGGCAGTGGCGGGAGCCTCTCCCGCCTCTGCTGCAGGTGGGCGGTAAGAAACGAAGGGTCCTGACTATGAGAGCTCTGGGCTGTGAGAGGAATGTCTGACTGCTGGCTTAGGCCCGATCCCTGTGAGGAGCTGGCCTAAGCCATCAGTCAGACATCCCCCAAGGGCTCCTGGACTGCTAAAGGGCACAGGCCGGACTGAGGGGACCTCCCTCTAGTGCACAAATGTCGTGCACTGGGCCTCTAGTAATTTATATATTATTGTAATCAAATGTAAAGACATGTATACAAAACATAGACTTTGTTCAAAGCTCCCTTTATAGATGAAATATGATTATAGAACTTGACAGTAGATCATTCACTAGGGGGAAAAGGGGTTGATCTACTTCTCCTTGCCTCTACTTTTCTACCCTTGGTGACATTGGTTATATTTCAAGATTCTGAATGTAATAAATGAACACTTTACTGAAGAAGCATCTTTACCCACAGCAAAAAGAAATGTGCTATCCAAGACTAGTAAAGTTGTTTTTGAGTTCCAATGAAGAGCAAATGCAAATGGTAAAAAAAATTCCATTATTTATCAGCAGTAAATCCAACATTTTTTTTTGTAAAACAGTTTTCACAGAAGCTGTACTTATTTTAGCTTTTCCTAAACCTTGCTGCAAAGTTTCAGTTCTTTCTAATATATAATCAAGGGAATTTTGTCTCGGGAAGAAAACTTCTCATCTTTGTAAAGGACAGTTAGAGGAGAGGCAGGGAAAAACAAGAAAGACTGCACATGAGAATTAAGTGTGAAGTTATGAACTGAATGCATTTAACCATTATTTTAAAAAGTTTTATCTGAAAAAAAGGTGTTTTTTTTAAATCAAGTGGAGTCTTGATCTACAACTTTAGAATCTTTCCAAATTTAAAAATAACATGTATTATTCTGAAAATGAAGGCAGATTCATATAATATCCATTAATAATCTTGAATAAAATTTATGCATTGATTTTTCATCTTAAATTTCATAACTCATGTTGTCTTAACTTTTCTAACTAAAAGAAACCAACAAATTTTAATAATGATGAATTTAATTAAAATAAAAATTTAAGTGAAATTTCTTAGTGTAAGAGTCAATAGAGCTTGGTTTGGTTATGCCTAAACTTCATTTTTTACATAAAAATTAACAAAAGCCCAACAATTAAAATTCAGCTCAAAAAAATCCTTCAGAAGAATGAAAATGGTTATTGAAAACATAAGATGGACTTTGTGTTTATATGTATTGTTTCAAACTGGCAAATTTAAATCTAAGATATGAATTCAGATATTATAGTGTCTGAATAGTGAGGAAAGCCCAAAATATGTCCAACCCTACTTGCCCCACTGAATTAAATTATATATTTTTTAAATTACATTTTAAAGGCCAGGAGATTTTTTTTCTGAGGTTAGCTCTCTGAAGCAAATGCTATCTACTTATTGAAACAATAATTGTAAAAGCTTTGTATTGTCACAAAAACTCACTTTTAATTTGGTCCTCATAACTGCTCTGGCTTGGTCTACTTTCACCTTAGTCCCCATTTATTCTCTGATATGAGAGTAATGCTAAGAACCATGAATACTATGTAGAGAATGAGAAAACATGTGGGCTAATTTTGCAAAGAGCTTCCCTGTAGAGAGAAAAATAAAATGAAAATATCAAGCAGATAAAGAAAATATTGTCTTGACCTCATCTAAAAATATTAGTGTTGTCAAAAGACTCATAACATCTTCTTCCCCAACACAAAGTCTAGCCATGAGACAAATATGCTCACAACATGCCTGGTAGTCCAATTGGATAAACAGTTGGTATATGGAGGTATTACTAGCAATACTTCTGCTCCAACCCAAATACTTTATTAACAGTTCCCAGCACAAGGGCCTGCATTTGAGGGAAGAATAGAGGAAGAGAAAGAGTTGGTGAAAGCAAAGAATCCTTGGTGACAGGATCTTGAGAAATAAAACAAACAAACAACTAAAGAGGCTCTGTGGAACTCAAAGTCTGGAATCTCAGTCTAGAAAGTGAATATGTGTTAATCCAAAGACAACTTAATTGTCAATTTGGTGATCATTCCATTTCTTTCACTATCATGGTGAATTATCAGAAAGAAAATGTCAACAAACTCTTTCTTCAAGAATTGCAATCAAGAACGGATTCTTATGATTGAGTTCTGTTCTTCCCACTCCAATTCCCCTTACAGACAATGCTAATAACATACATAGACTGTTGTTTTAAAAAATCACTCTCCTGCCCCTCTTACACCTTGTTTTGGAACTCACTGGTGTTTTGCATCTCCAGTCATTTATCACACATTGTGTAAACCAGAGGTTTTAGATATTAAACCATTCAGTCTGTCAATCTACGTAGGAAGCACCCTCAATGTCTTTAAAATGCTATTCTGACGCATTTAAAGAGGGCTATCTGCAATAAGAATGATCATGAGATGATGGTCAACAGTGCTGGGTCACAGATGGAGAAAGCAATAGTATTTGAGAGCCATTTTCATGTTTATGCTATAGATTACATATTAAAGAAATGTGCCAGTAATGAAGCAAAAAACAAAGAGGGCCATTGGAGAAGAACAGTTATGCTATTGAAAACAATCCTATCTAATAAAAGAATAATATGCAAATTAACCATCACTCTGTTATGCCCACAAGCCACGCCCACCAGCCAATCAGGAGTGAGTATGCAAATTAACCCAACCAAGATGGCTGCAGCCACGGGGAGAGCAGGAGAGAGGCTTGGGTTTCCCCGGTGATGGAGGAAGCCAAGCTTTCCACACACCCTGGCCTGCCCAGGCCTCCACTCCAGGCTACAAAGTTTCAATTATAGAAGATAAATAAATCCCAACAGAAATGGCTGCCGCCAGGGAGCAAGCAGAAGGCTTGGCTCCACTCCAGGCTACAAAGTTTCAATTGTAGAAGATAAATAAATCCCAGATCCCAGGGCCTCTGCTTGGGTTGCTGGGGGGCGTGGCTGGCCTGCAAACCACCACAGGCCCCTCGCCCAGGCCACACCACACCCCAAGGGAACCCCCACCCTGATCCGGGACACCCTTCAGGGCAAACCAGCTGGCCCCCACCCATGCACCAGGCCTCTATCCTATCTAATAAAAGAGTAATATGCAGATTGACCATCACTCCAACACACAAGATTGCTGCCCCTATGTGGTCAAAGATCCTGCCCCCATGTGGACACAATATGGCCACCACAAGATGGCCAGCAGGGGAGGGCAGTTGGGAGGGACCAGGCCTGCAAGGGAGGGCAGTTGTGGGTGATCAGGCCAGCAGGGGAGGGCAGTTGGGAGGGACCAGGCCTTCAAGGGAGGGCAGTTGGGAGTGACCAGACCTGCAGGGAGGGCAGTTAGGGGTGACCAGGCCTGCAGTGGAGGGCAGTTAGGGGCAAACAGGCTGGCAGGGGAGCAGTTAGGCATCAATCAGGATGGCAGGGGAGTGGTTAGGGGGTGATCAGGCTGGCAGGCAGAAGTAGTTAGGGGCAATCAGGAAGGCAGGCAGGCGAGCAGTTGGGAGCCAGCAGTCCTGGATTGTGAGATGCCTGGTGGGATGGGGCCTAAATGGGCAGTCGGACATCCCTTGAGGGGTCCCAGATTGGAGAGGGTGCAGGCTGGGCTGAGAGCCCCCTTCCCCGTGCATGAATTTCGTGCACCAGGCCTCTAGTGATATAATAAGCAGAATGGCCCCAAGCCATCTGCTTTTAAAGTTTACCATATTTGTACTGTTAGGACCATTCCATTGTCTCTGGAGGTGCTATTCTGAGATAACAAGGAAGTGGGCAAAGCTACTATGAATTAAACTATTGTTATAATTTTTTAAACTTTATTATAAATTGTTTTTCCCCCCCAAACAAATCTAATGCTCCCAGAGCATACCAGTTGGAATAATAGAAACTTTTCCTCTAGATGTCTTGGTGTATTTAGGGTACTTGGTCTTTTACTTACCACGCCCCTCCCCCCCACATACTCAATCCCTCCTATTTTGAAGCTCTTCTCTAGGGCATAAGGCAGTTATGCCAACTCGAGATATTTACTACTTGTGGGAAAGAAGCAAATTCTTAACCACATAGATGCTTGTGAGTGAAGAGACAAAAATTTCAGCTATTTTTTCAATATTAGAAACACAGTCTGTAAGAGATTTTTAGGGATATATATATATATATATATATATATATATATGAATATTTCTATGATGTAATGAACATATTCTATCTAATAAAAAGGGAATATGCTAATTGATCCTCACACCATCACAAAGATGGTGGTGCCCACAGCCAATAAAGAGGGAATATGCTAATTGACTGCCCCGCCCTCAGACCCTTCAGCCCCCCAGCCACCCAGGGCCTGCCTGAAGCTCAGGCAAGCCGCGGATGGTGGCTGCCCAGCCACCCAGGGCAGCCTGAGGCTCAGGTAACCAGGGCCAGCCAAGGCTTGCACTGCTGGCAGTGGGAGCAGCAGAGGTGTGATGGGGTGTCACCTTCCCCTGATCGCTGGGTCACCTCCTGCCCCTGAGGGCTCCCGGACTGTGAGAGGGGGCAGGCCGGGCTGAGGGACACCCCCTCCATTGCATGAATTTTCATGCACCAGGCCTCTAGTCTATATATATATAAAGCTAAGTGTCCATCTGTCTGACTGGTAGCTATGACATGAACTGACCACCAAGGGGAAGATGCTCAATGCAGGAGCTGCTATGATGTGCACCGGCCATTTAAAAATAAACTGCACCATGGACCTGGCACCGACAAACCAACACTAGGATTCCCCCAAGAGGGACACTTACCATGCCCCTTCCCCCCTCCCCTCCACCCTGGAGTGACACCCCACCAAATCGCAGCCAATGCTGCCAAGACCCCATAGTGCAAAATGTGACCCACAGTCCAGCCCAGCCTGGAAATGGTCACTGTGGGCGCCAGGTTGATGTCACGTAGCAATGCCCGGCTTCCTCTCCCTAGTGACTAGCCTCCTTGGAGTTTCTTCAGCCCAGGAACCCAACTTGCTTTATAGTCAGGTGCAAACATTTTACACATAAATCAAATGTTTGTGAAGTGTTTTCCAGTGCCTCATCTTATTTGATCCTCATAGAAGTCCTGGAGTAGGTAGATACGAGACTTGGTAAAATCCTATTTTCTTTTCATTAGCAAGACGCGAATAGCGATATTGAAATATTTCTTCTAATTAATTTCCTTTCAATGTGCACGCATCTGTGCACTGGATGTATAGTTATATAAACTAAATAATATAACAAATGGAGAAAATATTGGAAAATATCTCAATAGCTACCTTTCTAATCAATGATCACCATATACACTACAGAATACATGACTTGTTGGAGAGAGTTAATTTTCACATTTGGGACTATTTTTTTTTGTTTGTTTGTTTCTTAGTATTAACTTACGCATATTACAACTCCAAAGAGACTAGAAAAGAAGCATAAACTATGGGACTCACAGCCTTAAAACAAGGATTTAGATATTGATTTCCATTAGTGCTCTCCTCTAAAGTGCTTTCAGTCTTTTGTGCTTCCCAAATTAAAACTTTATCACTAAGTTTTGCAATTTGGATCTTGGAAGGAGATAAAGAGGAAAGAAAAAAAAAAGCTTATGATTCAGGGGCATAATAAACTCCAGCTGGCAAATCATGAGCCTAGTTATGTCAAAATAAATAAATGATCAAAAATAATCTTATTAAAAAATAAAATCATATTGGGATTTTGGAAAATAAATTTAGGTAAAACAAGTGAAATGAAAATGGGAAAGATATTAAAATTCAGAACCTGATTATGTATTAGCCAGATCAAAGCTTCTGAGTGATAACGAGGCACTCACAGAACAGGGATTTCCACCTGTCCTGTTCAACTAGCAGCTGGACCTACCAAGAACAGCTGGACAAGAACACTTATATAAAATTAGCCTTTAAAAGCATAAGCTAAGTTTTTTCACCTGCTTCTCAGTTCTGCATCTTTTAAAAAAATATTTTTATTTTTATTGATTTCAGAGAGGAAGGGAGAGGGAGAGGGAGACATAGAAACATCAATGAGAGAGAATCATTGATTGGCTGCTTCTTGCACGCCCCCTACTGGGGATCGAGCCCCCAACCCAGGCATGTGCCCTTGACCAGAATCAAACCTGAGGCCCTTCAGTCCACAGGCTGACACTCTATCCACTGAGCCAAACCAGCTAGGGCTCAGTTCTGCATCTTTATCACTCATGCCAGAAGTAAAAAGCTTTTTATATTTTGATGCTGTTTTTGCCATAGGGAAAACACAACTTTGAGCACCATTATTCCCAGCAGCTTGCTACCAAGGACCAGAGGTTATCTTCTAGTCCTGAGAAGCTAAGGTGTTAGATGCACCCAGGTTTTCCTGTCACTGGTTTATCTTGTGCTCTTATATTTAAGCCACTGCAAAATTCTTTCAAAAGCAAGTAGAAGCATCAATTCTACACAAAATCTGAATTATTATTAAAAGTCATTTATCCCTATACACATACTCATATAGCATCATTTCATTGGAGCCCATTTAAAACGACAATAGATATGGAAAGTTTATCAAAGAATTTGGACTCAAGATGGTAGGATACAAAATGAGACACCTGACAATCTTTTTAAAATTATTTTTAAAAGATATTTATATTGATTTTAGAATGGAAGTGAGAAGGAGAGAGAGACAGAAACATCAATGGTGAGAGAGAATCACTGATCAGCTGCCCCCCAACTGGGGATTGAGCCAGCAACCTGGGCATGTGCCCTGACTGGGAATTGAACTGTGACCTCCTGGTTCATAGGTCGATGCTCAACCACTGAGCCCTGCAGGCCGGGCAACACCTGGCAATCTTTACTTGGTGCTTTAAATTGTTGTAAACTCAGCAATCTGTTTGGAGCATTATCATGGAACAAGTAATTGGGCAAATAGAAAATCATCTACTGCCTTGCTGTCCAAAGTGTCATCCACAGAGCAGCAGCAGCACCAGCATCCCCTGAGAGATTGTTAGGAATGCAGAATCTCAGGTCGCACTCTAGACTTACTGAGTCAGAGTCTGAATTTTAACAAGGTTCTCAGGTGATTCATATGCTCATTAAAATTTGAGAAGCAATGTTTCTCTGTGTTCAATCAGAGCATCTCTTTGTTCAATTTGTATTGGAATGCTTTTGTTTGAATATTACAGTTTAGCACAAACAAGAGGCTAGGAAGCCTGGGTATTAAAACAACCAATACTTATGGTATGCCTACTATATCTGAGTACAGCCCCTACAGATTGCACATAAAAAGGAAGTTCAGCATAAGGGTTATCGTGATGTTAGGACATCTGTCCATCTGTATAATGGAATGGCTTTTCTTCCCATTAGACTCTCTAATCTGAAAACGTCTCTGTCTGCCAAAAGGAACCGAGAATAGAATCTTTCCATTCCCACAATGCAAGGTAGAATACAGAAGGGAAGGGGGAAAGAGAGGGATAAGGACAGCTGAGAAGAGAGGGGAGGGGAGAAGGGAGCAGGGAGAGGGGAGGAAGAGAGAGAAGAGGGAAGAAAAAGGTAGAGGGAGAGGGAGAGAGAGAAAACATTCTAGATGGTAAGTAACTGGCAGGAGGCACTTAGTGTAAGAAATTGGAAGCAGCATGCCTTAGCGAGCTGATGAGGAATCCTTATTTCAAATCTGCACTTGGAGCAATTGCAGACAGAAAGACCAAGATTTCTCATCAATGAATATTAAAAGCTCAGTTGGAATAAAGCACAATGAAGAGGATCAATAAAAACGGGTGTGTGCCTGGCCGCTGTGGCTCAGTGGTTGAGCATCAGTGGCTGATTCAATTCCCAGTCAGGGCACATGCCCGGGTTGTGGGCTCGATCCCCAGTAGGGGGCGTGCAGGAGACAGCCGACCAATAATTCTCTCTCATCTTAGGTGTGTGTGTGTGTTTTTAAATATTTTTATTGATTTCAGAGAGGAAGGGAGAGGGAGAGGGAGAGAGAAACATCAACGATGAGAGAGAATCATTGATCGGCTGCCTCTTGCACATCCCCTGCTGGGGATCGAGCTGCAACCCAGGCATGTGCCCTGTCTGGGAATCAAACTGTGATCTCCAGGTTCATAGGTCGACGCTCAACCACTGAGCCACGCTGGCCAGGCTCATCTTTGATGTTTTTATCTCCCCCTCTCCCTTCCTCTCTGAAATCAGTAAAATATATATTTTTAAAACCTGGGTGTTGGGGAAAAAGTGTAATCTACGGCAGGATCAGGATAAAACACTCTTTTTCTGACTTGTCCAGTTCTTAGTATGAATGAATTGAAAGCAAATATTAGAATGCATCAGTATGCATTTAGGCATACAGGCATTTATTATTTATATGTTTAACTTTTTAGTTATATGCATTTATATCTAATCAGGCTTCAATTAAGTGTATACAGCAAAGAGTAAATAATTCTTATTTGTACAACACAAGTTTAGCTAGTCTCAATGAATTTTTTCCGACACCTTAAAATCTCCAATTAAAGACTCCTTCAAATACTCCAATCAAAGACACTGACTAAGGACTCCTCCTAATAGATAAATATCTGAATCAGGCAGTTTTTAAAATGATAACGAGCGTCAGGATTCTAGTTGTTCAAAAAAGAGTGTGACAAGTTTACCCTTGGCTGAAGGAAGAAAAGGGATTCCTTTAGAGAACTTGGGAGAATG
Source organism: Plecotus auritus (assembly GCF_963455305.1). NCBI lineage: Eukaryota > Metazoa > Chordata > Mammalia > Chiroptera > Vespertilionidae > Plecotus > Plecotus auritus. Next base: position 23,501,940 of record NC_137784.1, read on the forward strand.
GTAGAAGTGGAAGAAAAGAAAAAAGAGAGTGGCACAGCTGGCATGGCTCAGTGGTTGAGCGTCGACCATGAACCAGGAGGTCACAGTTTGATTCCTGCTCAGGGCACATGCACAGGTTGTGGGCTCAGTCCCCAGTGGGGAGTGTTCAAGAGGCAGCCAATCAATGATTCTCTCTCATCATTGATGTTTCTATCTCTCTCTCCTTCTCCCTTCCTCTCTGAAATCAATATACATATATATATATATATATATGCCTATAATAATAAAAGGGTAATATGCTAATTAGACCAGACATCTTCCAGACCTCAACCCGGACATCCTTCCTGACAAAGCTGGGGCCAGAGGGAAGCTGGCCAGGGTCCTGGGTGCCTGCAGGTTTCCGGAGGAGGGAAGCCGGCCCGGGTGCCGGAGGGAAGCTGGTGCCAGCAGCTGGGGGAAGGAAGGCCTACTCTTGCATGAATTTTCATGCATCAGGCCTCTAATATATATATATATATATATATATATAAATAGAGTGGAGCAAGATTTAAAAGGCAATGGGACAGTAAGAAGATACTGTGTAATGGTTTGAACCTGGACACCAGTTGGTCAATAGAACATCAAAAGAACACAAGAATGTTTTTGTTCCTCTCAAAGTAAAAAATTCCAAATACCTTACAAAAGGACTTCACCAGTGAAGTCTGTGGGTATCATGTACTAAGGGCAGGTAGGTTGACTGGTATCTTCAATTTTTTTCAAAAGCTTGATATCATGATGTATCCAGGAGTAAGAGAGCCCTCCTTTCACTACTTACAAGATAAAGCTGGTCAATAGTTGAGTGAATTTTATGTCAGTTAAAGGAAGTAATGTGGATGGGTTGCCAACAATTTATCATATAACCAAATACAATCCCATTGAGATAATGGTTATACCCTTGAAGACTTATAGAGCCATATAGAGGTGGCTTTTGTCTGGAAAGGACAAAGAAACTGAATAATGTCCGCAGTTCTTTGCTATAGACACTGAGACAAACCAAGAGATTTTGTGTGCTTTGCTCATTTTATCAGAAACAACAAGTGATTTCATTACATAGAATCCTGTTCAAAATGCTAAGAATAACTAACACCTGCCAACTTTGGAGGAAAGATTCCTATCAGAATGATCAAATTTCTGCTGCTTTTATTTATTCAACTAGTTTAAGATTTATAAGAAATCCTATCTAATAAAGAGGGAATATGCAAATTGACCATCACGCCATAACAAAGATGGTTGCGCCCACAGCGGAGGCAGGGATGCAGGGATTCCATAACACAAGATGGCTGTGCCCACAGCGGAGGCTGAGTTCCCGTAATGAGCCTTAACGAGCAATCAGCAGGGACATGAGGCTGCGTGGCACTGGGCAAGGGGACCTGAGGCTGCACCCCCGCCTGGTAGGGCTTGACAGGGGACCTCAGGCTGTGTCCCCCACCTGACGGAGCTTGACAGGGGACCTCAGGCTGCATCCCTTGCCCAGCAGGGCTTGATGGTGGACCTCAGGCCGCACTTCCCATCCCCTGCCCAGCGGGGCTTGATGGGGACCTCAAGGTGTGCCCCATGCCTCGGCCCTGGTTGGGGGACCTGGGGCCATGCCCCTCACCAGGTGGGGCTTGACGGGGGTGGGGCTGGCCGGGTCTGGGTCTCTCGAGATTTCAGGTGCACATGGGTGGGTGGGGACTTGACTCTGGTTCCCGTGGCATGCTCTAGACTCTGACAGGAGGAAGATTTTCATATGCATTTTACTAATTTTCTTTCATCTCTGACACTTCTATTATAGAGAAAGGGCAAATAGCGATATTAAAATATTTCCTCTAATTAATTCCCTTTTAATGTGCACGAATTTCGTGCACCTGGTCACTAGTAACTAAATAATAGAAAATTCTAAAATCTTATTTTTAGGCTGTTTGGATGTATAACTAACACATATTCTCTATCAACTTTTTTTTACCTTTCTTAAAGAAACATAAGGTCACACAATTTTAACATTCTGATACACAATAATAATTAAATGTTTATTATAATTGACAATACAGATAAAGTATTGATTTGGTTGTTTTGACAGTTTAAAATAGATAATAATTTTAATTTTTGTCAGTTCCATATTAAATTTAAAAAGTAAATAAATAAATAGAATCTTTAAAGTTATGTTTTATTTCTTTTTTTTTTTTTTTTTTTTTTTTTTTTTAAATATATTTTATTGGTTTCTACAGAGAGGAAGGGAGAGGGATAGAGTCAGAAACATCGACGAGAGAGAAACATCGATCAGCTGCCCCCTGCACACCCCCCACTAGGGATGTGCCCGCAACCAAGGCACATGGCCCTGACCGGAATCGAACCCGGGACCCCTGAGTCCACAGGCCGACGCTCTATCCACTGAGCCAAACCGGTTAGGGCTATGTTTTATTTCTTAATTTGCTTAACAGAACACTTTAAAAAAAGATACAGAAAAATATGTGCAAGTTTGAAGACCAGGCCTGAGTCCACTCAGCTGTTTCTTCTACACATCTTTCGAGTATCTTATATAGAATAAGGAGAGTTCCAGATTTGAGTTAGAAAATGCTGGTTTGAACCTAGACCCTAACATTGTGATGTTGGGGGGAAAAATCAATCCTATGGCCTGAATCTTTATCTCCTTAAAATTCATTTGTTGAAATCCTAACCCCAAAAGGTGATGGTATTAGTTGGTGGGGCCTTTGGGAAGTGATTAGGACATGAGAATGGAGCCATCATGAATGGGATTAGTGCTCTTATAAAAGACCCCACAGAGCTCCGATTTCTTCCTCTTGTGAGGACACAGACAGAAATTTTCCACTCAGAAGAGGGCCCTTACAGGACCTTGTGAACACCCTGATCTCAGACTTCCAGACTCCAAAACTATGAGCATTAAGTTTCTGTTGTTTATCAACTACCTAGTATGTGGCATCTTATTATAGTGGCCCAAACAGATTAAGACAATTACATAATCTCTTTAAACATCAGTGTTGTTGACTATAAAACGGGAACAATGCAACCTATCCTACATACTTTATAGTGTTCTTTAAGATTAAATGAGGCAATATATGTAATATACATTTAACCTGGAAAATTTAATAAATGATTTATTTTTTGGTTTAGCAAATTTTATAAAAATATTACTTAACACATTTTTTATGTCAAATATAGTCACTTATTTTATTTTAATTTTTTTTCTTTCATGATAATTTCTTAAAATTTCCCTTTAAGTACAGATAAACAGGTAATGTCTGTGGGTAGTAATGAGATAATACCTTATCCTGAAAATAGCTCAAAATTACCTTAGACACATTTTGACTCTCCAAATACATAGAATGATGTGTGTCAAATAAATACAATTTGAAAATGGTTTGATTATTCAAAGTTCACGTATTTTTAAAATTTATCTTGATTGTTGAAAGTACAGATGTCCCCCCTCCCCCCCATTGACCCTTTCTCCCCACTTCCCCCCTGCCTTCACCACACTATTGTCTGTGTCCATGGGTTATGCATATATGCAGTATATGCATATAAGTTCTTTGTTTAATCTCTCCCCACTGCCCCATCCCTGTCTTCCCTCTGAGACTCATCAGTCTGTTCCATGCTTCTATGTTCATGTATTTTTATTATACTATTTTATTCTTGTGCATATATTATTAGACAGTAAGACCAAAGGGTACATGGACAGTAGTTTTATGCATTTTTTGTGGTCTCCACTCGCCTAGTACAATGGCTATAAATGTTTGTTGAACTAATGAAAATAATACTCTTAGAAAGGTGTTCCTATGAATAATTTTTCATTCATGATGCTTCTGTCCAAAGCACCTTATCTGTAGGATCTTAATCAAAAGTAATGTCAATTCCCTACAAAAATTAAAAGGAATCTGAGATCCCTTTATGATATAAAACCTTGAACAGTAACTAGACAAAACCCCCAATAACCCATTAGGATAAGGGAGGAGGAGTGATTGGGAGAGGACATGGCTTTCTGAGGAAGTAATGTTTTATCTTTCTTCCCACCTTTTTTATTTAGAAATTTTCAGACATACCAAAAAGTTAAAAGAACATTCCTAAACCATGCACTTAAACTCACCAATTATGAACGTTATCATATTTATATTTACTTCCATTCTCTCTCTCCCAGACAGGTAGGTAGGGTATAATGTTGATGGATAGATAGGTAGGTAGGTAGGTAGATAGATAGATAGATAGATAGATAGATAGATAGATAGATAGGGCCTCCTTTTGGGATACTGGTAATGCTTTATTTATTGTTCTAGATGGTAAACATGGGTGTATTCATTTTGTGATGATTGCACGAGCTGAACATTTATCATTTTTTGTATACTTTCTGGGACTACTTGTAAATTCTCTACTTGCATATACCTTCTACTCCAACAACCATGGCTTGCAGAAGGACCTTGGGACCAGGTATCATCAGATCTCGTTTTCTAGGCCAGTTTAACTACCAAAATTATTTTCCCTTTTTGGACTTGTTTTCTTACCTGTAAGATGAAGAGTTTGTGGTGGATTACCTCTAAGATTCTTGCTTCCTCTTATATTTTAAGATTTTATGCCTTCACACTTGAGTATACCTATTTCTGCAGTCTTATTTTCAATGTGCTATTCTTCAGGTAAAAGAAAATCTGATTTAAGCAACTTATTTTGAAAATGTCCTTAGAAACAATTCATTCAACACAACACATTTCTTAAATAGTACTGCCTACTGATTTTTTGTTGTTGTTTTGACAGCAATTAGGAAAAGTGACCCCATATTTTCTGATCCATTTATTGAGCTAAGATACTTTAATGTGGCAATGAAACTTGGGTTAAAATTATAGTGTCACAGCCTCACCTGCTGGTTGTTTTCCATAGCCATATTATACACTTATTTCTGTATTATAAGATCAAAAATTTCCTCAGGCTTGTTGCTTTTAAGATGTATGCAGTATAGAACTGTTTAGAGTATCATGAGATATGGGGCAGGTTGGGGGTGAGGGGTGTTGGTGGCAGTGTGGGTTGGATATCAAATAGTCATTTCAGTAAAGTACCTGCATAAAACACAGTTCTGACCCTCAAACAAATGGCTAAAGCAGCAAGCTAAAGAAAGAACATAATATTTTCCAAAGTTTAGCTGAAAAGTGAAATGGCTGGCCTTTGTGCTGCTTACCAACAGGAATAAATTGACAATATGGTACAATAGAACAAGCCCTCAACTTAGAGAAAAATGACCTAGAGCCCACCTTTTACTCCATGGTAGGTGATCTTAGGTAAATCAAAACATCTCAGAGCCTCACTTTGCACATCTGTAAAAATTAGGATAACTATACATGCTATTCAAACCCTCCATAGGACACTGCAAGAATCAAATAGGATAACAGATGTAAGTGTTTCATGAAGTGCTATAGAAACACCTGGGACTACTTGTAAATTCCCTACTTGCATATGCCTTTTACTCCAACAACCATAGCTTGCAGAAGGACCTCAGGACCAGATATAAGATCTGGTTTTCTAGGCCAGTTAAGCTACCAAAATTTTACCTTTTTGGACTTCTGTTTTCTTACCTGTAAGATGAGGGGGTTGTGGTGGATTATCGCTAAGATTCTTTCTTCCTCTTACATTTTATGTGTTCACACTTGAGTATACCCATTTCTGCAGTCTTATTAGCTGACTGTAGATACCAGACTGATGACACATTATGAGGGTGTGCTAACAGAGATAAATTAAAGGACAAGGCTTCAGGCCTAGAGTAATCCTAGGGTCCTTGGAGGAGACCTGATTCCTTGAATGATCATAGCAGAAAGTGACCACTGAAGAAGAGTAAGAACAATCTGTTTATAGCATACTCAATATATTTCCTTAAATGGAACTCAAATGTAAAATTCTTCTGCTGAGTGAAGTAGTGTTGACTGAACCGTGCTGATCTAGGAAATGCTCTTAAAGTGTCCAGTATGCATGTGTGTTTCAAAGGAGTGTACTCAGAATTGGGTATTGGTGTTTGTAAGAGACAGTAAATTTGCTTTGAATATACTTTCAGGGTGGGGAAATTGGTATTGTGTATTGGTGACATATGCAATTGATTCTAATTTGTTGGCTGCTCTAGTTTAGGGTCAAATCTGCTAAAATAGAGACCTATATAAGCAGCCAGAGAACAGGAAACTCTGAATTATGGATGCTGAAAATAAACATAGAAGAGAAATTTAACTTTGGGGTGTAATAGATTCCTTTGCATTACCTAAAGCTTGAAAGTAAAAGCCAGTGTCAAGCATAGAGCATGTACTCTGGGTATGAGAAAAACAATCCAAAAAGTGACCTTTCACAATGTGAGACAGTAAAAAGTTTGGTAACTAACTCTTCAATATGTCCCTGAGAACTCACCAAAGATTTAAGATCAGAATAAGCTACTGAGAAAATCTTCCTGAGGTGTTAAACATCGAACATAGATTATCTACGATGGGAAATCTCCTTCCTGAATTTGAAGAGAATAGATTCTTGTTGATCTGGAATGGTTTAGTTTAGCTACACCATGGGGATAAACTGAATGATTGCCCTACAACTGAATAGTCCTTTAAACTATATTCTATAAATTCTGTAACAATCCATAAGTATGGCATCTAAAAATAAAACTGAGAGCTTGAGGGCTCTTGGTTGTGAAAAACTACTGCAAGTATCACTCAGATGGCCCAACTTTTTTTTTCCACTTTCAAAAAGCTAATGGCAACTTATTTTTTAACCCAATGGATGGTGACTTCAGTAAAGACAATTTTGTCACAAAGATTTTTATGAAGACCTGTAGTATACTGCTGAATGATTCCCCTGAGAAAACTCTGTTTACTGCTCCCTTTACAGTGGGTCAAGAGACTCTGATTTCCAGAACAGAACTACTTTATGGGCATCTTTTTAAACCTCATCTAAAGGCAGACCTAATGTTACAAAGAGCTATTTTGAGCTAAGTGAGAGAACTACAGTTGGGCAAGTGAGAACAAATAACAGGGCTAATAACTGCAATCATTGCTTACATAAATTTTACTCATAGTATTCCTGGTGCTAAGTCTTACATGCTTTCACATCTCATTCAATTGGAAGAACTTTTTTATTGGCACCAGAGTCCCAGGCTTTCATTATCCTTTAGGTTGTGTGGACTGACATGGCTCTAAATTGGATTAAACCTTAGAGTACTGGAGGTCAAGTTGGATTTTTCTAAACCTTTAGTTATTCTTAATCATTTGCATTCCTATGTCTTTTGAAAAAATATTTTAAAAATTGATTGCAGAGAGGAGTTGAGAGAGGGAGAGAGAAATAGAAACATTAATGATGAGAGAGAATCATGGATTGGCTGCCTCCTACATGCCCCCCACTGAGGACATGTGTCCTGACCAGGAATCGAACCACGACCTCCTGATTCATAGGTCGACATTCAGCCATTGAGCCACACTGGCCGGGCTGAGTTCCTATGTCTTAACACATACTTAGACATTTGTAGAGCGATCAACTTTCAAGAAAATTAATTTTTTCTAAAGTCTGTACTTTCCTGCCCCTGATATAATTGTATATATAGGAAGCATGGTCTCTTGCAAAATACTAATATTTCAGCCAGGAAAACTGATTGATAGAAAACTGAAAAAAAAAGCCCCTGAAATTTAAAGTCTATGATTACTAGTATATGCTACATCTGTAACTGGACAACCTGTCTCAGTTTATAGCTCACATTCTTCATGCAATGATAAACTAAGTCTTGTCTGATGCTCTATATACCTGAAAAGAAGAAGGGTTGAAAAAGAGCAAATGGTAGAGATGCAATCCAAAGTACACCATCCTCAGAGTGACAGAACAAGTGATTACTATGAGTGTGAGAACCTTCTGTTTATGTGGTTTCTGTGGAAATCTGTAGCATGAATCTTTTTGACCTTATATGCATAAGAGAAAACATCAGAATGTTGAAAAGAAAAATATAATGTTTGGGAGTTAATACCACTGGAATTCTATTTAGTCCATGGCTTTGTAAGATCTGTTGGAATAAAAAGCTAATTTTGAAATCTTTCCATTATGTAAGAGAAAAAAAAAGATAGTAGGTGCTTGTACCAGAAGGTCAGGGGTGGTTTTCATAGTAGTCAGTCATAGATCCCTGCCTAATGGTTTTGGGTTATCCTTACATAGTGCATATTATGACTGCAGACATCTGATTGGCTTGTATTGCCTCTCAATAGGGTCATGGCAGATGGAAAACCTAAAGTAAAAGATTTTTTATAGTCACCAACTATGAATTGGGCAAAGATTGGATGTAGCATTGGAGATGTGAGGGTGCATATGTATGTGGGCATACATATGAGTTGTATGGTCCTACTGACCTAGAGCACGTAGTGGAGTATGTGGCTTCTGGGGGTTGCTGCCTTTTAATATCACCCACAGAACATAATGGGTTACAGCCTATTGGCTGAGTGACTGACTTTAGTGATCTAGAGACTCACCCATTGTGAGACAGAACTGATAATAGCACAAATGCATCCCTAACCGAAAGCCATGTCCTTTGCTCCATTTTGTCTCGTTAGCATGGGCTAGCACAGGCTTGTCTTTAGGCACCTGAGCGGAATGCATAACTTCTTGTCCTTACATGTAACAGGGATGACAACTATGATTCATGTTGAAAAGTAAAAGATGCAGCATACCTATCTACATCCAAGCTTGGGGCAACACTTCAAGGTTGGAGCTATGATATTTTTGTTTAGTAAATGGAAATGAAACTTCATTTGAATTTCATAATTTATCTACTACTGGTGTGATTTAAAAGCAGCTGGTAGGTCAATATGGTGCTCTTTTTAATGCATTTTAGTACTGAGAAAAAAACATAAACGCTAGATATACCACTGATAAAATTTCTCAGAATATTAAAATGCAAATAACACACACATACATACACATAATAATAGTGTGATACCATTGCTTGAGACTCCGCTAAGATAATATTGGTCTCTTTTTGACTCAATTTTTAATTTCATCTACAGATGAATGGTAATAATCATTGACCTATATCTACAACATGGTTCTATTTTTTTCCTAAATGAGTTCGCTAGAGGATCTAACAGCATAAATCTATTTCCCATGAATTAAATGTAAAACTCGTGAATGCATCTAATGTTTTCAGATTGAACCAAGTATTTTTATGAATACAGATTGTCCTGGTCCACATAGGAAAACTTACTGGTGAGCGGTGGGTTGGCAATGAGTAAATGCTGCTCAGCAGGTCAGACGTGTACAGCTGGAGAAAGATCATGCAATTCAGCTAGTATACTAGGAAAACGCAAGTCTGGAAAGCAGACAATCCACATTGCAATTAAAAAATTCTATATAGACTTAGAGATCTAGTACAGTACACATAAGCAGGAGAAACATAAATATCTACTAAAAGAGTTTCATTAGGCTTTGCCTTTGAAGATTTTCTTTCTTTTTTTGGGAAACAAAACACAACAAAACACCTCCTGTTGCCCTGAATGCTAATGATGGAAGACTGTTGCTATGGTGATGCTAATTTCAACACTGTTGCCTGTGGACTTCACATGAACTTGCTGTTTTAACTTCTGCAAATGTCATTTACAAAATGAAAACCCATTAATGATTAGCGAGGGCACAATGTTCCACTTTAATTAGAATAATAAGGAATGCTGATGCACAAAGTACAGGTTTGTGAATTGCTACTGAGCCTACACTGTCAAAATTCATTACTACCGATGAGGATTTGGTTCTATTTTTTTAAAGGAAGCTTTAGAATAGAACAGTTGTATTTTGACTTAAAAGGAATTTAAAACTCTCCCTTTTTTAATTTGAAGGTTAAAAAAAGAACATCTCCTGATAGTACACATAAAAACTCACTGAAAAAAGCAAAACAGAAGTTATAACCAAGGGTCAGATATTTCTAACTGAATAAGAACTAAAGAGACTTCAACCAACTAATTATCAGTTTTAAAAAAGGGCAAGGGAGATGATGGAGTTAAGTTGTTTAAATATTTAAAAAATAAATATGTGAAGAAAAAGTGCTGCATATAACAAATATCTTGATGCTGAGTGTATTTTGATTTATGTGTTCACAGAAGGAAATGTGAAGGCCACTTAAAACAACTGGAAATAAACAGGAAGAAACAAAATGAGTTAAATTCTTTCTGATGACAAAATATTAATTTATCTTGAAACAAAGATTTTTTTCACCTGCACAATTTTTTTTTTGAGAGAGAGTGAGAGTGTGTAAGAAACATTGATTTGTTGTTCCACTTATTTATGTATTCGTTGGTTGATTCTTGTATGTGACCTAACCCGGGATCAAACCTGCAACCCTGTTGTATTGGGATGGTTTTCTAACCAACTGAGCTACCTGGCCAGGGCTTACCTGCACAAATTTTGAGTCAAAATCTAAAGATGGATTGGGAGGGGTATATTCTATATTTAAATTTGTTTTCACATGGTTTGCTGCAAAGATTGCCTTGGACAATTTTATTTTTGATGCTCTAAATTGACATTCTGGGTCATCCTCTAGTCAGTGAGATAATTTTATGCCACTGGTGCAGCCAACCAAAAGTGGTGGTGTTTTTACTGAATGTAGAAAGAGCAAAACACATTTTTCAATATTAGACAAATCTTTGTACAGAAGTCTCAAACCCATAGGTTTTGGAAAGCTATGATAAAGGGGAATGACACTAATTCTCTATGCAGTCTCTAGAGTGATTCTTGAAAATCCTATCATGTTCTGGGTTTTGAGCTGAGCCATATTATAGGGTCTATAAAGAACTGTCAAATTACCTGGGCTATCGAGATGAAAGCAGAATTGTGGTGGCCTTACTTGCCTACCTGATATTAAACCAAGAGTATTTCACCGGGGGAGATAGCTGACATCTGTCTTCAAAAGTGAGAAGTCAGAGCACCCTTTATATCTAAGCATAAACTTGCATTGCTCAACAAAAGGTGGGGTAAGAAACAATATGAATTATATTTTCTATATTTTATTAGGAAAAATTAAAAAACTTGAAGAAGAGGCCCTGGCCAGTGTGGCTCAATTGGTTGAGCATTGCCCTGTGTACTGATATGTCACTGGTTCAATTCCCAGTTGGGGCACATACCCAGGTTTCGGGTTTGATCCCTGGTCAAGGTGCGTAGGTGAGGCAACCGATTGATGTTTCTCTGTATCCCTCTCCCTTCTTCTCTCTCTAAAATAAATAAACATATTTTTTAAAAAAACTATTACCAATATGTTCATAGTAGTTGTCTGGGTGGTTAGGAGTGACTCGATATATATATTTTTATTCTATTCTGCTTTTCACAGTGAACATTTATTACTTTGTTATGAGAAGAGAAACTTATAAATACTAGTTTTCCAAAACACTGCACAGACTTTTAGTTTCAACTTAGAGATGTAAAGAGCTGCAAAGAGGCAGCTCCCATACTTACAATAAGAAAAAAGATGGACAGATAAATTCACTTTTCACCAATCTTTCAGAGAAATGAGGTCACAGAACAAACAGCCACCTTGAAATCTGTAGAGTGTCACATTCAGCCAGGCAGAGGGCCTGAATATTTGGATACCTGGGGCAGAAGCCACCAGATGTTATATAAACTGACAGGGAGATTAAATTCCTGGAGACCACCTGAGGGCCTGAGAGTGAGAAGCTCCTGGGGCCATAGCCATAGGAGGATTCCTAACCTTTTGTAGGCTTTTTCCTCCAGGAACTTCATGAGGCTCTCACAGAGAGGATGGGGAGAATCTGGAGAAAGCTCTTCCCACTCTTGGTGGTGCTGACTGGGGAAGGCTTACAGCAGCCAGCCACTGTGAACCTGTCTAAAACTCTCCTCACTTAAGAAAGGGAGGCTTAATCTAGAGAGGGAAGCATGTCACTTGAGGGCACTGGTGAAAAGCCAGGACAGTTGGGGGAAGGGACTATCACCCAGATCTAGATTCCATATCACCCAGGTGAAATAAAATCCTTAACCTGAAAGGGAAAGGGCCTCAGGACCATAGACAGAGAAAATTTAGGTGGATACTCACTGTAGCTTGGGGGAGGGAATGGGAGGTTGAGAAAGTTCTACCCCTGGGGTAGGGGCAGAAAAAATTATGAAGGCTACACCCCCAAGATCCAGGCCAATTAATCAGCACATTAGAGAATGCTCCTGGCCCTATGTTCCACTACCACACTAACAAGCTTCCAGTAATAGAACAAAGTTACCAGAGGAATTTGAAGGCTCTGGTGCCCATAGTAACAACATACCTCAACAATGATAACCATAGCAACAAAAAATCTTCAAACACAGCCCCTGCCCCAACCAGAGTAAACTAAATCACCAGACTAAAAATCTGTCTATTACTCTATAGAAGATGTCTGGTTTTCACCCCCAAAAATCACAGTCTAAAGAGACAAAGCAATCATCAGAACCAGACTCAGATATGTGTCAGATGTTAAAACTATCAGAGAGGAGATCTAAAGTAACCAAATTAATATGTTAAAAAGCTCTAATGGGAAAGGGAGAGAGTATATGCAATATCAAGTAGGTACTTTCAGCAGAGATGGAAACTATAAGAATGAATGAAATGAAAATGCTATAAATCGAACACAGTAACAAAAATGAAGAGTGCCTTAGATGGGTTCATCCATGGATTTGACACAGACAAGGAAAGAATCCATGAACATTGAGACAGGGCAATAGAAATTATCCAAACAGAAGGGGGAAAAAGTGAACAAAATTATGCAATTTTAATACAGTTGTAATAGTCTTTTAGCATTAGTTCAGGCTCCAGACAACAGCTACTTGTCAGATTAAGTAACTTTGGTACAAATATGTAGATCAAGTATAAATAATTATGAACTAAAGAGTTTACTCACAAAGTAAGCTTTATTAGGTAACCAAGTGACATTCTAGTTGTTAATCATAATGCATTTTTATTTATTTTACTTATTTTTTATTATTTAAAAAATATGTTTTTATTGATTTTAGAGAGAGGAAGGGAAAGGGAGAGATAGAAACATTGGTGAGAGAGAAACATCAACATCAATTTGCTGACTCCTGCAGGTCCCCTATTGGGATCAAGCCCAGAATTGAACTGGTGACCTCTTGGTGCTCAACCACTGAGCAACACTGCCCAGGCAATCATGATGTATGTTTTTTTTCATGATGTATGTTTAAAATGCTTGTTTCAGTTTAAGAGTTTTAGGAATTAGTCTTTTTAAACAAAATAAAACAATGAGTATGAAATTCAGGTCCCCTTTGATTGCCCCTCCCCTACACTACAACCATTATGATAACTCTTATGCATATTTTTCCAGGCTTTCGAATTATTTTATTTGTTATATTTTTAAAAATCAGTTATTTTTTTATTGTTTAAAGTATTACATATGTCTCCTTTTCCTCCTATCAACCCCTCCCCGGCCACTCCCATCCCCCAAGGACAAGCCCCCACTGCCTCGTGTCCATGTCCATTGGTTAGGCTTATATGCATGCATACAAGTCCTTTGGTTGCTCTATTACCCCCCCTCACCTCCCCTACCTTCCCTCTGAGGTTTGACAGTCTGTTCGGTGTTTCTCTGTCTCTGAATCTATTTTTGTTCATCAGTTTATGTTGTTCATTATATTCCACAAATTGTGAGATCATGTGATATTTATCTTTCTCCAACTGGCTTATTTTGCTTAGTATAATGCTCTCCAGGTCCATCCATGCTGTTGTAAATGCTAAGAGTTCCTTCTTTTTTATAGCTGGGTAGTATTCCATTGTGTAGATGTACCACTGTTTTTTAATCCACTCATCTGCTGATGGGCACTTAGGCTGTTTCCAAATCTTAGCTATTGTAAATTGTACTGCTATAACACCAATCAGAACAATCAGTTTTAAAATTTTATTTTTAATGTTAAAACAGTACTTCAAAAAGCAAAGAGCTTTAAAAATTGCCCTTCTAAAATTTAGCATTAGATTCTCATTCAAACCCATGGTTTCAGTCACCAGTTACATACAAATGCTATCTAAATGAATAACTCCAACCCAGTCCCACCTAGACATATATTGTTTGACAACTTAGCAGTGCTTTTCAGATGTCACAAATCACCTTGAATCCAAACACCCTCAATCAAATTGCCATCCCAAATCTGGCTGTTCTCTGCGTTCCTCATTTCACTAAAAGGTGCCATCAACTGTTCATTGCCCAGAAATCTAGGCCGACTCTTGACATGTTTTTCTTCTTCTTCGTAACCCCTTCTCATTATATCTATCCTTAAACCCTAAGGATTTTTTCCTCTTAATCTTTCTTAAATCTCTTTCTCAACATCTCGAACCCACCATCATCATGGGCCAAGTACCATTATCTCTTATCTGGATTTCATCAATAACCTTCTAACATTTGTATCCATGGGGTCCCTATCCACTTCATTTGAATTAACCAGAGAGCTTTTCAAGTTTTCTCCCCAGCCCCTCCAGCAACATCACAATGTCATTTTAACTCTTTGTATTGACAAGTTCCCTCCTGCAAAAGTGCCTTGAGACATGATCTCCCCTCTTTTCTATGTTAACATTTATTCATACTTAGTATCTCAAATCCATTATCTGCTCTCTAGCTATACTTTATTTTTTTAAATATGCTTTTATTGATTTCAGAAGGAGGAAGGGAGAGGGATAGAGATAGAAACATCGAAGAAAGAGAAACATTGATAAGCTGCCTCTTGCATGCCCCCTACTGGGGATCGAGCCCAAAACTTGGGCATGTGCCCTGACTTGGAATTGAACTGGTGACCTCCTGGTACATAGGTTGATGTTCAACCACTGAGCCATGTGGGCCAGGTTCTGGCTATCCTTTAGAGATAGCATGAGTGTTGCTTACCAAAGGTAACCACCTGCATCTAGCCCAGCAGCTGGCATATATATATATATATATATATATATATATATATATATATATATATATGAAGGCTAATATGCAAAGTGAGTTCAACCTGGAGACAAGGAGTTTGATCACTCACTATGACATGCACTGACCACCAGGGGGTGGCACAGAACATGGCGGGCAACCAGCGATGGTGGCGGGGCACTGAGGGAGCAAGGGAAGGAGGAGGCAGGCAGGGAGGTGGGGAGGCAAGGAACCTGATCGGCCTTTATTGCTGGCCAGGCCTAGGAACCCTACTTATGCAGGAATTTCGTGCACTGGGCCTCTAGTACTATGATAAATAAATACATATTGAATGAATGAATGAATCATTCAAGAGCATATCTTTAAATAACTATGTACTTGAGATTTTTCTTAGGCAAGGAGACTCCAACTGTGTCTTAAGTACATTAGAATTAAAGAACATTTTAGTATTTGTGTGAAATTTTGAAAGCAGTAACAAACAGCAATTTCTGTTTTTACAAATACAACTGAGGTTAAAAAAAATATACCAAGTAAAAAATAACTTCATACTAAATTGGCTAATTACTGGTGAAACTGACCATTTATGCTTCGACAATAATCAGAGACACCTTTATAAACTATGCCTCTTTAATGAATAATAATGGATTTTATAGTTTTATACTTTCATTTTAGCATTTCAGAACAGTTCACAAATATACCAATTAATCTCTGCAATGGTATTGTACTCACACATTGCAGGCCAATTCAAGGAAGTAGATCACACAATAAACTTCAAAAGCATAGGGAAAATTCTTGGATGTCTAAGAAAAAGTGCTCTCCTTCTGATACCTTATTTATATATGTCTTATACTTTTATATAGATCTTTAATATAGAATTAAAATAAAAATACAGATTATTTTAGCGATCCTATTTAAAAGGTGAAAGATTTATATGATCTGAAGAGAAACCAGAGTATAGCTACCTTATTTAAATCCTAAGCAAATTTATTATTTAATTCCTTTATTTGGTGGGCAATTTTTTATTGTGGTAAAATATATATTACATGAAATTAACTATTTTAACCATTTTTATTTAAAAAAATATATTTCTTTATTGATTTCGGAGAGGAAGAGAGAAGGAGAGAGAGATAGAAACATCAATGATGAGAGAGAATCATTGATCGGCTGCCTCCTGCACAACCCCCACTGGGGATCGAGCCCACAACCCAGGCATGTGGCCTTGGCCGGAATCGAACCTGGGACCCTTCAGTCTGCAGGCTGACACTCTATTCACTGAGCCAAGCCGGCTAGGGCTATTTTAACCATTTTAAAATACAGTATTTAAAATTCAGTGGCATTAGGTACATTTACAATGTTATGCAACCATCATTATTTTCCATTTCCAGAACTTTTTCATCACCCCAAAGAGTAATTTTGTATGCATGGGCGATCAGGCCAGCAGGGGAGGGTAGTTGGGAGGGACCAGGCCTGCAAGGGAGGGCAGTTGGGGGTGATCAAGCCTGCAGGGGAGGGCAGTTAGGGGTGACCAGGCCTGCAAGGGAGGGAAGTTGGGGGCAACCAGGCCTGCAGGGAAAGGCAGTTGGGAGGGACCCAGGCCTGCAGGGGAGAGCAGTTGTGGGGGACCAGGTCTGCAGGGGAGGGCAGTTAGGGGTGACCAGGCCTGCAGGGGAGGGCAGTTGGGGGGACCCAGACCTGCAGGGGAGAGCAGTTGGGGGGGACCAGGCCTGCAGGGGAGGGCAGTTAGGGGTGACAAGGCCTGCAGGGGAGGGCAGTTAGGGGTGACCAGGCCTGCAGTGGAGGGCAGTTAGGGGCAAACAGGCTGGCAGGGGAGCAATTAGGCATCAATAAGGCTGGCAGAGGAGTGGTTAGGGGGTGATCAGGCTGGCAGGCAGAAGCAGTTAGGGGCAATCAGGAAGGCAGGCAGGCGAGCAGTTGGGAGCCAGCAGTCCTGGATTGTGATAGGGATCCCCACCAGGATTGGGCTTAAACGGGCAGTCAGACATCCCTCAAGGGGTCCCAGATTGGAGAGGGTGCAGGGTGGGCTGAGGGACACCTCCCTCCCGTGCACGAATTTTGTGCACCAGGCCTCTAGTTAAACTATAACTGCCTTTCCGGTTCACCCCTCAGCAATCACTAATCTAATTTCTATCTCTATGATTTTGACTATTGTAGGTACTTCATATGAGTGGAATCATACAATGTTTGCTCTTTTGTGTTGGGCTTATTTCACTTAGCATAATGTTTTCAAGGTTTATCCATATTATGTTACTATTAGAATTTCATTCCTTTTTAAGGCTGAATAATATTCCTTTGTATGTACCACATGTATTTTGTATGTACCACATGCGGTCATCTCTTGATGAACATTTGGGTTTCCACCTTTTGAATAATGCGAACAATTCTGCTATGAACATTAATGTACAAGTATCTGAGTCACTGCTTTCAATTCTTTGGGGTATATCCTAGAAATGCAATTGCTGGATAGTACCATAATTCTGTTTTAACATTTTGGGGAACTACCAAACTCTTTTTCACAGTGGCTGCACCATTTTCCATTCCCACCAGCAATTTAAAAGGGTTCTAATTTTTCCACATTCTCATGAACACTTTCTATTTTCTGTTTTTGTTTTCTTTTTTACAATTGCCATCTTACTGGGTGTGAAATGGTATCTCATTGTGGTTTTGATTTGTATTTCCCTAATAACTAGATGTTGAACACCTATTCATGGGCTTAATTCTTTTTGTAGGTTGTTTCCATTTTACATTTCCATTAAACATTTTGAATAATCAGTTTTACTTCTTTTAAAAAATATGCCAGTGCCCTAGCTTGCTTGGCTCAGTGGATAGAGCATCGGCCTGTGGACTGAAGGGTCCTGGGTTCAGTTCCAGTCAAGGGCACATATTTGGATTGCGGTCTCGATCCCCAGTAGGGGGCGTGCAGGAGGCAGCTGATCCATAATTCTTTCTCATCATGGATGTTTCTTTCTCACGCTCCCTCTCCCTTCCTCTCTGAAATCAATAAAAAATATTTTAAAAATATGCCAAGTTAAAATATGTTAGAGTAATAAATATTTACTGCCTGCCTCGCTGGCTCATTTTAGGCCCCAGGTCCTATTTGTTTCAGGTCTATTTCTTCCTCAAGAAGGACAGGAACTCTTCTAGGAGTTGCAGGAGTTCTAGGAGGGCAGGAGCTATGCCTGTATTGCTCATTACCATATCTCTGGTGCCTAATTCAATATCTGGCACAGTAGCCCCCAATAAAAATAGTTTGCTTAATTAATTTAATGAATCTTGTAACACATTTGCCTTTGGCAGAGCAGAAACAAGTTTAATATTGAAAAGTCCTAGGGTTTCCTCTTTCATCCCAATGTGATGGCATCCCATCCCATGATATATGTATGTTGATGACTCCTGAAGTCATAGCCCTTGGCCTGGCCTCTTCCTGGAACTTCAAATTCATATTTCCAGCTACATGCTTGCATACCCAATAAATAGTGTCCAAAACTTAACATTTCTAAACCTAGGTAGCTCCAGGGTTTCTACATAGAATGCCTATCCAATTGGCAAGCTCAATCTCCCCCCACCCCACCCAAACATATTTTTATTGATTTCAGAGAGGAAGGGAAAGGAACAGAGAGATAGAAACATCAATGATGAGAGAGAATAATTGATCGGCTGCCTTCTGCAAGCCCCAAACTGGAGATCAAGCCCGCACTCCAGGCATGTGCCCTGACCAGGAATCAAACCCTTGACTCCTGGTTCATAGGTCGACGCTCAACCACTGAGCCATGCTGGCTAGGCACACGTTCAATCTTTTGTTTAGCTTATATGTTTTCCTGTTATTGGGATAAAGAGTGGCCAGTGGGTATTACTGGAGACCAAAAGCTTTTCACATCACCCCTTGGTGCTGTCAATGGTGTCTAAGACAGATCGCTTGATTTTCCCTACTGAACTTGTTCATCTTCAGGTACCTGTTCCAGACAAAACCCCAGGAGACATCTACATTGCCCTCTTTTCCTTACCTCTGACCTCCAACATATCAGCAAGATCTATTGTTTCTAAAATATATCCCCCAAACACTTCTCATGATCTCCACTGCTACCATTATCTAGATGGAATCTACTACCACCAGTGCTTTCCACACACCTATTGGTCTCTTTCCTTCCACTCTGGCTCTTCCTGTTTCCTCCCCCCATCCCACATGTTATACCAAGTATATTCACAGCAGTCAATATGTCCTGCCAATCTAGTCTGGTCTCAACCTATACTACCGCAAAGCACCAGCATAAAAAACAACCATATCTATCAAACTTTATCTGGGACATTGAGAAAGGCCAGTGTTTATATTTCAAAAGTTTTCCTCTTTAGGGTTGTAGAAAAGTATATTCAGGGTTCAAGTTCCAGAACCTTCTTGTTTACAAACCAGGAACACTTTGGTAATTTGTAACAAAATTGAAAGTAAGATTTGGCAATAAGTATACTTTATATTGTGAACATTAAAATAAACAAAACAAACATATTGTCTGCCAAAATATTTTTGTTGGTTTTGTTTATGGTTGTATGATTTGAACTATCATAGAAGACAATCAGAGGAAGTCCTAGGCAGTAGGCATTTAAAGAATTGTCTTTGCCCTAGCTGGTTTGGCTCAGTGGATAGAGCATCAGCTTGCGGACTGAAGGGTCCCGGGTTCGATTCCAGTAAAGGGCACATGCCTGGGTGGCGGGCTCTGTCCCCAGTAGGGGGTGTTCAACAGGCAGCCAATCAATGTTTCTCTCTCATCATTGATGTTTCTATCTCACCCTCTTCCTTCCTCTCTGAAATCAATAAAAATATATTAAGAAAAAGAATTGGCTTCTTTCTTTGGAACAGATATATGAAACTTGGATATTGGAAAAATTTATTTATTGTAATACATACATCAAAGTATCAAGAATTGCCCAATTAGCCCTAGCCAGTTTTGCTCAGTGGATAGAACGTTGGCCTGTGGACTGAAGGGTCCTAGGTTTGATTCTGGTCAAGGGCACATACCTTGGTTGTAGTCTCAATCCCCGGCCCTGGTTGGGATTAGTGTGGGAGGCAACCAATTGACGTGTCTCTCTCACATCGATGTTTCTTTCTCTCTGTCTCTCCCCTTCCCTTCCACTCTCTCTAAAAATCAATGGAAAAATATGCTTGGGCGAGGATTAACAACAACAAAAGAATTGCCCAATTAGGATATATATGAAATTAGTTTTCAAATGTAAAAAATAGTGGATTAAATTATACCTTTATAATGCATATTATACATTTAAGAGAGGCTTATATATCCTCTGATTGATTTATAAGCAGAAGTCATGCTATTGTGTTCAGGATCACTCCCCTTATTTTCCAGAGTAATGAAGTTCAAAGAGTAATACAATTATGTAAGGGCGTACATATTATTTTATAACATCTATAGAAGTCACAACTTTATACACTTGTGCCTAAATTTAATTTCTTACTGGTTTATTATTTCATCTCTGCCTTTGGTGTTTTATTTCCCAAATTAAATTTCTCACACATTTCCTTAGGTACATTATTAATCTACACAACAACAATAACCTGTTCACTACAGGTACCACTATTAATTATCTTTGTAATTATTTTACCGTGTCTCTATTTTTGTTTTGTAATACATCTATTTAGGCAAGGACAAGCAAAAAAGAATACTAAATTGACAATGTACCATTGAGACGCTAGTGTGAACTGTTGGTTTGTTGTTTCAAGATATCACCAAATGAATTCATGGACAAGGGTGGGGTAAGCAAAGGGAAGCGAAGTTTATTACAGCAAAAGTAATAAAGCTCTCGGCATGCAAGAAGGGTCCCGAAAAGGGTTGCCACAGAAGCTCACTAGTCTAGGGGTTTAAATTTCCTGCACTTGCCTTCTATTGGCTCTTTCAAAAAACACCAGCCAATCTCCTTTGCCCTCAATCTCCCTGCTTTTAGTTCCCGCTCTTGGGTTTGGGGGAAAGGCAGCTTTATGGTTGACTAGTACATTCCACCTATCTTGCTCATATCCTGACCACCTGGCTCATCTCCTCTTTATCTACCATCTTCCCTCCCTGAGGTTCTTACCCTAAACTGTCTGATCCTATCTAACTCCTCACTGTGAATAAATTCAATAGAAGTTGGTATAGTCAAGCATGAAACTCTGAATAAAGTTACCATCTTTGGGAAGTATATCCAACAACCTTGTACTCTTTTCTTCACTCTGCTATTTATAAAACTTGGTAATAAAAGTGATTGTTCACTATGGATCTAGATGTCATTTGGATAAAAATATTGCTGGTCTGGGATTCATGCTTCCCCAAGCAATATTGATTTGCTGACAGATTTTTCCCTCCATTCTTATTCAGTGTTTTTAATTTAAAATATTTTATGTTGTTTTTTTCCCAGTGTTTTATTGAATTAATTCTATATTTTTCAGGCCACAGCAATTACTGTAAAGGTGTAGTTCAAATTGTCAGATGATAATATTCAGTGTTCCTCTGCTCATCCCAGATCCTTCAGAGGTAGCTATTTTATGCATTCCATCAGGACTTTTAGGTTTTAATTTTAAAGAAATGTTCCATATCTGAGCCATCTGACACACCCTGAGTTATAGTTACAGTTACAATCAGATAACTTCTCAAGAAAAGTGATGTGTAGTTTGAACATGTTTTCTCCATCCTTCTATGTTAATTTTTCCAGTTCACAAGTCAAAATAAGATTAGTATGCTTTGAATCTACCAGCCAGTATAGAAAGATCAAGCTTCAACCTCAACATTGAGCTGCTTCCTTTTAGCTTATACATCTTCTCAAGCAATGCATTCAAGGACTTGGAGTATAAGTGGCAATTTTGTTGATGATGGATGAGGTTGAGCAGAGTAAGGATGACTTTTGCTACTCTGCTGTGCTTACAGTAAAAAGAAATGGCTTGGCAGCTGAGTACACAGAACACGAGTTAAATAAACAACTCTAAGTTCCTTGATAACAAAGTCCATTTAAGAAAGATATACTGAGATGACTTTCTCCCCTATCAAAACAAAACTGTATTTGGAAAAGAACTGGATATCTCTTTTAAAAATCAACATTAGACATTTATGCAATTAATCTATTTTCTATGTGCTTGGGAATGACAACTAATATTTACCAGAGAATGGCAAGAAATGGTTGAGTATAACTACATACTACACTTGAGGTCCTGTTTCCGTACTGGATACCGCTGCGGCTCTGCCTCAATTTCTCAGATTCTATCACCCACCTTATCCCAACATCTTTCAAAATCTTAATATTAAGTCATAGGTGTATGTGCAGTCACTAAACAACCTTAGCTTCTGAAGGCAGCCTGTACATTTTTATATAAATAGGATTTGAAGGCATTTTCATAAGATATCCTCACAACAGTTTTGGAAATAGGAGCTGCTAAAGGAATATATTCACCTCAAAATACTTTCTATAAAACATCAACTTTCAAAGATTTTCAGTTTATAGAGAGCAGTTCAGCCAGGCAACCAACCCAATCAAGCATTTCCCTGTGCTCTCAATCAGTTCAAATACAGAAAAAGAAATGAACTGATTATTGAAATTGCTTCCAAAACATAATTTAATCAACTGTAATTCCAGTGGGATTACCTAAAATAAAAACGTTATATGGAATGCCTCTAATCTATTATCCATGCCTTTATAAGAATAATTATTAGGATCATAGCTCCACTCCTCCAGATGTGCATAATCCTCAACATCAAAACAAAATATCAAGCATTTATTCTCAATTTCTATGTGTGAGATATTAAAGTGCTAAGGAGGATGCAAAGAAGCATAAAGAACAAACAAGAAGTTCACAGTTTATAGAATAACAGATCTCAGTGGGGAGGGTGATAGAGGAACAGGAAGAGATTAACCAAAGAATTTATCTGCATATATGCATAACCCATGGACACAGACAATAGTGTGGGGAAAGCCTGGGGTGCGGTGGGCCATTAGGTGGAGGGACATCTGTAAATACTGACAACAATAAAAAAAAGACGTTCACAGCTTAATTGGGGAGACAAGAGATCTGAAAATTAACAAAAACATTTCAAAAGTTAAATAGTAAAGATGACTTAGGACTTCAAGGCAGTTACAGAAGTCCTTGCTATGTGTAAGATACATTCCAAGGTAACTTCAAAAAAAATGAAATGTCATTTATATAATTTTCTTTTTCCCCTCCCCTCCCCCAATTTATATAATTTTTCATATAGAATAAATGTAGAACTGTTATAGCTCTCATTAATCTTGACCCTGGCCTTTTCTCAAACCTGTGATTTCCTAGAACCTGGGGCCAACATGTTAAGGGAAAATTCATTGGCACACTCATCCTGCTTTTCTTCCCTTTCTCTCATTGCAAAGGGACTTTTTAAATTAAAAAGAAATACAGTTTGGCCAGTGTAGCTCAGCGGTTGAGTGTCAACCATGCGCCAGGGTTTAATCCGTTGAGGCTAGATACCCAGAAGGGGGCTGCCGCAGTTTCCATCACCAGTAGAGGGCATGCAGGAGGATCAATGCTTTTCTCTCAATGATGTTTCTATCTCTCTCTCTCCCTCTCCTTTCCTCTCTCTCTAAAAATATATTTTTTAAAAAAGAAATACATATTGTGTAAGCATAACAGATTGAATTTCAAACTAGACTCACATAAATTATAGACCCTTATCTACTAACAATCTTTACCGTACTAATGATTCAAAGAATTATAGAGAAAAACTAGGCACAGATCAAACATTCTTTCCCTGGAGAAACCTGAATAATCAGACATATCTCCCCAAAAATGCAAAATATTCCTGTACTGTCATATAATAGGTTTTGGTTTTATATTAACCAAAAAATGTGTTTTTTAATATATTTTATTGATTTTTTCCAGAGAGGAAGGGAGATGGATAGAGAGTTAGAAACATTGATGAGAGAGAAACATCGATCAGCTGCCTCCTGCACACCTCCCACTGGGGATGTGCCTGCAACCAAGGTACATGCCCTTGACCGGAATCGAACCCGGGACCCTTCAGTCCGCAGGCCGACGCTCTATCCACTGAGCCAAATCGGTTTCGGCCAAAAAATGTTTTTAAGATTAATGTAGAAATACTGACATTGAAAAGAAGCCAGTTCATTCTTCAAAGGCTTCCATTTTATAATTTGTTAATGACAGAAATAGAAAAATGCTCATGTGACCATGCCTCATTTTCCATCCAGTTATGACTCATAAATCCATAAGTTCCAGGTTTATTTACAATAAGTAAAGTAACCAGAACAAGTATATCCTGCCAAATTTTTTTAAAAATATATTTTATTGATTTTTTACAGAGAGGAAGTGGGAGGTCCTGTTGGCTTACCTACCCTCTCTTTTTTTTTTTTTAAATATATTTTATTGATATTTTACAGAGAGGAAGGGAGAGGGATAGAGAGCTAGAAACATCGATGAGAGAGAAACATCGATCAGCTGCCTCCTGCACACCTCCCACTGGGGATGTGCCCGCAACCAAGGTACATGCCCTTGACCGGAATCGAACCCGGGACCCTTCAGTCCACAGGCCGACGCTCTATCCACTGAGCCAAACCGGTTCCGGCTACCCTCTCTTTTTTACAGAGAGCCAGAAACATTAATGAGAGAGAAATATCGATCAGCTGCCTCCTGCACACCTCCTACTGGGGATGTGCCCGCAACCAAGGTACATGCCCTTGGCCAGAATCCAACCTAGGACCGTTCAGTCCGCAGGCCAACACTCTATCCATCGAGCCAAACCAGCCAGGGCCTGCTAAAAATTTTTTATAGATAAGGACTTTCAGGTATCTTTCTATTGGTTAAATTCCATGAACAAGATTAACAAAAAGGTCTGGGAGGTCATTAGCATGTTTATAAGGTGGTCTGTTAAGTTGAGGTCATTTATAACCCTCACATGCCCCGGAGAATAAAATCACAGGCCTGCCATTAATACTCTTCTACTCTCCCCTCCTCCTCTTCCTCTTCACTTTCTTCTCCCCCTCTCATTATATTTATATCACTATACATGTAGGTATATACACATATACATGTAAAATATTCAAAATTTTTCTTTTAATTTTAGCTGTGAAGATATTTACAACTTCAAGTTTTGTTATACCTATGCTTGGCCCATCCTACTTTATCTAGGGTTCATTCTTCCCTATTGTTTGATTTTTTTTTGGCAAAAATGGACCTGTAAGCACTGATATAAGGAAGAGTGAGAAAAAAATAATTAATCTGGCTTTAAATTTGATAAAGCACTTATATTTATCAATTAATACAGGGTGACTATATATTCAGATAGAGATCTTTCTTAATCTTCTGGAAATATGTTATTTTTTATCCTTGAAAACATATTAATTGCTTAAGTTGATTTGCTGATTTTTAAGTCATTACAAGAAAAATATAAAAAATACTTCTTTGCCACCATGAAGTTATAATAAAAATAGAGAGATTCTATAAGACGATAAAATTTTGTACATGTAATACATGGGGTGACACAGTGCTCAATGCCTGGGGAAGTCATGACTTAATGGCCACAGACCATATGCGTTTGCCTTGTAAAACTGGAACCATAGGTCTGGGATTTACTCGAAAGATGAGACTTTATTGCAGGAAGGAGGGGATGATGTCAAACTTAAGGACATGCTCTAGTAGCAAAGAACTATTCTAGTCCACCTGAGTTGATTATGTCCTACCCTTCAAAAAGACAGAATTGGGAGGACAAGGAGAAACACATTCTATGGCATCTATTTGATTACTTGTCTTAGCCATATTTTCTGTGGCATCTATTTGATTACTTGTCTTAGCCATACTTTCATCTTAGCCCAGATGGAGGTGGCAGAAAGTGATTACGAAATCTGCTTTCCACAGAGGAAGGCTTGGCCAGGTTTTTGTCCCCCCACCTCCCACTTTATTGCAAAAAGCAGTAAAGAGAAACTTAGGTATCTGCAAGCGTGTTATGGCAGAGGTTGATTGGGTAGGTAAGCCAAGGGACAAACACTAGCCAGGCAGGGGAGGAATAATAGCGTAGTGTTGGTGGGACCAAGATGGCAGCTCCACAATGGTGGACTGGTCTCACCTGGTTATACTAAGGGCAAGCTTTCAACCAACAATACTATGAAGTTGTAACCAATGGAGGAGTCAGATGGGATCAGGCAGTTTAGGGTAAGGGCCTCGGGGAGGGAAGATGGTAGATAAAGAGGAGATGAGCCAGATGGTCAGGATATGAGCAAGATAGGCAGAATGTTCCAGTCAACTGTAGAGCTGCCCTTCCCCCTGAACCCAAGAACGGGAACTAAAAGCAGGGAGATGAGGGTAAATGGAGATTGGCTGTTTTTTTTTTTTTTTTTTTTTTGAAAGAGCCAATAGAAGGCAAGTGCAGGAAATTTAAACCCCTAGACTAGTGAGCTTCTACTGCAAACCTTTTTGGGACCCCTTTCATGTACTGAGAGCCATGTTACTTTTGCTGTAATAAACTTCCCTTCCCTTTGCTTACCCCTCACTTGTCCATGAATTTATTCATCGATTTCTCAAGACAAAGAACCCAACAGCTCACACCCACCTCTCAAAACAGTTGGGAGCAACAGGTGAGATGATATTGTTCTTTTAAATCTCAACTCTCTATCCCTTAATTAATTTTTTTTTCTGAATCCTCCACAGCTCTGCCCCCAAATGTGTCCCCACCCTTATCCTCTAGTACCCTTACTAAACTTGCCTCTGCCCTCAGGGGGGCAGGCAACCAATTCCCACCCTGCTTTAGCCAATGTGGTGGGGGTTCCAAACAACTCTGATCTTATGCATGTGAGGGATGAAGATAGAGGGGTCCTAGACTGAGGGGAGGAGGTGAAAACCAATTAAGGTCATAGGGTTGGGGGAAATAATAAGCCACCAACCTCTCTGAGTCTCAACTATTATGGATAGTAACTGGTGGTATTATTCTCATAAAGGGGAAGATAGTCTCTCACTTAGTACTTAGTAGGCACACATAAAACTTTGCGTTTTGTCCTGTTTAGGAGATTCTATGGACTATAACTATAAGATACCCCCTTTATAGAAAGCTGAAGACCAAGAAAAAGTGATCAAACCAAAAGGAAACAAAACAACAACAAGAAAATCCTTCTAACACAACAAAGAAGCAAGTTAAAAATTACTCTTTGCACTATCTAACATGCAATGGCTTTGGGGACTAAGATGGTGTGGATACGTTGAGAAAGAAAAATAGAAAAAGCAATGGAAAGTTTCAGGAGGAGCGGGAAAACTTCTCTGATTCATCCACCTGGGAGTTAATGATATCACAGAAGACATGGTCATTTGCAGAATGCTGACAGCAGGCTAAGCCCCACACAGAACCTGCTCTTAGGAGCTTTCCAGACTGCTGAAAGCAGAGACTTTTTTTTTCTATCTTGTACAAAGATTTTAGAATTTTGCAGTGTGGCAGCTCTCAATCATACAATGCACTCAGTTTATTTTTTTAAAGAACAAAATTATATGTGTATATGCATGCTAACATTCTTCCAGAAAAGCATTTCCTTTCTTCCCCTCCCCTCCCCCACTTTACTGTCTCGAATGAGGGAGGGGGAGACTGAAGGGGATCTGGAGTTTTCCCACTGAGAAAGGGACATTTTCTGCAATCAGGTCAGTGTTTGAAGGACTAATACTCTAAGGAAATTATCCAAAGTGGAGTTCAGTTATTAAGTTATTTTGCAATGTTGTCTGGGCTGTTGCTGACCTTTGTGGAGGCAACAGGATGCTGCTTCCCAGGGAAGCAGGATAAAAAGCAATTAGAGAAGCCTAGGAGAGGCTCAGGAATCTTTGGGAATTCACACATACCCCAAACTATGTGGGAACTCCAAGAATGAAAATAAACTAATTTAATCAAGGACACATTTGTGTCACAGAAAATATTCTAAACCTGTAGCTAATACTGGATATATCTGTAGGGGTGTTTTCCTAAAAACCCAACACTCAATATCTAGCAAATGTCAGTTAGACTTCAATTCAATTTCAGAAAAGGAAAGCTAGTTATTATTCCTTATGTGCCAGAAAGTGGAATGGGTATGAGGTTAAGTAAATTTTTCAAATAGCAGAATATGATAAAACTGGATTTCAAATGCAGATTTATTTAATGACATAGTCCATTTTTTCCCCTACCACATGATTATGGAAGAAAGAGCATATTTAAGAAAGTTGAAATATTTGACTCCACTTCTTTTGGGGAAACAGACCCAAATATATTTTATATATATATTTAAATTCCCAAGAGTGCCATGAATGAGGCAGGGGACACCTTTGCTACACATGTGTAATATAATAGATTTTAGGACTGTACCCAACATTATATTTTAGCTGTCCCATATATGTGTATATGCATATATGTCATCACCTTTAAGCATTACATATAACATACAGCATACTACAGAAATTTTCTGTAAAATAAAACTTAACAATGCCATTCTCTTAAGATTCAATAGCTATTGGATCCCTGCCCCCAAAGTAGATCTTGTATATAAATGCGTAGTGAAACACAGCAGTTGATCAATTTAAAGCTCGCTCTATTGACCACTGGAAAACCAGAAGCAGCATCATGAGTACCATTTATGAAAAAGAAAAAGACTCCAGTTCTACTGAAACAAGGAAAACCAGAACTCACCATGACCTCAGGCATTATATAGTTATACTAGATGCCTGGTGCATGACATTCGTGCATGGGGGCCTAAGCCAGCAGTCGGACATCCCCCGAGGGGTCTTTAGCACTGCTGCATAGGCGGGAGAGGCTCCTGCCACCACCGCTATGCTCGCCAGCCATGAGCCTGGCTTCTGGCTGAGTGGTACTCTCCCTGTGAGAGCACACTGACCACCAGGGGGCAGCTCCTGCATTGAACGTCTGCCCCCTGGTGGTCAGTGCACGTCATAGCGACCGGTCATTCCACCGTTAGGTCGACTTGCATATTAGCCTTTTATAATATAGGATTATATAGGATTTCCTTAATGTTGATGGGGAAACTCAGTCCCAGACGGGCTGAGTTATATCCCAAATCATATTGTTTAGATAGACAAGAGAAATCTTTAGACCTCAGGATTTGGTATGTACCATTCAGACACATATGCTAAGGATTATTTCTTAAGCATCAACTATAAAATACATGAGAAATTCTATAAAAGACTCAGCACACTTTCTAATACTGAAGTTGATGTCTAGAGGATATGAGAGACATACTCGGGTGGTAGATCTAAATTGACACACAGACACTAGGAGAATTTCTGAAGGAGTCACAAAACTGTAAAGCACATTCATTCATTGATTGATTCATTCAAATATCTACTGAGCACGTGGTGTGAGGCACTACACTAGAAAAAGATATAGCACTTATCCTCTTGGAGTCTGTTATTTCAGTCAAGGTTATATGTATCAGTTTATAAAATTATAAAGGTTTTGAGATTTTTTTTATGAACCTATGAGACACAGAAGATATAAACATATTTACATCTACCAACAAGGTCTACAAAACCAAAGGCCAGAATTAGGACTCTGTATAACACTATGCATCTCATTCACTCTGTATTAGTTAATATCTTAAACTGAATTGTTTTCATGATTAGATCATCAATTATGTATTACTGACTATTCCTTCATTGTGGTTCCTGAGCTTAATGAGAATCAGCTAATGTGACCTTTGGAACCATCAAACTGTGGAGGAGAAAGCACAGCAGAGAAGACTGACCTCTGGGTTATCTTTGTGTACTAAAGCCTTTTGAAAAGCCAGGACACCAGGCTTTTGGCAGCAATTTCACAAATTTAATTACCCAGAGATATTCACCAATATCCTCAAAGACTGACCGCTGAAATTAGATAGCTGATCCTCTGTTACATCCACTTCTTATTATCAATGGTGCTAACCACTTAAGTAAAAAGTTTAATATTATTTGTCCTTTCGATCCTGATAAGATTGATGGTGCAATAAGAAGCCTCAAGGGCAATGTGAAGATACATTTTCACTCCTCTGGAAACTGTTAAAAACAGTTTCTATTTTAAAGGCAACATTTATAAAATCAGGACTGGAAATGACTTGTGGTATTATGTGATTCAGCCCCCTTGGTTGACAGATGGAGAAACTGAGGCCCAGAGAATATAAGTGATATACTTTTGGTCAACTAGCTAGTTAACAGCAAAGCTGGAACTAGACTTCAATTCTTCTGATGCCTGGTCTACTTACTATTTCTGCTATTTCATATGGCTTTGTCAGCTGCAAAAGGTATATTTTTAAGAAAAATGTACATGTGAAGGATCTTACCAGAAACAATATAAAATTGTATACTATATAAGGTATTCATATTGTGAGAAAAACTAAGGAAACGTCTACCAATCTCAACCAATGTTTAAACTGAATGTCAGAAGACTGATAGCATTCCTAGAATAGTGAGGTAACAGAAATGAGACATAGGGGGCTGTTTTCTAAGTTGGATATCGTAATCCAGTGTTGTTTTTAACAAGAGCCAAACTCATTCTTAGAAGATGTATCCAGCCAGCACAGATATTTAAGCATGTTGATTGCTGTAAAAGCTGAGACAGCTAACCACTGCTTCCCCCCTATATAAACACAGGTACTGAAATAGCAATCAATAACTCAAAGGAACAAATAGACTAACCAAAACATGAATCAGAGCAACTTCTGGCACAAATAATAGGGAGCTGGAGCCAGAATGAGGGCAGGTTATACTTTAAATATGGTAGGGATTTGAAATCTAAAAATTGTTCAGAAAGCAGTAATGGAGGCAATATGGTGCTGAAGGAAGGTAGTGTCAAACTCAGATACTACTGGAGTTAGGGAGCATGGGTATTTATAATCTGAGCAAGATTCATCAGTTTATTTTATTTATTTATTTATTTTTAAGATTCATCAGTTTAATTAAAAATAGATCAACATGATACAAAAGACACACAAACATCAAAAGGCAAGTATAGGAAGATGGCCACAATTCCAAGCAGATAGTCACATACTTGTACTAGTAGAGCCATAGAAATCCTATATAATAAAAGCCTAATATGCTAAGTATCCAGTTGTCCGGTCAGCCATTCAACCAATCAAAGTATAATATGCTAATGATATGCTAAGGCTGCTCAACTGCTCACTATGATGTGCACTGACTACTAGGGGGCAGATGCTCCAACCGATAGGTTAGCTTGCTGCTGGCGTCTGGCTATCGGGACTGAGTGAGATGGGTCAGACACATCCTGGAGTCCTCCCTCGGTCCCTCCCTGGCTGGCCAACTTCCCACGTCCTTCCCCAGCCGATCATGAACCCCTGGGGTCCCTTGGCCTGGCCTGTGCTCTCTTGCAATCCCAGATCCCTTGGGGGATGTTGGAGAGCTGGTTTTGGCCTGATCCCGCAGGCCTCTAGTGGTAGTCATAAGAAAACAGGAGAGTCAGAACTCCAACCAGCAATTTGGTGTAGCTAACACAGCAATACTGATAAGAAATGTTGACTGAAGTGACTATTGGCTTTAGACTGGGAGGATTTATATTGCATTTTGCTAAGGATGAACCACCAGAAAGTTGTGAGCAACTGAGATGCCATAGGTGGCTATAGAAACATGCCTGGAATTGAGAATGGATAGAAGGGTATATCAAGGCCGTTAAGGCATTTATAGCAATGTATACAACATCCAAAATAACCAGTAGGCACTTCTCTGCACATGAGTTGTTTCTTGAGCATTGCATGTAAAAAAGAGTTGAACAGTTAGCATGTTCCCCAGCATTCCATTCTTCACTCTTCTGTGAAGTGCTTCAGATACTTAGAAAGGGAATCTGATAAAATGCATTACTGGTGATTGAGTCAGCAGGCTTGCTATTGAGTTTCATTAGTGAATGCCTCCCAATATTTAGCAACTCCGGTGTCTTTGAGGGAAAAAAAAGACTGGCTTCTCTAAAAATCAAATCCTTCCTAAGAGACAACTAACAGAAATATAAGGTCAAACATTTCAGTTGGTATTACAGAAAAGTAGCAGCAAAGCAACCTTCAGCTAGAACTAATATATGTAGAACAGGTTATGACCTCAATTGGTTTCTCCATTTCTGCACCAGTGTGAGACAGCGAATAGCATTTAAGTTCTTCATGAGTGAGTGGAGACTAGAGACAATGCTAACAAATTTAATAACCAATATTTGGGCCATTCCAGTCACAACATCCTAGGGAAGATATAGCAGCTGGAAAGGATCCAGGAAAAGCAACTAAGAAGATCAAGGGGAATTCTTATCTTTCATTCAAGGACAGACTAAAAATACTAAAAAGGGTTAGAATATCTCAGACTGGGAAAAGGAAAATAAAAAGGGGTTAGTGAGGGGATGTGAGATTAAAGTAAATATAACTGTAATTACCAAGTTCTATGACACTTAATTGAGGCTATCCCTTGAGGTTAAAGGATGTAGATAAAAGAAAAACTGAAATATACCTCTATGTATTCATATAGAAATCAGTAAATTTATAGAACTTATATACCTAAGACAAGGCTGAAGTGGAAAATGATAAAATTTTAAGAAACTATTGGATATAGTCAGTGCCAAATGATTTACATTGCATCCTAATTTTTAAAAATATATATATTTTATTGATTTTTTACAGAGAGGAAGGGAGAGAGATAGTTAGAAACTTCGATGGGAGAAAAACATAGATTAGCTGCCTCCTGCACACCTCCTACTGGGGATGTGCCTGCAACCAAAGTACATGCCCTTGACCGGAATCGAACCTGGGACCCTTCAGTCCGCAGGCCGACACTATCCACTGAGCCAAACCGGTTAGGGCTGCATCCTAATTTTTCATTTTTATTTTTAAAATAAGTGTTCTTTTTATGTTATTTTTAAAATTGATTTTAGAGAGAGAGGGAGAGAGAGAGAAATATCAATCGGCTGCCTCCTGCATGCAAGCCACAACTTAGGCATGCGCCCTGACAGGGAATTGAAGTGATGACCTTTTGGTGCATGGGAAGATGCCCAACCAACTGAGCCACACTGGCCAGGGCTGCATCTTAATTTTTAAAAATGAAAACTACTAGGTTAACTGACAAACAGCTATTGGTGCCTGCATCTGGAACAGAGTTCTGGGCTAGTTGCCCTGTTGCTCTGACCCAGTGTGCTATTTCTTATGCTCTTATTATGTCATCTATGCAGGGACATACTGCATGCAAGTTTGGGATTCCTAAATTCTTTTGACAGTCAATAATACAGAAGAATAATTTTCTAACTGATTAAGAAAGCAAAGGAGTCCTAGCCCTTGGCTCCATTTGGTTTACCCATATGGGAGTATGCAACATAAAAAGGTGAAAGAAATTCTAACAGAATGCAGCAGCTGGTTAAAGGCTATTATATTGAAATCTTCATGAGTTTGACAGTAGGCCAAAAAACTACAAAATGGCAGAGAGTGAAAAAGGCAGTTGTAACAGGTTGAACATTGTTGGTGATTATTTTTTCAGTGGCAATGAAAACTGTAATCAAATAACCTGAATGAGATGCTGGCAGAAATAAGAGAGCCCCAAGGGAGAGGGAATATGAAAACTGTAACAATGATGTATGCTATGGCCTAATAAACTAGACAAACATGTAGTTTAAAGTATCAAAATCAAAGTTCGTAACATCATATGAGAAGCCAGTATCAGGATGCAAGCATAAACCCTGTCTGATTTGCAATCTAGAGCAGAAGATGTTGTTAATGACTTACAACCTCACAGAT
Source organism: Plecotus auritus (assembly GCF_963455305.1). Lineage (NCBI taxonomy): Eukaryota > Metazoa > Chordata > Mammalia > Chiroptera > Vespertilionidae > Plecotus > Plecotus auritus. The sequence continues at coordinate 23,535,557 of NC_137784.1, forward strand.
GAGCACACAACTCAACAACTAACTGGAACTGTGCAACTAGTGTAGAAATCTCTTGTGATTTAGATGATCAGTTTATTCCAGCACTGAAAAGGAAAACAATAGAAAGCACTAAAAAATATCCACAGAAGACACCTGACTTTGAAGCTGGAAATATGTGGTAAAAACTCTTGAATGTAAGGCAAGACAGACAAAATAAGAAAGTTAAAAAAATGGGTACTGGTTGACATAATGCTATTATAAGCTTATTGTTACTTGAGGACCAACAAGGAATCTCAAATTATGAATGGCATTTGCCAGTGCATGAAGTCTACTGATTGATCATTGTACATCAAAGTAATGTACTATAAGTAGAATACCTTAGACAACAGGAATGTAGAAAAATAAATCACAAATGCTATTAATCTGTTCAATGTGTATTTTCTGAACATGCGTTGTCCCTATATTATAGCTTAACATTTTAGAGGAATATTTGAGACATTATATAATCCCTCTTTTTAAAAAATTATAATTGTAGAGAGAATTGGTCTTCATAAAGTTTCTGAGATATCTTTGAGAAATTATATAATTCCTCACTCCAAGGAACTGATCACCTCAGAGGATTTTAATGTCCCCATACTCAGCTTTCTATTGAATTTTCCTATCTATTGCTTTATGTATCTTACCATTATAGTAGAGAGCATAATAGTTTTTAATTATACACCAAGATTTGAGCTCTTTAAATAGTTACCTGGAGAAATTGTAGTGAGTTGAGAGGGCATCAACTCTGAAGCTAATTAAACAGTGAAAAAATATAATTCCTATATTTATTTAAACCAAGTATTTGTGTTATGTTAATAATTAAAGTAAAGACTTTAAAAATAAAGACAAACTTCTTGGGAAAAAAAGCTGAGATCTTAGGTTTCTTAATTTGGACAAGACCATAAAATGCCACTCATTGGTTCTTTGAGCTAAAAGGGATGTTTATTTTATAAATGAGAAACCAAGATTTGTATAGGTTAAATGACTTGTTCAAGGCCACACAGTCAACTAATTACAGAGCCAGGACTAGAAATCAAGTTTTCTTTTTTCCAGATCTGTGCCCTTATCAATACCACTACCATGATCTTCAAGTTGGTAAACAGTACTAAACTAATATAGAGTAGCTGCTCTCTGATTCTACCAAGGAATAGCAAACAATTAATATATGGGGGTCGGGGGTCGGGTTGAGGGGTTTACAGCTTTTGGGGAATTTTTCTCCATTTTATTTTTTGGTTTGAATTCATTTTCATTTCCTCACTGCAAGGTACTGGGATCTTTTGTAGTAGGTGTAACATCAGGGAGGAGAAGATAAATATTTAAGAATGGGACCGGGGGGTGGGGGGGAGAGGGAACTCTAGGAATCTCCAGGAGATGATTTATGTATGTATGTATGTATGTATGTATGTATGTATGTATGTATGTATGTATTTATTGTTAAGCCTCACTTGAGGATATTTTTCCATTGATTTTTCAGAGAGAGTGGAAGGGAGGGGGAGAGATACACAGAGAGAGAGACATTGATGTGAGAAAGACACATTGATTGGTTGCCTCTTGCATGTGCCCTGACCAGGGCTGGGGATCAAGCTGTGACCAAGGTACATACATGCCCTTGAATGGAATCAAATCCAGGACTCTTTAGTCTGCAGGCTGATGCTCTATCCACTGAGCCAAACTGGCTAGGGCTCCAGGAGATCTTTAATGAGCCCCAAACTAGTAATGATTTGGAGAAGAATGGCTTAAAGATGTCTTGGATTTTCAGTTGGTACTAAAACCTTGGCCACAAGTTTTTATTTCAGCTCATAAAGATTGGATAAAGTGAGAACTTTACTAGTAAATGGGTTGAAGAAGTAGTAGTTCTCAAATCTGAGTCAGAAATGAAAGTTTGTCATGACAAAGGCAATGATATAGAAGGTGATTGGGAAGAGTTTAATAAAATGGGTTGAAAAAATATATAGTGTATGTAAAGCAATACAGTGCCTGTCAATGTAGTGTTTAATAAAACAGGTGATTTAAAATAGGTATTTAAAATACATAGAGTGACTAAATCATTAATTATATATAACAAAACTAAAATTTTAAAATAAGCAAAGTAGAAAGCAGGATCAAAGCATATTAAAGAAGAATTTTTAAAGATAAGAGATACCTTGTCTGGAAAAATTTAATAAGACAAACCTTTTCTAAAGGATGTGTCTTTCCTTGAAGAGCCAAAAGAGCCTCCTCATCCCCATTCTTCTGAGTTAACAAAACTGAGGCATGAAATCTAATTTCTTGAGAACTGTAGTAATGCAGATCTAGGAGTGCTGTTATTGTTTTAGAACTGAATTATGAAGAATTGATGGGCAGAGGAAGAATAAAAACAGATTTGATAAAAGACAGCAGGTTGAAAAAATGGAAAAACACTTAATATTTTTAGTCAGACTCATGGTAGAGGCAAATTCAAAGAATTTAATTGGTATCAAAGTCTATTTCATGAATATGATTAGTTTTAATTGTTGTTGAGGTAGCTGATTCCAAGTTAAATTTAAGTTGCACTCACACTATTGATGAGACACCATTAATGTATCATAAAAACTCAACGTCCTCTCTCCCCTCCCTCTTTCATGTCGATCCAATGTATCATAATTTGTATTTCAGGCAGCATCCTGCTGAAGGTGCTTTTAAGCACCTGTACTCCTTTGACAGACACAGATGGCCCCAGGAAATGGTATCATTCTGTTGTTGTTATGTGAAAAATGCTGAGTGCTGTATTTCGAGAATGAACAACTCAGCTCCACAAATCCAGGACTGCTGCTGACTGCTTTTTGGGTTCATGAAGTATTTATTCACCTAAAACAGTTTGTGTATATATAGTTGTAGAAACCTTCAATCTCTGTCTGAAGAAGAAATGCAGGAAAACCCCTCAATAGATTAAATTGTTCTTGTAACTATTTACTTCCACTGTTAATCTATATATATAAAAGGCTAATATGCTAAGAGTCCGACAGTTTGACTGGTCACTATGACACACACTGACCATCAGGGGGCAGATGCTCAATGCAGGAGCTGCTGAGACACGCACTGGTCATTTATAGAGAAATGGCACCATGGACCTGGTGCCAACAAAGCAACACTCAGCTTCCCCCAAGTGGGACACAGGCTCTGCCACTACCCCAGAGTGACAGCCCACCAAATCACAGCTGATGCTGCCGAGACCCCATGGTGCAAAATGCAGTCCACAGCCCAGCCCAGCCCAGAAATGGTGGCTGTGGGCACCAGGTAATGACATCACATAGCAATGCCTCGCTTCCTCTCCTTAGCGACAGACCATTTAACAATAAATGGCACTGCGGACCTGGTGCCCACAAAGCAACACTCGGCTTCCCCAAAGTGGGACACAGGCCCCACCACCACCCCAGAGTGACACCCCACCAAATCACAGCTAATGCTGCCAAGACCCCATGGCGCAAAATGCAGCCCTTGCTCAGCCCAGCCCAGAAATGGTGGCTGTGGGCACCAGGTAATGATGTCATGTAGCAACACCCAGCTTCCTCTCCCTAGTGACAACTAGCCTTCTTGCAATTTCTTCAGCCCAGGAACATGACTTGCTTTATAGCCAGGTGCAAACATTTTACACTTTAACCAAATGTCTGTGAAGCATTTTCTTGTGCCTCATCTCATTTGATCCTCAGAAGTCTTGGAGTAGGTAGATAGGAGACTCAGTGGAATCCTATTTTCTTTTCATTAGCCGGAAAACAGAGATTTAGAAAGCTTAGAAACTTGACCCGACTGAAAAGAAGTAAGAAATGGTGGACCTTGAAAATGACTTCAGGTTTTCTCACTGCGCAGAATATAGTCAAACACTGCTGCAGTTAAATATTTTACCCTTTGTTCTCCCTGCATGATCTACAATAATAATCTGCTTTGTGTTGATATTTACTGCTGTGTTGCTGACAATTACCTGAAAGAGAAGTTGGGGTGCTTCACTGGGCTGGAAAAAGTTTAGCTAAATCAGAGAGTAAGTCTAATTAAGCAAGTTCATATATATATATATATATATATATATATATATATATCGCTGGCGCCAATCGCATGCGTGTGTTTCGATCTGCCATTGTTGATCGTGAGTTTGGTTGACACTTCTATTATAGAGAAATGGCCAATAGCAATATGAAAATATTTATTCTAATTAATTTCCTTTCAATGTGCATGAATTTGTGCACTGGGCCACTAGTAATATTATCAGCAGCTTTTTGTTCCATTGTAAAAATCCACACCACCTCCAATCACAAAACACAACACATAGGCTGCATCAAATGGATTTTTCCTAAAGGCAGCTCCCTATTGCAGCAGCAAATTTTCAGTGGTAATTTAAACATGAGTTGATTATCCAAGCTTCCTTGGGGAAGAAAGAACTAGGTATTGTAGGCCAGGCTAATGTCACATTTTACAAATAAATTCATTTGTGAATATACAGATTAGCCATAATAGAGAATGTGATGCTTCCGACTTACTTGATATAGTAGGGCACTTTGTTTGGCGAGATGGCTCTCTCCCAGGGACCCTGGACAGAAGCTGAAAGAGGAAATAAAAAAAAAAACAAGGAGGTCAAGTTCACTGCAAACAGGAAAGATAACATTAATCTCCAGAATTACAATTTTACACTGATATTCGTCTGTTTGCTCAGTTGCCCATGAACACAGGATGGATCATCCGGCTGTTCTGAAGTTTCTGTCCTAATCTAAGTGAAATTGAAGTCATTCAGGCAAAAGATAAATGCAAAGAGAGAGAGAGAAAAAACACACTTCCACTGCCATACCTATAGAACAGATAAGGAAGTGAATGAGTAAACAGATGGGTTTTCTCATATGTGTCTCCATTGGGTTCTTGTCTTATAATACTTCCTGTTGCTTCTCTGATATCTTTTACTATGTGATTGACTGGGTTTTATCAGTTTAGCAGCTGAAACATCGCTCTGTGATATATTTACATTCCAAGTTATTGAAGCTAAAATACTACACTTATCACTCTGATGTGTTTGTCTTTCTCTTTATTTGGCTTTTACTGATTTCATTTACTGATTATCTTTTTAATTGGAGCCTCAAAATGTCAGTTGACCAGCATGATCTTATTAGAAATGATAACAAAAAGTGAGAGAATGACATCTGATAACAGAATGTTATAAAAACCTTGTGATGAGTGATGAATCCTATAGGTAAAATTAAATTTCATGTACGGGAAATTCACTTTATAATGGCTTGATTGTGTATTAGTCAAATCAATCATCTTTAAACTGTGTTTTCAATGTTTAAATTATAGTTTTTGTCTTTCACAAAGCTGAACTTTTATATACTATTTAATCTGTGTGTGTTTTCTTTCTTTAAGACAAAATAATCATGTTAGATGTACTATAACATTTCTTCAACAATAAAATCTTCCTCCTGAATAGACTTTTAAGAAACTGGGGTTTGGGAGACATACAATATCATCAGGACTAGATGATAATAATAATCATTCTTATTAACATCTAGCAATTTTATGTGTATGCCGATTTTTTCCTGAATTTCCATCATGCTTATAATTTGAAGCACAGCTGATGCTGACCATTATTTCCTTCGATGAAAAGCTCCTTTCTAAATTAGTTTCATAGTAAATCCACTCCACAGTGTACTGAGATGTAACAAAACGTCAAAGCTAATATATCCTTGACTATACTGTATAATATGAAAGAACAGCTTCTGATATAAGTTAACTTCACCTACTGTCAGACAATTTAAGGGTAATGAAACTACAGATTCTTTGTTTTATTTTCAGTAACAGAAGGATCAAATCATCCAACCTTCAACCAGATATGCTGCTGTGTACCTTGGTGAAATGTCATTAAAAAGATACAGAGCATGGATTTGTATTTAGCTGCTAATTAGTCCTTTTCATTTTGGCAGACAGGTTTTTAATATGGGGAAAAAGACATTTATTTGCTGTTTTGAAGTAGAACCTTGCCTTCAATCTCTCTCCCTGTTTCCTTTTTCTATTCTTCTCCTCTCTGTCTTTCTCATTCTCTACCCTACTCTTACCTGTTTTTCTTCTCTAGGTCTCAGCTGTCTTGCCCAGATTAATTCATAGAGTAAATAAGACCAGGTTTGAGAATTTAGGCTGGACTTGATGTACCTGGGCAGAGTCTGGTGCTATGGAAACCTAATAACCCAAGTTCTCTCTAGTAGGAAACATGGTGGAGAGGCAGAATCATAGCTCCAGGCTGCTCAGCATACCTTCTTCTTAAAAGGACAGCATCATAATGGTCATGGATGTTAATGAGACTTATTGTGGTTACCATTTTGCAATATACACAAATATTGAATCATTATGTTGGTCATCTGAAACTAATATAATGTTGTATGTCAGGTATACCTTAATACAAAAAAGCTCCAAAAAAATCAACAGCATCATGAAAAGAAGAAGAGAACTCGAGAGTCTTTAGGTCAGCCCTCATTGGAGGTATTACCAAGCCTATGCATGCCTAATCTGATAAAAGATCAGTTATTCTTTTCTTCTTTTTTTTATATATTTTATTGATTTTTTACAGAGAGGAAGGAAGAGGGACAGAGAGTTAGAAACATCGATGAGAGGGAAACATCGATCAGCTGCCTCCTGCACACCTCCTACTGGGGATGTGCCCGCAACCAAGTTACGTACCCTTGACCGGAATCGAACCTGGGACCTTTCAGTCCGCAGGCTGACGCTCTATCCATTGAGCCAAACCAGTTTTGGCAAGAGGAACTTTCCTTTTTTTTTTTTTTTAATATATTTTATCGATATTTTACAGAGAGGAAGGGAGATGGATAGAGAGTTAGAAACATTGATGAGAGAGAAACATCAATCAGCTGCCTCCTGCACACCTCCTACTGGGGATGTGCCCGCAACCAAGTTACATGCCCTTGACCGGAATCGAACCTGGGACCTTTCAGTCCGCAGGCCGACGCTCTATCCACTGAGCCAAACCGGTTTCAGCAAGTTATTCTTTTCTTAAAGGTCCCTAAGGGCTGGGCCCCACAATTGCTTTCATTATCCCTTTCCAGTTCTTTATTATTCTGATAGTCCAGAAAGTCTTTCTGACTCAAGAGATGCTGGGTATGTCCTCTGGCAGTACAAGAAAATCTAGCAAGAAAGCAGTGCTGCCCAGCTGAGCTAATGGCTAGACTTACATTGAGTATCTATAGTTGACTTAGCATTATTAAACATTAAAAGCAAAAAAAACCCCACAAAAAACAAAAAACCTCCCCTCCCCAAACAAACACCCTAGAGCAGTAATCAGAATATGCTTGAACTAAATAGTTGAAAAGATTTTAAAAGGTGTTCTAAAAAATTATAAGTTCCAGATCAATATGAATTTTAAGCTTTTACAAATAGAGTTCTTAATTGTTAAAATTTTATGAAGTATATAAATTATACATAAAAATGTTATGTTTTAAAAAGCTTTGCCTTTATGTGTTGCTATCAAATATACCCAACGGTGAGACTCAGTGAACTTTTTGCGCTGAAAGATTTTTTTTTTTGCTATTTGACTCACAGTTTATATATGTACCTAAGTAACTGCCTTGCAGTCATCATTTGAAACCTTAAAATTTTATACTAAAAGTCCTCAATCCAAAAATAAATAAGTAAATAATGGCCTTTCCCTATTCCTCCCTAGGCTCATCACCACCACAGACACACACACCGGAACTACTTGCTTTAGAAATACACAATCAGAGGGTGGTTCTATGCGATTAGATTCAGTGCTCCTTCTCAAGAAATTGTTAGAGTTGTCAGGCAATTTTGCTTGGGGCTGCCAGATAATTCTAGTCTTGCACATATTCACAGTTGATCAAATATATGGTAACTCTCATAAGTGTGTCCCAGAATTATCATTTCATTTCTTGCAGGAGTGCCCACGCCAACAACAGTTGTTTCTTATCTCAGTGTGGCAGTGGAGGCTTGTCATCCTTCACAAAGGGAGCCTAGGTAATATGCACACACATCTTTTTTTGCCTGATGTGTCCAATTTTAGTAGCCCATCAAAAGCAGATTTATTGCAAATAGTTTTATGTGAGACTGTGCTATCCTTTCGTATTTTCTTATAGAGATATTTCTATAACTACTACATGTAATTTGAATGTAGCTTTGTGATTCTGATTCTTGAGTGTAAAAATCATTCATCATTAAAAGGCACCAGCACCATGGGGGTATTGTCTACTGAATTTAAATAGCAAACTACACTGAGCTGATTTATTCCAAAACCAACCTCTGAGTTTCCCTCATGCAGTTTGTTATTAAGAGCAAGAAAGGGTAGCAATTCTACCTTCAAATGCTTTTCTTCCCTTGAGGTGACAGGATCCAATATTGTGCCCAATGTGTTTTTGAAAATCACAACCACAGGCCAGGCTTTGTTTAGAAGTTCTTATTTCAACCAGTTTTAATGCATGATGAACAGAATGTGCCAAACGATGCACCCTGGTGGTAAGCCATATTTTAATCGACACAGGGGCCTAACCAGAAAATTAAAAAGAATGCTAATGTTATTCAAACTGTGCCAAGACAGCACTCTATGGAATTCAGACCCACATACAGGCATTAATCTTTCTACTTTTCTTATATTTGGTGGATTTGGAGTTTGATAACATAGTTGGGTAAAAAAAGTGGAGGCAGATCATGAAAATAAATAATATAGCATTCACTGGAGACAAAATAGAAACCTCATCTATGGGGTTAAGAAAAAGGTGTTAGGAAGGATTGACTGGCCACTGGCACCTGGATCCTCAGAAGTGTACAAATTCTAGTAATAGTTTAATGGACACATGCTATCAAGGACATCTACTCTAGAGCAATGACTTTCGGCACTTTCTCCTCCATTCCCCTCCACACCTAGGTACTTTTAAGACATTTTTTCCTAATCTCTCTACTCCCTTCATGAAATTTTAATACTACAGGTAGTAATATATATCTGGTTATATATTGTATGCATCTGTGCTTTACATAAAAAGAGTAAGTTTTTTTTTTTGTTCCTCAGGAACCAATTTTCACCCCCTTGGGGGCAATATCATTCCCATTGAGAATGCTTGATCTAGAAGAGGTGTTGGGGGAGGAGATAGGAAAACCCTTATGTACTAGAAACAGGATCTCAAGTAGCTTATTTGAGGTATTATTTTAATTTTGCAGATAATGAGACAATTAAGATCACATGGAGTAGCATGTGTAAGGTCCCAAGTCAATAAGTATTAGAGCCTAATTGTTGTTATTACTCGAACCAAAGTCAGGTGATTCAGGAAACAGAGAATAACAGGTTGCATGTCTACTAGGTGCTCTGCACTGTATGCTTCTTAATGTAACCCCTCAAACACCCTATGAGGTCATGTGATTCCAATATTACACATGAAGACATTGAGGCTCAGAAATGGTCAGTAAACTAGCCCAGGTCCTATGCAGCTAGCAAATAATACATCCAGACCTGTCTAGTCTTTGTACTTTATCATGTGTGGTATGTAACAGATAGTCTATAAATATTTGCCAAATTCTGTAAATAAATACATCTTAAAAGGGATTTAATTGTAATGTCATATAGTTAAAGTTCTTTATACTATATCTGTTATCTAAATTTATCCTCTACACCATTTTCATCAAATTCACCAAATTATTTTACAGAAGCTGTTTGAACAACTTCATTGTCACCAGATCTTAAATAGGTTCTTTTGAATTGCCTATGGCTTTAGTGATGATTAGCAACAGCTTTCTTTTATTCTGGTAAAAATCTGTCTCCCTATGATCTGTAATCTCAATCATTGGTCCTGTTCTAGATGTCTAAGTTAAATAATCTGGTCAGTTCAGAGAGACTATTTCCAAAGAACTAGGATGAGACTGATTTTCATCTGAAAGACAAAAACAGAGCTTCAGTCCCTAAAGAAACAAAACAATACCTAACATCACTTCACTCATTATGCAACACATTTTTGTAGAATACCTATTATGCACTAGGCACTGTGCAAAGTGCTGGTGCTAATGCAGTAAATACAACAGAATTAGTTCCTGCCATTTTGCATTTCATTTTAGTCTCTGGGGATATTTTCCAATGAGCACATCTAACATTCTTGCATTAAAATCAATCAACTGGTATCTACTGAACACACATTATATGTATGTTCCTGTGCTAGGTATTTGCAGGTAGGGGTGGAATAGGGTGTGGTGTGCTGAAGAAACAGTTTCCATGCCCTCAAGGACATTATTATTTAATGAGGTCAGGTTTTAGATGAACATCCTACTATATAAAAACCCTGGGTCGTAATGACCAGTAACGACAGGAGGCTGACCAACAGGAAGTGCCCCCAAGCAAGCGGTAAGGGGCAATCAAGCAGGCAGGCAGAGGGGTTAGGGGTGATCACATAGGCAGACCAGAAGTTAGGGGTGATCAGGTAGGCAGATGGCCCCTCGCTGGGCTTGCACCAGCCCTAAGCAAGCAGATAGGGGCAATCAGGAAGGCAGGCAGAGTGGTTAGCGGTGATCAGGTAGGCAGACCAGTGGTTAAGGGTGATCAGGTAGGCAGACCAGCGGTTAGGGGTGATCAGGTAGGCAGACAAGCGGTTAGGGGAGATCAGGTAGGCAGATGGCTGGCCCTGCCCCCAAGCAAGTGTTAGGGACAATTAGGCAGGCAGGAAGATTGGTTAGGGGTGATCAGGTAGGTATACCAGTGGTTAGGGGTGATCAGGTAGGCAGGCAAGTGGTTAGGCGAGATCAGGTAGGCAGGCAAGTGGTTAGGGGAGATGAGGTAGGCAGACGGCCCCTCGCCGGGCTGGCCCTGCCCCCAAGCAAGCGGTTAGGGGCAATCAGGCAGGCAGGTAGAGTGGTTAGGGGTGATCAGTAGGCAGACCTCAGGTAGGTAGGCAAGCAGTTAGGGGCGATCAGGTAAGCAGACAGCCCCTTGCAGGGCTTGCCCCACCCCCACCCCTCAGCAAGAAAGAGGGAGGCCCAGGCCAGCCAAGCCATTGCACCCCAGCCTGTCGCCTGCAGAGGGAGGCCACTGTTGGCAGGGGAGGGGGGAAGGGCTGCACAGATGGCAAGCAATGGCAACAGTGGGGGCGGGGCCAGCTGCCTGCAGCCTGGGGAAGGAAAGCCCCAATAGGCCCTGATCTCAGGCCAGGCATAGGGACCCTACTCGAGGGGTCCTGGATTGTGAGAGGGTGCAGGCCAGGCTGAGGGACTCCCACCCACCTGCCCTGAGTGCATGAATTTTCATGCACCGGGCCTCTAGTATATTATAATGGTAGTGTACCAGTCAGAGTCCTGGCGGGAAACAGATGTCACATTTAAATTGGGTAAGTTGAATAGAGTTTAGTAAAAGGGCTGGTCACAAAGGTCTGTACAGGGTGTGGAGAATCACAAGGGATAATCTTAATAACAACAGGGAGCCATTACCACCCCTAGGTCTGAGGAGCAAGGAGAGAGAATCATTACCAGAAGATGAGGACTAGGAATGGTGGGGAGAGATAAATAGGGGAGAGCAAGTGAGACCCTGCTCTCTCCCAAATGAACAAATATGCATGTGTACTGGTGAAGAGGTCATGTGACCATCTCCTACCACAGGTCTCAATTGGCTGAGCCCAACTCGAAGCCAGAGGGCTGGAGATCCCACTCATGCAGCCCAAACAGGACAACCTCTCAAGGCCCAGAGCAAGGCAGGGAAGTGTGGAGAGGGCATGTGGAGGGGCAAAGTACATTAAAATGAGTTGACTCAACTGAGAGGCAGCTTTTGTCCTTTCCCATCCTTTTTCCTGCCTGGAACATGGATGTGAGAATGGCTGGAGCTGTAGAAACCAGGAGAATGAAAGCCATCTTGGTTGCAATCCCTCAGAAGCAGACTTGGAGACAAGGATGTGAGTACAAGTAATTTGAGCAGTGATTCAAGGAAGCACTGGTAGAGGAGCAGATAGTAAGACAGGGAAGGGATAAAAATTGATAAAAGATGAATTATTGCTTTGGGTACCTCGGGCTCAGTGCAGCTGAGGGCTTCACTGTAGAATACACTTCAGAGTTATCTGTCTCCCCCCCCCCACTCCTAGGGGCAAGGGAACTGGAGTATTATTTACTATTGCTTGAGAGATACTATTGGAGTTTGGGGGCATGTCATTAACTTCCTGGTACTTGTGGCCAGCTCCCTGAGCTGGTGAGAAGGCTCCAATGGCTAGAAAAATATGTTTTACTTTGTGCAAGCCCTTGTTTAGTTTTCTGTTACATGCAGCCAAACCTGCTTCTCATTGAACTACTCCCACTCACCCAGTGCATCTATGGCTCACATTTAAATTGGCTGAACAGCATTCCATTGGTGGATGCACCATAATTTCTTGAAGAAATCAGTTGTTTCCAGTTTTCACTGTTATAAGTAAGGCTGCAATGAACATCTTTGTAGACAAATCTCTGCATGCATTTTTGTTAATTTTCTTAAGCAAAATTCATAGAGGTATAATTATTTGATGAAAGGCTATGAAGATTTTAAAGGCATTTTACACAATTACACTCCTACGAGGAGGAGTCTTTCTTTGTTGTTCCAGATGGAAAGAAGAAAATCCATTTTCCACAGGTAAATGGCACTTAGTTGGCATAATTCTCAAGGCATGTTAGATATACTGCTTGATACAGTGGATTATTTGAGAACATACCCTCTCTTCCATAATATATTGTAAACTTTTTGAGTTCAGAAAGGCACTCAGTACATTCGCTTTCTACCTCAAAGCCCAACTCAGTGTCTTGAGGGGTATCTGGAACAAGTGGAAAGTGTCCAGAACACAGTTTCAGAACTGGATTTCAGTCCTGACTCCACCATTACTACACAAACTTAAGCAAGTCTTATCTTCTCTGTGAGCCTTCTTTTTCTTACATGAAAAATGGGGGTAATGATATCTCCCTTCCCCAAATAGTGTCAGGATAAAATGAGAAAGTAGATATGAAACTGCTTTGCAATATATTAATTACCATACAAATAATGTCCATAATCACATATCTATGGGATGTTGTCTGAATAATGGTAATCACAGAATCAACCTCTTTGCTTCACCTGATCATTTGTCTTCAACTCTTGGATCCATTCCTAACTACTATTTTTTTAAAAAAATGATTATATTGATTTCAGAGAGAGGAAGTGAGAGGGAGAGAGAAATAGACATATCAATGATAAGAGAGAATCATCAATCATCTGCCTCCTGCACGCCCCCTAATGGGGATTGAGCCCACCACCTGGGCATGTGCCCTGACCAGGAATTGAACCCGTGACCTTCTGGTTCATGGGTCAAAGCTCAACCACTGAGCAACACCGGTCAGGCCACTTCTAACTACTTTAATGTACCAAATATAGTATAAAGTGTGACAGAGAGAAATGCCTTTGAACACTATCTAATTGCCTGGGCTTATAGTACTTCTTTATACATCTCTGACTGCCTAAGCCAATGGTATCTGCTGAAGAGATCCTTCATTGTTGGTAGACCATCCGTTCACTATTCATCAGCATAAATAATGAACAGATAGTTCATATTTGATACAATGGGAAATAGAGGGCCACTGTTTTATAATCAGAGGACTATGATGATGAAAAGATAAAAAGATTGTTCTTCCAGGAGATCACGGTTCGATTCCTGGTCAGGGCACATGCCTGGGTTGCAGGCTCGATCCCCAGTGTGGGGCGTGTAGGAGGCAGCGGATCAATGATTCTCTCTCATCATTGATGTTTCTATCTCTCCCTCCCTCTCCCTTCCTCTTTAAAATCAATAAAAAGATATATTTTTAAAAAACATTGTTTTTGTGGCATTATATACAATGGATTAAAGGTAGGAGAGTGGATTTTGAGAATTACCCAGTACAAGTGTGAAATCACAGATGACTCTAAACTTCTAAGGCTTAGTTATTAGGCAATTGGGAATTTCACTGGCAGAAAAAAAATAGCTATAAGGTAAATTTCAGATAAATTAGATATTTAGGTTAAAATATTTGGAAGGTGGGTCTTTCACTGAAACCCAAGTGAAAGGACAAGACCTTAAGTACTAGATGATAGCTGAATCTATGAAAATGGATGGATTCTTGCTTTTTCCGCCATCTTGAAGCTGGTGGAGACTGCTGGGAACAGGACTTCTATAACAACAAATATGTGTAGAAGGCTGTGGTCCAGGGCCATTTGTGTGGCTGTAAGTGGAGTCTCCAGAACCAGAAGGAGCACACGATCTTCCTAAAATTGAAGGTGTTTATGCTTGAGATGAAACTGAGTTCTATCTAGACAAGAGATGTGCTTATGTGTCCAAAGCAAAGAACAACACAGTGACTCCTGGTGGCAAAGTGAACAAAACCAGAGTAATCTGGGGAAAGGTAACTCATGCTTATGGAAATAGTGGCATGGTTTGAGTCAAATTCCAAAGCAACCTTCCTGCTAAGGCCACTGGACACAGAATTTGTGTGATGCTGTACCCCTCAAAGATTTAAATTTATTGAAGAGTAAATAAATAAAATAGATTTGTTCTCGCACAAAAAAAGAAAATAGGTAGACTGTTTAAGGAAAGAAGGCTGTTAAAGGAGAGCTATACCCTGGGGAATGCTCTAAAAAGGTGGTGGCAATAGAAAAGTCATCAAAAACAACACAGAAACTACAATAAAGTACAATAAACACAAGGGCAGACAGATGGTGAGGTATGAATGCCAATGGGTTCCAAAGGACTAAGGCTATAGAAAAGGAAGATGTATTTGGCCACAAGATCCCTGGTTATCTCAACAGGGCAATTTCACAAGAGTGGTGAAGGCCTAACCAGACCACAAAAATTGAAGGAGGGGGTAGACAGAGAGAAAATAGTAGAATTGGGTCCTAATCAACCATTTGAGAAGTTGTCCATGAAAGGAGAACATCTAAGGTTAGTCATTCCCTCTTTCCTATTCTGTAAACCAGCCCATTCAAATAATTTATTTATGGAATTTGCTTCTGGTCTTCTTTATAATAGTAAATTACATGAAAAACTTATTTCTGCTTCTTCTTTTACTTCCTACGGTCATAATTAAGATTATAATACAGTGTTTAACTTTTTATGTAATTATTAATGCTGAATATATACATATAGGTAGGTACATATCGTATTTCTCCATTGCAATTACTTAAAAAAAAGTCTTTTTATTGATTACAGAGAGCTAGGGAAAGAGAGAAAGAGACGTCTGTGAGAGAGAAACATTGATCAGCTGTCTCCTGCACGCCCCCTACTGGGGATTGAGCCTGCAACTCACGCATGTGCCCTGACTGGGAATCGAACTGGTGACCTCTCGGTGCATGGGACAATGCTCAACCACTGAGCCACACCGGCCAGGGCTGCAATTGCTTTCTGTATTATTTCTATTTCCTTTTGATGTGATGCATATAGTTCCTGCAGCAAGATTACATTTTCTGTCATTTAACTGAAAGGCCAAGTTAAATTTAACACTTTTCAAAAGATTAAAATAAGAATAGTGCTTTATATGTCTATACTATATATCAAAAGTAAAGATTCAATAAAAACTTTAAGATCACTTACTAAACTTTCAAACATAGGAAGATTTTTCCATAAAGATTTCAACAGCAGAGACAGATGGGCTACATTCAGAGGGGAAGGTCACAGTAGTGATGAATGAGACCTCTAATGTCTGCCATAGCTGTGAAAATCTTTATGGCTAACTAAAATTCCTCACGAATAACAACCTGTAAATATTATATGAGCTGTCAGATAGATAACACTAAGCTCTAAGACCATCACACATGGAGAACAGAATACAGATGCTCCTCCACTTACGATGGGGTTATGACCGATAAACCCATTGTACGTTTAAAATAGCCAAAGTCAGAAATGCATTTACTATAATACACCTAACTTACTTAGATTAGCCTGGCCTACCTTAAACATGCTCAGAACACTTAAATTAGCTTATAGTTGGGCAATTATCTTGAGTTTCATCTCATTAGTAATTGCCTTCCTCTTCTCACCAGAAGCAGGAGACACACATGAGCATTTTGTAGGCATAATGGAATGTGAAAACACAAAACACAATACCCAAAAATCACTGGCAACACAATACACTGTAGAGTATTGTTTGTTTGTTTTTAACCCTCGTGATCAAATAAGTGACTAGGAGCTATGGCTCCTTCCCACTGCCCAGCATCATTACAGAGTATCATGCCACATATCACCAGCCTCGGAAAAGATCGTAACTCAAAATTCAAAGTAAGATTTCTATTGAATGTATATTACTTTCCCGCCACCATAAAGTAGAAAATGCACAAGTTGAACCATTGTAAATTAGGGACCATCTATACCACACCATTGGATTTGTCAGTGGATTGTCAAGTCATGTAGCGTATCAGGCTTACATTTGATCAGGGGAAGTCAAGAATTCATACTAAACTACTTGGCAAGGTGACTGAGTTGCAGAGATAAACGCTATATCTACTACTCTGTGCTTCTGGCTGCACAGTCCCACGAAGTGTAACAAACAATATTTGGTTGCATTACTCATGAAAGAAATGCTCCTTCAAACTGACTTACACAAAATTCTAAGAACCTTATTGTGGCTATTTAGAACATTAGGAAAGAAGACAGATGGAGGAGAATAGGTGTCTATATAAATAGAGTTGTGACTGAATTATGCTTGTGGAATTTCTGAATAATTTTGAAAAGAACTGGCTGACCATTACCACTGAACTTTCCTCCAGGTAAAAGTGGCTGCAATCTTCAGGCCGTTTGGGTTAAGTCGGGTTACTAACAAGTCAGTGCAATATTGCCAGGTGCCTTTAGTGTCTCTCCAGATGTGATTTTAAAAGACGGCAGGTAAACACCATTTGCTGAATGCTCTCTGTGTGAAAGGTATTGTATTAGGCACCAGGGAAATTTCAAGGAAAGTAAAATTTGAAACTTGAGACGGTAGGGAGCAACTTGGATATTAAAAACCAAATGACTATAGATGGGATGTACATCTATTTAGAAAGCAAGATAGGAGTCAGAAAGAGTGAAGGATATGGCAACAATGAAAGGAATAAGAGTGTGGGAGAGATGATATTTTGGTCCCAATTCTTTACTCCATTGTTAAAGAATTAAACATCTATTGCTTAGCCATAGTTTCATGGTGGGCAGTGTGCTTCCCAGACCTTGACCTTCGGCTTGACCATGTGACTTGCTTTGGCCAATGAGGCTTTTGCAGACATGACATGAACAGAGGCTTGTTCACTTATGCTTTGGTGATCTGCCATGAGCACATGTCCTAAGTGGCCTCTGATCCTTCAGCGTGGCCTTCAAAACCCAACACATTTAGAGAGTCTCTGAACTGAATTTGCAGCCTGGAACCAAACCCAGCCAACCTGCAGCCTGAGGCAGAGATTCCCAGTCAAACTTTATCTAGATTACCTAAACTCTAGTTGACCTCTATATCCATAAGCATGAGAAAAGAAGCTTTTTACTTTAATATAGGAGAGAGGGAGAGAGGAGAAGCTAGAATGATAGTGGCAACCCTCTAGAAGTTATTAAACTTGTTAGTCTCAGTTTTCTCTTCTGTGAAATAGAGACAATAACAATCCTTATTTTATAGGGTTGTTGTGAGGATTAACAGGTTATTCCATGTAAAATGCTTCCTCAGTGTTAAAAGCAAAAAGTGCTCAATGTTTTCTGTATTCTTAGTCCTACCCCTATTATTATCATCATTAATGTGGTAAGTTAGCAGGATATTTATTCCATTAACTAACTTACTGACAGTGTAAGGAATCTCAGGTGAACCAGGCAAATGAGAGAGACTCTATGGTTCTAGGGTTAACATGAATATTAAAAACTACTACCTAAAGCAATTAAACTACTACCAAAACTCTGGCTAGTGTGGGTTTTGCACCAAAAGGTTGCTTATTTGATTCCTGGTCAGGGCACAACCCCAGGTTTTGGGCTTGATATATGGTAGCGGGTGTGCAGGAGGTAGCCAAACATTGTTTCGCTCTCACATTGATGTTTCTTTCTCTCCCTTCCTTTCTCTCTAAAAATCAACAAAAATATTTTTAGAAACTACTACCAAAACACGAGCCTAGAAAAAAAATGCTAGTAAATAATTCCTCTTGCAGCTATTCTCTGATTCTTAAAAATTTTATGTAGTTCTAGTGTAGTAGAACATGAAAGGAGACAGATCTTCCTTTAGCATTCTAATGCTGCTGTCAAGTATGAGTCAATTGTGTTTTATCCTCTTATATTAGTACTAGAGGCCCGGTGCATGAAATTCGTGCATGGGGGGGGGGGGTGTCCCTCAGCCCAGCTTGCACCCTCTCCAATCTGGGACCCCTACCTGGATCAGGCCTAAATGGGCAGTCGGACATCCCTCTCACAATCCAGGACTGCTGGCTCTCAACCGCTTGCCTGCCTGCCTGCCTGCCTGATTGCCCCTAACCGCTTCTGCCTGCCAGCCTGATCACCCCCTAACCATTCCCCTGCAAGCCTGATTGACACCTAACTGCTCCCCTGCTGCATGGTCACCCCTAACTGCCCTCCCCTGCTGGACTGGTCGCCCCTAAATGCCCTCCTTTGCCAGCCTGGTTGCCCCTAACTGCCCTCCCTTGCTGGCCTGGTCACTCCCAACTGCCCACCCCTGCTGGCCTGGTCGCCCCCAACTGCCCTCCCCTGCTGGTCTGGTCACCCCTAACTTCCCTCCCTTGCCAGCCTGGTCCCCCCCAACTGCCCTCCCCTGCAGGCCTGGTCATCCCTAACTGCCCTCCCTTGCCAGCCTGGTTGCCCCTAACTGCCCTCCTTTGCCAGCCTGGTCACCCCCAACTGCCCTCCCCTGCTGGCCCAGTCACGCCTAACTGCCCTCCCTTGCCAGCCTGGTCCCCCAAAAGTCCTTACCCATTAATGGAGATCATGAGGTCAGACACCTTAATGATCATCACTACACCTGTGGAAGGGAGAAGAAGGAAGCAGGAATGGAAATAGGGGGAAGGCAAGCTGGGATGTAGGCCCAGTGATAGTCTTAGTCAATCGCACAGGAGCTCTTGAGCTAGAATGTTAGAGTTCTCCTGAGTTGGGCCCAAATGGACAGGACTTAGTACTCCTGCATTGAGTAGGAGCTGCCAGTGGAAGAGGGGTGATCATGAGTGGGGCTACCGAGACAATTTCTGAAGGGAAAGACAGCTAAAGGTTGTCTGCTGAGGACACTCATTTTCATTGAAGAGGATGGGGAGGGTAGAAAAGTAGTCTTAGATCTTTCCTCAGACATAGGTCATTCTACTTAGTGTTCCATTGCCATGGCTACACCTTGTCCAGGGGTTGGTATACAGGAGTGGTTCTCTACCAGGGACAATTTTACCCTCCAGGGACTATTTGACAATGTCTGAAGACATTTTTTGTTTGTCACAACTGAGGGAGGGGGTTGCTACTGGCATGTAGTAAGTAGAAGCCAAGGGTGTTGCTAAACATCCTAAAATGCATAGGACATATCCCACAACAAAGAATTATCTGGCCCCAAATGTCAATTGTGTCCAGGTCAAGAAAACCTGCTTTATAGCCTAGTTTGTGGCCTATGAGGTGGCCTTAAATTTGAAACAGATAGGAAATAGCTGACCCAATCAGATGCTCTTTCTTGGAGAGTTTGATTATAATACACAGAGAGAATTGTATATGGTAGAGAGGTGTGGAAGTGAAAAATCAGAGATCTAGAGAAGAAAACAGGAGTATAATGTAGTAGTAGAAGTCATAAAGTAGAGAGGAGAGTGTAGCCATTATACTCTGACAGTCTGAAGTCTATAGCAGCAGAGGCATATACAGAGAGAAGCAAACATAGGCATCATGGTGACTATTGTTCCCCGTCCTTTCTTATGTTCCCAGGTATCCTTAAAATACCCCTCATCACCTAAGCCTATTCCTCCTGTTCCTTACAGCTTTAAGGAGACATAGCACATAACAAGGCAGTATTTGCAGTAGACTGAAATCAAGATGATTATCATTGCTGATATCTGAAAGTATATTTAAAGAGCCCAAGAGAATGGTTTTTAAACCAGGAAGAGTTCATCTAAGTCTACAGAAAAACAAAAATGCCTTTTGTCCCCAATTCAAAGTTCTCACCAAAAAGTATTTTGTAATCCCAAACTGGTTGTGCTCTGAAAATGGAAAACATCCAAATGGAAAAACGAAAGTAATGATTTTTGCCCAGAGGGATGTGATTCCCCATTTATGTTGTGCAAAGCTTTATATTTTGAGACAGATGACAAAAAGCTACTCTAGGCCAAACTCACAAATGCCTTTATTTTCTTGGAAGTGTAAAAATATACCTTTCAGACCCAGCATTCCACTAAAATAGTGCCCATGTGCCATGAAACTGATTTAGAATTATGGTGCTGTCTCCAGGCCATAGGTCCCCATGAGGCCCAGAGGACTGCCATAATGAGGAAGATGAAATAAGAAAGAAATAGGCATTTGTTTCATCTCTGCCATGCCACTGGATTAATTTCCATGCAAGTCCGTGATGAAGGAGTGGTGGTTAGTGATCAAACTAATGTCACTACTTAGCTTTAAAGCCAGATTATGTATGGGGTACCAAAGCAGCTTCATAAAATCTGGGAGAGGTTAATGTTATTAATGTCTCACTTAGATCCCTTTTTCCCCCATGCTCATACCCATCTCTAGCCGCTGTGAGTGTTGGCTGGTATGAGCCCATTGTTCTGGTCTCCAGAAAACCTTCCTCAATAAAATGGGAACTGCCTTGCAGTCCCCTACTCCCCAGAAATCCATAGCCAATAATTGACTGGCATGGGGGAGCAAAATCCCAGCTCCCTTGCCTAAACATGGGGCCAATTCCATGGTACAATGTATGTTCCACAGCTCCCTGTGGGATCAGGCTGAAGTTAGTCTTTACCTCCTCACTTGACTTCCTGACCACCATTCCCTCAACCTTATCCTGCTTCCTTTACTCTCCTTCACATAAGAGCTGCTCTCCTGACAAGTTACTTGTATAAGAACCTTCGTCTAGGGCTCTATTTCCACAGAACTTTACCTGAGTCTAGGGTGACCAACCATCCTTGTATGCTTAGGACTGAGGAAGTTTCCAGGGACATGAGAATTTCAAGGCTAAACCCAAGAACATCCCAGCGTAACCAGGACCTGTGGTCATCCTATATAAGGCAGGTAGATATTTGGATCCTGAGCTTTCCCCCCAGGGACTTGGGTGATCTGAAAAATAAATTTGGCAGTGTTCTGGTAAAGCAGCTATACAAAAAAGAAAAAAAAAAAAAGAAAGCCTTGATTTGCAGTATTTGCCAATTTTTGTGGGGTAAACTCCCACTATGGCTGACTTCAAGCTACCAAAGGTTGGTTTAACAACTGGCTCACAATTCCTCTATATTTGACAATTGGCTCTCTCAAGCCAATATGAGCCAGTTCTGACGCACAAATTCCCACCATAGAAACTGAGAACTTTCCTAAGCTTCCTCACTTGCTCAAATAAATGGACATGTAGGACCAACAATACAAAATTTTGTTACTGAGGATAACCTGAAGCAAATAAATCTAAGGTCTTATTGGAGAATATAAATATGGGCTCAGGGTAATAGAAATAGGTTTTGAGAAAAGAGCATAATTATCATCACTGTGATGGCTTTTTGTGGGCATCTGAAAGGCTATCTTTGAATTTATGGAGGCATTACCAGAATCACTGATAGATTAGATGGCATTTGTCCCAAATTTCCAACACCGAGGATAGCCCGTGACTGAAGAAATTGGCCCAATTATTTTGCCCTGAGATTTTACCCGATAGAGAGCTTTAGGCTGAAAATCATCTCACATCGTACCTGCAAACTTCTTGCTGACTTTTATCATGATGGCTTCTTTAAGCCAATCTGAGGCTTTAAATTATTGGCCAGTCACATTTCAAATTCATCCATCATCACCCAAGGAGGTAGAATAGATTAGAGTACCGTTAAGTAAAATGTCAGCAACTATTAAATGTGCTTAAAGTTTTTCCCCTCTAATTTTTTTTATTAAGTGTGTGAGTTGGGGGAGTGGGATGAAGGTTTGGCAACTTTCAAGATGCCAACAGACTTTTTAGCCCACATAGCAAGGAAACACTATAAACGCTTTGGGTTGCTTTAACAAAACAAAGAGTTAACCAGGGATCTGATGAAGGCAGTTCAGATTATAGAGCCTGCAGGACTGATCAGTTCTTTCTTTTTACAGCATATTATAATCTGAAAACCAGATGATCATTCAATAAAACTCACAGCTTTTAAATTCAGAACAAATAGTAAAAAGGAAATTCATCTTACAGAGTTCCATAGCCAATCATTAGAGTTTGATATTGCAAGAGGTCACTGGGTTAAAGGCTTGAGAATAAAATTTCTTTTTTTCCTTTATTGCTTTTTTTCATTATAAAAGTAATACATGCTTATTACCAAAACTCTGCAAAAGTAAAAAGAAAGAAAAACACAATAGCTTTTTGCATTTTGATATATATTTTTAGTCTTTTCTTTTTGTGTATCTTTCTGTCATTTCTATTTTATTTTCTAATATAGTTGTGATCATTTGTAATTTTGAAGTCAGCTTTTCCCCTTAATATATTACATGGCACAGTAGAATTTTTTAAAAAGGGCCATGTAAAGTTATGAATGCTATTAGTCCTCGCTGAGAAGTAACATAAAATGTGACATTATTTATTGAGTGTCTATTATGTGATAGTCTCTATGTTAAATATCATGCCACTGTGTATTATCAATGTCAGGAGAAAATTTACCTCTTCTTTTGGGTATAAGACATAATTCATTCTGCAAATGATTTTATTGAACATCTACCAAGTACCAGATACCATGTTAGGTACTAGAGAATGTAACTGTCAACAAGACTAAAAGCATCCTATCCTTATAGAGATTAGGGTCTACCCATTAATTATTCATTTATTTATTAGTTACACAAATAACTATTGAGATCTTATAATGTGCAAAACACTAGACTTTTTGATTAGATTCATGAAAAACATCTTCAGAAAAGGAGAAACTATACTGAAAATTAAATGCAAGAGAATGAATGCTACTTTCACGTCTAGTTTGACTATAATACTAAGTTATGCTATCGAGTTGGTAGTAATAATGACAGTAATACTGATGGTAATAGCAAACACTTGCATAGCACTTACCATATGCTAGGCACTGTTCTAAGGGTTTTACATATATTAACAATTTGATCTACACTATAACCATCTAAAATAATATTACCATATCTCATTGAATGAAAAATCCCATTGGTCATAAGGTGCATTCTAATTACAGAGCTGTTAAAATATGGGGGGGAGTGTCTTAAAATTGATAATATGTTACTATTATCCCCATTTTGCAGATGAAGGATAAAGAGATTATCTGAGCCAGTATTTGGACACTGTCATAACCTGTACTCTTAACCAATTTCTGATACAGCATTGGTGAGATGATACTTGGCTCAGAGGTCTTGAGAGAAAAATTCAGGCTCTGTGCATCAACTTATTATGGCTTAGTCCATGAGGAAGAGAGAAAAAATCTGTGGCAATATCAGGTGGACTAGGTAGTTATTGGCGTGGGTGTTTGTTCTTCATGGGTAAGGCAGTGTGAGGTGGGGCTTGGAAATGCAGAAACTGGGTTCCAGACTCAGATCTATTATATGTGTTATGTCATTTTATCTTTCTGCATCTATTTTGTCATCTGTAAAATAAGGGCAGGCCCGGCTGGTATGGCTCAGTGGTTGAGTATTGACCTATGAATCAGGAGGTCATAGTTCGATTCCTGGTCAGGGCACATGGCCGGGTTGGGGGCTCGATCCCTAGTTGGGGGCGTGCAGGAGGCAGCTGATGAATGAATCTCTCTCATCACTAATGTTTCTATCTCTCTCTCCCTCTTCCTTCTTCTCTGAAATCAATAAAAAGATATTTAAAAATAAAAATAAAATAAAAATAAGGACAGGCCTGAATAGTTCAGTGTTTCTCAAACTTAGGCTGCAACCCACAGAAGGAAAACATTGTATGTTGTGACATAGCGCGCGCGCGCGCGCACACACACACACACACACACACACACACACACACACACGCGCGCGCGCGCGCGCGCGCGTTTATCTAACTGAAACCAAAGTATCAAAACAACACAATCGTACTGGTTCAATGCACTCTGATAATTTCTGGTCCATTCTAGTGGTTGGTTGCAAGTCATTAAACTGATTTCAGGATTCACTAATGAACAGTTTGAAAACAACTCATACAGATAAAAGATACTCTCTAATTTTCTCTCTAGTTAGGCAATTCCACAGCATTGGGGCGGGGGTGGGGGAGAAACTGGAACCCTCAAGAAAAAGAGAGTTAACCCATTTGCCTTAAAACATTCCTTTATTTTTAATTGGATCATGTTCTTACTACCTTCAAGAGAAGGTTCTTGCCATTAAACCATTTGGCAAATACCAAATCTTTAGAACAAAGATTCCTTACTATGTTCTATAGCATGTTTAGTGAAAAATTATTGGTGTGCCTGAAAAAGGCTTGCACAGTCACATAAAGTATGGAGAAGAGCTTCTGACTCTCTCCCCCTTTAGAATGCCAATGTATATTAAAGGCTCCAAGAATTCCAACAGGAAAGAAACTCGCTTACCTTTACATCCCAGTGTTTTTCCAATCTTATTGACCCCAGAACTAACTTTTTCAAGGGAGAGTTATTAAGATAATACCAGACATTAATATTCTCAGGAACTTGGCTTGGAAATGCTTCTGTAGGGAATTCTAGAACTTGTAAAATGTTACAACAACTATAAGTTCTTTTTACTGTTACAGAAGGATTTCTACTTTTACCCACATCTATAGTTATCCTTCTTGATGAGAAAAGTAAAATTTCTAACAGAAGCCCAAATAATTGAGAGCATGGCCAGAAAAAAAAATCTTAATATTCTTTTTAAAGGTCTTAAATTCTTGAAAATAACAAAAGATGGACAATTTTCAGACTGATGTGCCAATGCATACTATACTTTCTTGGTCATTGATATATGAAGAGACTGACACTGTACCTTCTAATTATATACATTCTAATATATGATATATAATATGTATGTATTACATATATGTATAATATGTATTATATAATCATATTTTAAAATAATAAAAAATTAAAAAGTCACACTTAGAATTTCTTTTTTTTTCTTGGTTTAAGTTGCAGAAGTCAATTAGAAGTGGTAGATTATTAAAGCTAAAGGCAAACTAGTGTCTATCAATGGATAAGGGTCATGTTTTACAATGCTTTTCTCTTCTCATTTTCTCTCAGATCTAAGATAAAAGAAATGACTTCCTTAACAAGCAGAGATTGGGCCACCAAGAAGAAACAGTGAATACTTTTCTTTAGTTAAAGGTTGCCTCTCTCTACTGATAAAAAACAAAGACAGATGGTAATGTAATTATCAAAGGGGTATGTGTGTGTGTGTGTGTGTGTGTGTGTGTGTGTGTGAAACACACACAGAATAGAATGAAAAGAGAGAAAGAATAAAAAGAGAGAAAGACAGTGAGCATATTTGTGGGAGCAGGGGATGCAGTTAGTAGATCATCTTTATTTTTCCTTTCTTTGTAATTTCTAAACCTCAGAAATTACTCTATTATTATTTCTAGGAACCTGGAAGCAAATAACTAGACATATATCAATTCAAACTCATTTATTATGACCTCAGTGGTATTGTTTCAAACATATTTTTATTTGCTGAGGGGAAGCTGTTTTTCTTTTATAGAACCATAATTTAATAGCTGATAAGTGGTTTCAGAGGTACTATGCCTCAAATATGGTTTTGATGGTATACCCAATATCTGGTGTCACTTTCTGGAGGTCATTTGACAATACAAATAAAAAACCTTATCAATGTAAACATCCTTTACTATTGAGGCATTTTTAAATTATTGGTTTTAGAGGGAGAAAAGGAGAGAGAGAGAGAGAGAGAGAGAGAGAGAGAGAGAGAGAGAGAGAGAGAGAAGAGAAACACTGATGTGAGAGAGAAACTTTGATCAGTTGCCTCCCTTAAGTACCCCTACTGGGGATGGAACCTACAACCTATGTATGTGCCCTGACCTGGAACTGATCTAGCCATTTGTGGTCTATAGGGTGATGCTCCAAACAAATGAGCCATCTAGCCAGGGTCCATTTTGAGGCATTTATCTTGTAGGAAAAATGTCAGGTATTTATAAAGGTGTACAAAAAATGCTAGTCACAATTTTGGCTATACTAGTGAAAAATTTGAAACAATTTTAACAATGAGTGTTTCAGAATTGCCTTGGTAAATCTAGTACAGCCACAAAAGGGACTACTACTCAGCCATTCAAAAAATTACTCTGTCAGGAATATTTAAACACACAAAATAGTTTATTATAGTTCTGAGGGGGAAATGCTGGACATAAAACTATAGTATGTCTTTTAAAAAATATTTATACAATATGTTTTCAAAGAAAAAAATCAGAATCTGAACATACACACACACACACACACACACACACACACACACACACACACACCAAGAGAAAAACAGAAAGTTTATAAACCACATTTTAAATAATTTTCTTGCCCTGTTTGTACTCTTTGCTTTCCAAAAATTTATTTCAGGGATATATATTACTTTTGTAATTTTTAAAAGAACAACATTAAAAAAATCTTTATCTAATCTTCAGTCTCACTGTCCTATTTCTCAACTACCTCTTAAAGCAAATTGGTATTTTTTGATATCTGTAAACAGGGCTTTTAAGCATATATTGATGCTTCACATGAGTATCCAAGAAATTGGTGACTTCTAGGGCTGGCTCCCTTTAAGTGGGTAGATGAGTGTCTTCATGAGTATGCGTTCCTTCAAGCCTGACTTTTCTGGAAGTGGGTACTTGTGTGATATGCTTTGAATGGTGTGCAGATGGCCCCTCAAAGTTCTTTCCTCACAGCTCAGAGATTACAGCTGACTTTCTACTACCAGAGAGCCATTCCTCAGGTTTATGGCTTTTCACCTATTAAAATGCAAATAACCCAGGAGAAGTATACATTAAACTTTACTGGTCACCTGAGTTAAATAAGTATAACATATCATTTGCTGAGAATAGTTTTAATGGGGAAGACATGGGAATTCAGGTGGGGCATACAGAGAGAATGAAGAATGAATAAATATACATGGTGTCTAAGGAGTAATTAATATTTATAATAGTAATATTTTTATTTATGGTTTATGAGTCACTTACAAGTATGTTATCATATTTAATCTCAATTAAATAAAATAGAATGGCTGCCACCAAGGCAATTTAAGCAGACTAGAGATTTGGAAAAATACAGATGGCAAAGTCAGCAGGGCATGGATTGAAAATCACTGCTCTAGAACATCAATGTGTTCCCATTTTCTCAGTCGGAGTGTCTTGCTCTTTGATGCTCCTTCCTTTAGAGCAGTGATTTTCAACTAATGTGTCACAAGCATTTTTAAAACATGCAATACCTGACTATTTAGCCAGGGGCACTGACCTCTTTCCCCTTAGATTGTCAAATAAAAAAATGACAACAGCCAACACAACAGTAGCCATCCAGTGTAAATGAATCAAAATGATACCTATTTTTTGTCAGATTGGCAAAAAATATATTTTTGGGTGTGCTGCAGAACTTCAGTAATTAGTTTATGTGTGCCATTAGATGAAAAATGTTAAAAATTACTGTTCTAGAGACATTCAGAAAAGCCATAATTCCACTCAACTACACACACTACTTTAATCTGCTCCTTTTATCATAGCACCTCTGAAGCCTGTGTGATACTGCTCAAATAACAGCTGCATAATAAGCAAATAATAAGGTTAGACCCAGACAGAAAATAAGACAACTTCTTGATACATTATTAATGTATAGCAAAAAGACAGGACCATCAGGAGAGACACATAAAAGCATCTTGTCAAATACTTTAAAATGTTTGCTAGCATGGATCTTTTTATTAGTACAATGAAGAAGAATGGACTAGAAAATGGCAATAAAAGAAGTCAGAAGAATGAAGGGAGATAATATAAAATTATTTCCTCCCTATAACATGTAAATCAAGCAAAAATCAGTCCGGTATGGTGTTTAAAAACAGACTCTAATAAATTATCTAACCCTACAACTTAAATAATTAGAAAGAGAGCAACAAGAAAAGCCCAGAGTAAGCAGAAGGAAGGAAATAATAAAGATCAGAGCAGAAATACACAACATAGAGAGAAAAAAACACACCCCAAAAGATCAATAAAACCAAGAGCTGGTTCTTTGAAAGGATAAATGAGACTGATGAACCTCTAGCCAGGCTCACCAAGAAACAAAGAGAGGGGACCCAAATAAACAAAATCAGAAATGAAAGAGGTGAAGTAACAACCAACCCCACAGACATACAAAGGATTGTAAAAGAATGCTATGAACAACTCTACTCCAACAAACTGGACAACCTAGACAAAATGGACACATTCCTAGAAAAATACATGCTTCCAAGACTCAATCAGGAAGAATACAAAAACCTCAATAGGCTGATAACTACTGATGAAATTGAAATAGTAATAAAAAAACTTCCCGCAAACAAAAGCCCTGGTCTGGACGGCTTTACAGGGGAGTTTTATCAAATATGCAAAGAAGAACTAAAACCTACCCTTCTCAGATTATTAAAAAAAATTCAAGAGGAAGGCACACTTCCAAGCTCTTTCTGTGAAGCCAATATTACCCTAATCCCGTGGTCGGCAAACTGTGGCTCGCGAGCCACATGTGGCTCTTTGGCCCCTTGAGTGTGGCTCTTCCACAAAATACCACGGCCTGGGCGAGTCTATTTTGAAGAAGTGGCGTTAGAAGAAGTTTAAGTTTAAAAAATTTGGCTCTCAAAAGGAATTTCAATTGTTGTACTGTTGATATTTGGCTCTGTTGACTAATGAGTTTGCCGACCACTGCGCCTAATCCCTAAACCAGACACTACAAAGAAAGAGAATTTCAGGCCAATATCCCTGATGAACATAGATGCTAAAATCGTCAAAAAATTCTAGCAAGTTGGATCCAGCATTACATTAGAAAGATCATACACCATGACCAAGTGGAATTTATTCCGGGGATGCAATGCTGGTACAATATCTACAAATCAATAAATGTGATACATCACATAAACAAATGGAGAGACAAAAATCACATAATCATAACAATTGATGTGGAAAAAGCATTTGACAAAATCCAACACCCTTTCTTGATAAAAACTCTCAGCAAAGTGGGAATAAAGAGATCATACCTTAACATAATAAAGACCTTATATGACAAACCTACAGCCAACATCATACTAAATGGGCAAAAACTAAACTCATTTCCCCTAAGAACAGGAACAACATAGGGATGCCCACTCTCACCACTCCCGTTTGACATAGTACTGGAAGTACTAGCCATAGTGATCAGACAAGAAGAAGAAATAAAAGGCATCCAAATTGGAAAAGAAGTAAAACTGTCATTATTCACAGATGACATGATATTATACTTAGAAAACCCTAAAGACTCCATCAAAAAACTACTAGACTTGGGTGGGAGTGGTTCGGGAGAGGTCAATGAGAGAAAAAGGAGACTTATGTAATACTTTAAACAATAAAGAATTTAAATAAAAAAAATGAAACACTTGGGAAAAAATCTTTTCCTAAACAAACAAACAAACAAAAATACTAGACTTAATAAATGAATTCGGCAATGTATCAGGATACAAAATTAACACCTAAAAATCTATGGTTTTTCTCTACACCAATAATGAACTCCAGAAAGAGAAACTAAAAAAAAAAAAAAAAAAAAAAAAAAAAATCCCATTTACCATTGCAAAAAAAAAAAAAAAAATTAAGATACCTAGGAATAAACTTCACTAAGGAGGTAAAAAACCTGTACCTGGAAAACTACAGGACAGTGAAAAAAGAGATAGAGGAAGACATAAATAAATGGATGAATATATCATGTTCATGGATTGGTAGAATCAACATCATTAAAATGTCCATACTACCCAAAACAATCTATAGATTCAATGCAATCACCATTAAAATACCAATGGCATATTTCACAGACCTAGAATGAACTCTCCAAAAATTCATATGGAATTAAAAAAAAAAAAAAAGACCCCGAAGAGCTGCAGCAATCCTGAGAAAGAAGAACAAAGTTGGAGGGATCACAATAACAGATATCAAGCTATATTACTAAGCCACAGTTCTCAAAACTGCCTGGTACTGGCACAAGAACAGACATATAGACCAATGGAACAGAATAAGAGAACCCAGAAATCGACCCAAGTCATTATGCTCAATTAATATTTGACAAAGGAGGCAAGAGCATACAGTGGAGTCAAGACAGTCTCTTCAATAAATGGTGTTGGGGAAATTGGACAGATACATGCATTAAAAAAAAAAAAAAGAAACTAGAACAGCTTACACCCTAAACAAAGATGGATAAAGGACTTAAACGTTAAGACGGGAAACCACAAAAATCTTAGAAGAATCCAAAGGCAGAAAAATATTAGACATATGTCATAGCAATATCTTTACCAATACAGCTCCTACGACAATGGAAACTAAGGAGAAAATAAACAAATGGGACTACATCAAGATAAAAAGCTTCTGCACAGCAAAAGAAACCATCAACAAAATAATAAGAAAGCCCATGGCATGGGAGAACATATTATTTGCCAATGTTATTTCTGATAAGGGTTTAATCTCCAAAGTTTACAGGAAACTCATACAACTTAACAAAAGGAAGATAAATAATCCAATAAAAAAATGGGCCAAGGACCTAAATAGACACTTTTTGAAAGAGGACATACAGAAGGCCAAGAGATATATGAAAACATGCTCAAAGTCACTAATCATCTGAGAGATGTAAATAAAAACAACAATGAGGTACCATCTCACAACTGTCAAAATGGCTAACATCAACAAATCGACAAAGGACAAGTGCTGGAGAAGATGTGGAGAAAAAGGAACCCTCCTGCACTGCTGGTGGGAATGCAGACTGGTGCAGCCACTGTGGAAAACAGTATGGAGTTTCCTCAAAAAATGAAAAATGGAACTCCCATTTGACTCAGTAATCCAACTGCTAGGAATATATCCCAAGAAACCAGAAACACCAATCAGAAAGGATATATGCACCCCTATGTTCATAGCAGCACAATTTACAATAGCTAAGATTTGGAAACAGCCTCAGTGCCCAGCAGTAGGTGAGTGGATTAAAAAACGGTGGTACATCTACACAATGGAATACTATGCTGCTGTAACAAAGAAGGAATTCTTACCATTTGCAACAGCATGGATGGACCTGGAGAGCATTGTGCTAAGCAAAATAAGCCAGTCAGAGAAAGATAAATATCACATGATCTCACTCATTTGAGGAAGATAATGAACAACATAAACTGATGAACAAAAATAGAGCCAGAGACATAGAAGCATGGAACACACCATTCAACCTAAGAAGGAAGGCAGGGGAGGTGGTGGTGGTCGTGGGGCGGTAAGAGATCAACCAAAGGACTTGTATGCATGCATATAAGCACAACCAATGGACATAGATAGTAGGGGGGCGATGAGGGCATGTGCTGGGGGTGGGAGTAGTGGAGAGAGGTCAATGAGGGAAAAAGGAGACTTATGTAATACTTTAAACAATGAAGAATTTTAAAAAACTAAACAAAACCAAACAGATGCTACAGCCCGGCTGGTGTGCCTCAGTGGTTGAGCATCAACCCCATAATCCAGGAGGTCACAGTTTGATTCTAGTCATGGCTGGGTTTCGGGCTTGATCCCCAGTAGGGGGTTTGCAGGAGGCAGCTGATTGATGATTCTCTGTCATCATTGATGTTTCTATCTCTCTCTGAAAAAACAAAACAAAACAAAAACAAAAGAAAAAAACAACACCAGACTCTACAGCCGATTTGTTGGGTTTGAATCCTGGCTCTGTCATCTGCTACCTGTGTGATTGAGATTCCCTCATCTTTAAAATGGGTATAATAATGGTATCTACCTGACAGGTTGTTATAAGGATTAAATCATATTTGTAACATGGCCAGGCACAAAGTAAGTGCCTTAAAATGATGGCTAACCCCTCATACATACCCTGGTGTGGCCAGAAGGAAATACACCAAAATGTTATCAGATGGTAACTCCATGTGGTAGCAGTATGGTTTCTTAAATACCCCAAAACTCAACATATATACTTTTGCAATAATAAAAGAAAGAGTGGTATAAATGAACATTAGTCAGAGGAAAACAGAAGTCTGACAATTTAATGTGGATTTTTATATTAATAGGGTGTTCCAATAGGAAACTTTCAGTTAACTAAGGCTATTCCTCTTAATATTAATTTTTTAAAATTTAATAAATCTTTATTGTTCAGATTATTACAATTGTACCTCTTTTTTCCCCCCATAGCTCCCCTCCAACTGGTTCTCACCCCACCTTCTGCCCTTACCTCCCCCACACTGTCCTCATCCATAGGTGTACGACCTTTGTCCAGTCTCTCCCCGCACCCCTCACACCCCTTTCCCCCTGAGAATTGTCAGTCCACTCCCTTTCTATGCCCCTGATTCTATTATATTCACCAGTTTATTGTGTTCATCAGATTTTTTATTCACTTGATTTTCAGATTCACTTGTTGATAGACATGCATTTGTTGTTCATAATTTTTATCTTTACCTTTTTCTTCTTCTTCCTCTTCTTAAAGAATACCTTTTAGCATTTCATATAATACTGGTTTGGTGGCGATGAACTCCTTTAGCTTTTTCTTATCTGTGAAGCTCTTTATCTGACCTTTAATTCTGAATGATAGCTTTGCTAGGTAGAGTAATCTTGGTTGTAGGTTCTTGCTATTCATCACTTTGAATATTTCTTGCCACTCCCGTCTGGCCTGCATAGTTTCTGTTGAGAAATCAGCTGACAATTGTATGGGTGCTCCCTTGTAGGTAATTAACTGTTTTTCTCTTGCTGCTTTTAATATTCTCTCTTTGTCTTTTGCTCTTGGCATTTTAATTATGATGTGTCTTGGTGTGGTCCTCTTTGGATTCCTTTTGTTTGGGGTTCTCTGCGCTTCCTGGACTTGTAAGTCTATTTCTTTCACCAGGTAGGGCAAGTTTTCCGTCATTATTTCTTCAAATAGGTTTTTAGTATCTTGCTCTCTCTCTTCTTCTGGCACCCCCATAATTTGGATGTTGGTACGCTTGAAGTTGTCCCAGAGGCTCCTTACACTATCTTCAAATTTTTGGATTTTTTTTTCTTTTTGCTTTTCTGGTTGAGTGTTTTTTGCTTCTTTGTATTTCAAATCTTTGACTTGATTCTTGTGTTCCTCTAGTCTGCTGTTAGGTCTCTGTATAATATTTTTTATTTCAGTCAGTGTATGTTTAATTTCTAGTTGGTCCTTTTTCATATCCTCAAGGGTCTTGCTAAATTTATCGGCCTTTTCTAGAAAATTCTTGAAAAACCTTATAACCATGGTTTTGAACTCTACATCCAGTCGTTTGCTTTCCTCCATTTCTTTCGTTTGTGATCTGTTTCTTTGTCTCCGCATTTTCATTGCTTCCCTGAGTTGATAGAGTGGCTTTGTGTGCTAGGTGTCCTATATGGCCCAGTGGCTCAGCCTCCCCAGTTACCTGAGGTGGACACTCTTGGTGCACCCCTTTGTGGACTGTGTGCTCAGCCTTGTTGTAGTTAAGTCTTGATTGTTGTTGGTATCACTGGGAGGAACTGACCTCCAGGCCAATTGGCTGTGAGGATCAGCTGTGTCTATGCCGGGAGAACTTCGGTGCTGGAGACAGCCTTATAGGATCAGACTTGCAAAATTGCAAAAGCCTCTGTGCTCAGCTTGGATGGGGCAGAGTCTCAGGGCTGAGCAGACAGCCTTGGCTTCCCGTCAGCCCTGCCCTATGAGGCCTCTGTGTCTCAGTGTCCCGTGGTAATCGCTGCAAGCACCTCTTAGAGAAAGCCGCCCTCTAGTTTCGCCCACTGCCAGACAGTCCAGTTTCTTCCCCAATGAATCTGGATTCCCAGATTCTCACCCAGAACTGGAGTTCGGCGCAGTCAGGAGCTTCTGTCTTCCTCCCACTAGAGAAAGCCAGCGGCACACTCAGCAGTCAGTCCTCTCTGCGCGCATGTGCCTCCAGACCTCTGCCTTTCGTGGCTCCCCTGAGTTTCCGTGCGCTCCTCTCTTTTCCTGACAGTCCAGACTCCCCCACTATGAGTCTGGGTCCCCAGGGTCTCGCCTGAAACTGGGGTTCAGTGCAGTCGGAACTGGAGTTCAGCACAGTTGGGAGCTTCCACCTTCCTCCTGCTAGAGAAAGCCAGTGGCATGCTCAGCAGTCAGTCCTCTCTGCGCGCATGTGCCTCCAGACCTCTGCCTTTCGCAGTTCCCCTGAATTTCCATGTGCTCCTCTCTTTTCCCAACCGTCAAGACTTCCCCTGTATGAGTCTGGGATCCCAGGGTCTCGCCCGGGACTGGGGTTCAGTGCAGTCGGAATGCGGGTTCAGTGCAGTCGGGAGCTTCCGTCTCTCTCCCGCTAGAGAAAACTAGCCAGGCACTCAGCCGTCCGTCCTCTCTGTGCGCGTGTCTCCATACCTCAGCCTTTTGCATCTCCTCTGAGTCTCTGTGTGCCCCTCTCTTTCCTTCTAGTTGTAAAATTTCCACTCAGCCAGCTTTCCTGTGGTTCTGAATGATGTCTGTTCTGTCTTTTAGCTGTAGTTTTGAAATTGTTGTCCGAGGCAGCAGTTTAGGTGTTCACCTATGCCACCATCTTGGTTTCTCCTCCTTCATATTAATTTTTATTAAAAAGAGACTATTTATTAAGGGTATATAAATAATATAATTAATTATAAAAACTGGAGAATATAAAGAATGAATAAAGGTCAAAAATAAAATAGTGATAAGAATAGTTAGGGAAAAGAAGCAGGGAGTATTTAATAAGTTATATAGGGATAACAAATTATAGATTCACAGTAACACATATTGAATTATCATATAATTACATGATAGCATAATTACCAGCTGTATGAAGTGAACTGCTATAAGCAGAACTAAAGACTGAAAAATATTACCCAAGTTAACACTTTGAGAATACATTGTAGGAAACAGTTATGCATTAGCTGAAGACTGGACAAAATGATCTAATTGGTCTTCCTCTTCCTAACCTTCTGAATTCACCCACCAAGTTATCTCTTGGGATGATTTATGCCGCCAGTGCATTTAGCAGAGATGATGGTAATTCAACTCTTATTTCTTAGCCACTGAAAGCTGACAATGACTTACTGGAAAGAAAGTGCTGGGACGCTGGGCCAAAGTCCCTGTGAGCTTCGTGCAGCTGCCTGATGCGGTCCTCAACAGCCACCTGGGATGAAGAGGAGACAGATGATGTTCTCGAATCATATATAATGAGGAACAATTAAAACAATGTATACTTTCTGGTAAGATCTTTTGGGCCTATAAGGCTGGAATACTAAAGCAACAATTTATAATCCTGTTTTTTTAAAATATGTTTTTATTGATTTTAGAGAGAGAGAGAGATAGAAATATCGACGAGAGAGAAACATCAATTACTGCCTCCTGCATGCCCTGTACCAGGGATTGAGCCCACAACCCGGGCATGTGCCCTGACCGGGAATCAAACTGGCAACCTCTCGGTTCATGGGTTGATGCTCAACCACTCAGCAATATCAGCTGGGCAACTCTGGTTTTAATATCCACTTATTGTTTGTGGCCTTCAAGACCCATTTTTATGAAACCAAGGTCAGACAAAAAAGATTTGCTCTTTCGACAATGTTAAAATGGATTGAAAATAAAACCTCACTGGCAGCCACAAATGAACTACTGCTCTAATTAGTACCAACAAAAATGCAAATTCTAAATTTTTTTATGAAAA
The DNA here is from genome assembly GCF_963455305.1 of Plecotus auritus. NCBI lineage: Eukaryota > Metazoa > Chordata > Mammalia > Chiroptera > Vespertilionidae > Plecotus > Plecotus auritus. The sequence continues at coordinate 23,571,436 of NC_137784.1, forward strand.
GGTTAGGGAGGTTGCCATTCACTATAATATCAGGTGACTAAAGGACCTCAGAAGTGACATATTTTGTCTTAGTCCTTGACTAAGTCTATTGTTTTTGAGTAATGCTTTTTGGAACAATATTGATCAATAATTAATGGATCATTGAGTCATAATTAATCATTGATAATAAGTAACCAAATAGTTCATTAATACTTAAGTATAAAAAAAAATAGAGGCAAGGCTTAAATTTAGGGTATTTACAGGGTAGATAATGAGATGAAAGAAACGTTCCAATTTTAGTTTTTAGTGGACTTGGGGATTACTAGGAATTATATCTTTAGCTGGCATAGAGTAAAAATTACCATGTTTTTCTTATTAGATTTTTCTACAATATACAGACACAATGTCCTGATAGTTTAGTAAATCCCATTCTGAGTGGGGAAAGAAAGGAAGAATCTTATGAGTGAAATGGTATACTTTGTCATCTGACATTTTGCCAACCAGTGGTGGCCCCAAACATCCACATCCTAGCTACACGACAGTAGATCTTGATTTGGTTCTGAACAGTCCATGCTAAACAAGGGGCTAGCTAGTGCTTGGCCAGCGCCATCAGAGCTCGAGTGGTTTGCCCTTGTGCTGTGAAGAATTCCCAAGAGGTAAAATAGATCTTAAATTTATCAGAAAAGTGGCTCAGGTAGCCTGGTCCAAAGCCAACTCTAACCTTCCAATATCAATCAAGTGTCTAGCATACGTATATCCAGAACAATCTCCTTTTTATTTCCCACTTTCTCCATAGCCTTGCCCATCTTTGCTTGGAACAAATATTTGGAAAACCAAGTGGAGTTCCAAAAAATGTAGGGTTTGCCAGAAAAGCATGAGGAACATTTCAATGCTACCTTCCCAGCCTATGACCCTGCACTCCCAGCCAAACTCTACCCGCCTGTCCTGTGATATTCCATTGAATATAACACTTGTGTGACTTGTTTGTCCTGCTCCTTCTCTCTGGAATGCTTATTCTCCTTCTCTCCCAGTTCAAAGCTTTTATATGTTTTTATGCTTATTTTACAATCCCCAGGTTAGAAGTGATTGCTTCCTCAGCCTTCTCACAGCACATTGTTTACACTTGAAGTACTTCTATCATCTCATTCATTTTAGTTATATGGACATGAGTATCTCTTGTAATGGATTGTAAGCTCCTTCATAGCCTAGGCCATTCTTTGCTAGTCTCTCTTTTCCCACCCTCTCTCCTGTGGGATACACTGAACCCTGCACATAGTAAGTGGTAGCAAATATTTGTTTAATAACTAGTTGACCAAAGCAATGGATATGTGTGCATGTGTGCGCATGTATGTAAGAGAGAGAGAGAGAGATAGGAGGGGAGAGGGGAGGGAGAGGGGGAGGGAGAGAGAGAGAGAGAGAGAGAGAGAGAGAGAGAGAGAGAGAGAGAGAATAAACAAGAATGCCCACTGGCCCTGAGTGCATACTGCACATCCTTGAGTGAAAAATCTTAACTTTCCTTATCAGTAAAATGGAACAACTATATGACCTACCTCAGAGAGTTTTGGTGGGAATTAAATAAGATGATACATGTGAAGTATTTGGCCTAGTTTCTGTCACATGACAATTGCTCAGTAAATGTGATTGGCTACCGTTATTGTTGATATTATGGCTAATAAATGGAGAGAAATAAGTGATAATGTACAACACACCACATATAATACAAAAACAGCTAATGTTTATGAAGCACTTCATTAATGACAATATTAATTTATTTAATCTTTATGATAATTCTATATTAGGAAGTATTATTATTTCCCCACTTTATTGATGTATAAACTGAAGTATGAGAGGTTAAAACAAAAGAAAACAAAACATAACTTGGCTAGCTTAAGTGCTTAGTAAACCAGCAGAGCCAGATTTCAAACTTATTCAGTCTGGCTTTTGCTCTTAAATGCTTGCTATTTTAGAGATGAAATTTTTAAAAAAGTATTTTATAAAAATTTCATAAGCATCTAGCCTTCTAATTTATTTATTCTCAATCAATTAATATATTAAATACAGACCAAATCTATTGTCAGATCTATAACACCTTAGTCATCAGTATATTTTATGACCCCATAGCAGGTCAGTTTCTGGTCACGAAGAATGTGATATCATAAGATTATAGAGACGGATGGTAGAAGAACACATGCAAATGAATTTTTGGAATATGTAATTAGTTCTAAATGCCGAATGGGTAATTTTATGAACTGATTAATCAAGAGATGAATGTGAAATTTTGGGGGTGGGGAAGAGGGAATGAGGAGGTCATATGGGAGTGGACACTATCCAGAAATCTTTTCTTATATTAAGAAAGAAATCCTAAGGAGGAACATGTAAATGGAAGAAGTATGAGTGCTCCACGGGCCAGGTCCTCTAGCAATGATGTTAGTAGCCTCACAGAGACCACACAGATGCAGCATCTGAGTCCATCATAGGCCCTTGATCTCTGTAGGGCATTTCCTTCCTATACAAGGAGAACTCCAGCAGCAGTTTCCAGTGTATACTCAATGTTGTCGAGAATTTAGAATAAGATAAAAATTGAATAACTTAAACTTAAGGAAATGCATGAGAGACTGAAACTAAAAATTCATCATGTAATGAAATGAAATATTCAGGAAATAGTCTTAAAATAACTAAAGAATTAAGCATGAAATATTTCTTTTCACAAAATTTGGAGAAAGGCATTACATGGATTGAATGTACACTTAAATAAACAAAGAAATAATTTTAAGAAAAACATAAAGGCACATAAGATCCTTACAAATTGTAGTTACTTAAGAACAAAACACTTACATGATACTATATATAGAAGACCCTAGAGATTCCACCAAAAATTAGGACTAATTGTATTCAGTAAAGTTATAGGATACAAAATTAATATATAGAAATCAGCTGCCTATACACTAATAATGAACATTCAGAAGGAGAAATTAAGAAAAAAATATCCCATTTACAACTTCATGAAAAAGAATAAAACACCTAGGAATAAATTTAAATGAAGAGGTGAAAGACCTATACTCTGAAAACCATAACACATTTATGAAAGCAATTGAAGAAGACACAAATAAATAGATAGACCATGCTTATGGATTTGAGAATTAATATCATTAAAAAGTCCATACTACCCAAATCAATCTACAGATTCAGTGCAATCCCTATCAAAATACTAATGGCATTTATGATAGAACTAGAACAAATAATCCTGAAATTTCTATGGAACCACAAAAGACCCCAAATAGTCAAAGCAATCTTGAAAAAGAAGAACAGAGTTGAAGGCATCATGTTCCCTGATTTCAAACTATATTGCAAAGCTATAATAATCAAAACAGCATGGTACTGGCACAAAAACACATAGTTCAATGGAACAGAATAGAGAGCACAGAAATCCATACTTATATGGTCAATCCTATATAATAAAAGAGTAATATGCAAATTAACCATCACTCCGCTACACCCACAAGCCATGCCCACAAGCCACACCCACCAGCCAATCAGGAGTGAATATGCAAATAAACCCAACCAAGATGGCTACAACCACAGAGAGCAGGAGGGAGGCTTGGGTTTCCCCGGCAATGGAGGAAGCCAAGCTTTCCGCCTGCCCTTGCTGGCCTAGGCCTCCACTCAAGGCTACAAAGTTTCAATGATAGAAGATACATAAACCCAAACAGAAATGGCGGCAGCCACAGAGCTGGAAAGAGCAGGAGGCTAGGGTTGCCCCCGGTGATGGAGGAAGCCAAGCTTTCTGCACACCCTGGCTGGCCCAGGCCTCCGCTTAAGGCTACAAAGTTTCAATTATAGAAGATACATAAATCCAAAATAAAATGGCTGCCACCACAGAGCAAGCAGAAGACTTGGCTCTGCTCCAGGCTACAAAGTTTCAATTGTAGAAGATAAATAAACCCCAGATACCAGGGCCTCCGCTTGGGTCACCAGGGGGCGTGGCCAGCCTGCAAACCACCACAGGCCCCTCACCCAGGCCGCCCCACGCCCCAAGGGAACCCCCACCCTGATCCAGGACACCCTTCAGGGCAAACCAGCTGGCCCCCACCCATGCACCAGGCCTCTATCCTATCTAATAAAAGAGTAATATGCAGATTGACCATCACTCCAACACACAAGATTGCTGCCCCCATGTGGTCAAAGATCCTGCCCCCATGTGGACACAAGATGGCCACCACAAGATGGCCAGCAGGGGAGGGCAGTTGGGAGAGACCAGGCCTGCAAGGGAAGGCAGTTGGGGGCGATCAAGCCTGCAGGGGAGGGCAGTTAGGGGTGACCAAGCTGACAGAGGGAAGTTGGGGGCGACCAGGCCTGCAGGGAAAGGCAGTTGGGAGGGACCCAGGCCTGCAGGGGAGAGCAGTTGGGGGGGGGGACCAGGCCTGCAGGGGAGGACAGTTAGGGGTGACCAGGCCTGCAGGGGAGGGCAGTTGGGGGGGACCCAGACCTGCAGGGGAGAGCAGTTGGGGGGATCAGGCCTGCAGGGGAGGGCAGTTAGGGGTGACCAGGCCTGCAGGGGAGGGCAGTTAGGGGCAAACAGGCTGGCAGGGGAGCAGTTAGGCATCAATCAGGCTGGCAGGGGAGTGGTTAGGGGGTGATCAGGCTGGCAGGCAGAAGCAGTTAGGGGCAATCAGGAAGGCAGGCAGGCGAGCAGTTGGGAGCCAGCAGTCCTGGATTGTGAGAGGGATGTCCAACTGCCCGTTTAGGTGGGATCGGGCTTAAACGGGCAGTCGGACATCCCTCGAGGGGTCCCAGATTGGAGAGGGTGCAGGCTGCGCTGAGGGACACCTCCTCCCCCATGCATGAATTTCGTGCACCGGGCCTCTAGTTAATCTATAATAAAGGAGGCAAGAATACACAAAGGGGAAAAGGCAGTTTATTCAATAAATGATGTTGGTGAGCACATGAGACTTGGTTGGAAAATTGTAAGGAGGACATTCTGATAAAAGGGAAGTGTGTGGAAGGCTGTCTGCCCTGTTTATCGGAATTCCAACTTAGAGGAGTGCTAAAGGAGGTGCACCTAATTATTCCTTGGCCTTTCCAAACAAGTCTGTGCATATGCAGACCCCCGGGTGTTTACTGGAATCCTTATGCTTAATCTTTGGATGCCCTTGCCTAGAGGACAATGTAAACATGTGTCCTCCCAAGATTATTCACCCTACTGATTGTATCTAAAGATAAAAATTCCAATAAAGGCCTAACGAGGCAGACAATTGAGGCTGCTCTGTCTACTAGAGTCAGGGGCCCCTTAGCCCTCTCTTTCACAGTCACACTGTGTCTGAGTAATCTGCTCATCCATCGTCCAGGGGCTGCTGGTCAGCCCCGGCAAAATGATGTTCAAGAAACTGTACAGCAACAAGAAAAGAAAACAACAACAACAACACTGGATCACTTTCTTATACCATATACAAAAATAAACTCAAATGGATTAAATACTTAAATGTAAGAGGAGAAACCACAAAACTTCTAGAAAACATAAGCAGTAAACTCTTTGACATTGGTCTTAGTAATACTTTCTTTGGATATGTCTCCCCAGGCAAGGACAAGAGAAGCAAAAATAAACAAATGAGATTAGCTCAAACTAAAAAGCTTTTGCATAGTGAAGGAAATAATCAACAAAATAAAAAGGCAACCCACTGAATGGGAGAAGATATTTGCAAATGATATACCTGATGAGAGATAATATCTAAAATATATAAAGGAATCATACAGCTCAACATAAATAAAACCCAACCAGTCTGATTAAAAAATAAGCAGAGGACCTGAATAGACATTTTTTCAAAGAAGACATACAGATGGCCAACAGACACATGAAAAGATGCTTAACATCATTAATCATCAGGGAAACATAAATCAAAGCCATAATGAGATATCACCTCATACTTGTCAGAATGACTATTATCAAAACAAAGGCGAGGGAGGGTGGGTGGGTGGGAAAAGATCAACCAAATAACTTGTATGCATATATGCATAACTCATGGGCACAGATAATAGGGTGGTGGAGGCCTGGGGTGTGGGGGATGAGGAGGGGCGAGGGCTAGAAGAAGTTAATGGGAGAAAAAGGGGATATATATAATACTTTCGACAATAAAGATTAAAAACAACAACAACAAGTATTAGCAAAGATGTGAAAAAAAGGGAACCCATGCATGTTGGTGGGATTGTAAACAGCCTTCATGGAAAACAGTATGAAGGATCCTCCGAAATTGAAAACAGAACTACGATATGACATGGCAATTCCACTTCTGGGCATCTATCAGAAGAAAATGAAAAGCCTAAATGTACCCCTATGTTCTTGGCAGCATTATTTACAACAGCCAAGATATGGAAGAACCCTAAGTACTCAACAATAGATGAATGGATACATATGTATGTGTGTGTGTGTGTGTGTGTATTATATATATACTGTATATATATATATATATATATATATATATATATATATAATATGTGTATATATATATGTGTGTGTGTATATATATATATGTATATATATATTTATATATGAATATTGCTCAGCCATAAAAAAGAATGAAATCTTTTTCCACTTGCGACAACATGAGTGGACCTAGAGTGTATTATGCTAAGTTAAGTCCGACAGAGGACAAATACCATATGATTTCACTTATATGTGGAATCTAAAAAAACCCACCCTAACAGAAACAAACTCATATATATATATATATATATATATATATATATATATATATATAGAGAGAGAGAGAGAGAGAGAGAGAGAGAGAGAGAGAGCAAACTGACGGTTGCTGGAGGGGAGAGGGTGGTGAAAAAAGTAAAGAGGAATAAGAAGTACAACTTCCAGTTATAAAATAGATAAGATATAATGTACAGTATAGGGAATATAGTCAGTAATCTATAATAATAAAAGGGTAATATGCAAATCGACTGAATGGTTGAATAGCGGAATGACCTTCTGGATGACCTTCTGGACAAAGCCAGGGCTGCGAGGGCCGAGGCAGCCAGGGCTATGAAGGCCTACTCTTGCACAAATTTCGTGCATCGGGCCTCTAGTATCATAATAACATTGTATGGTGAAAGATGGTTACTACACTTATCATGATGATCACTTCATTAGGTATATAAATGTTGAATAAATACGTTGTACACCTGAAACTAATACAATGTATGTTAACTACACTCTAATAATAAAAAAGAACATAGTACTTTATTCTGTTAGCATTTAGGCAAATAAAAGAAATGTGATTTGTAATTGACTAGATTTTTGGTGATATGTGTTAGAATTAAGACTGTTGCCTGAAATGGAAAAGGAGGTATATATTAGGAGGTATTTTGGAAGAAAAAAACGAATCAATTATTGGTGTTGGAACTTAATTTTTAAAGAAACAAATAGAACTTCTGGCTTTCCAATGTGGAATTCTGGGAGAATGAAGATATTGCTGATGGAAATAGGCAAATTAGAAAGAGGAGGAATGGTATATGTGTCTATGAATTCATTTGGAATATGATAAATTTGACCTAATGGTGAAACCTTTAACTGGAGATATCAAGTATAGCCAGTTAGAGAGAAGCAATATGTCTCAATAATTAAAAGAAAGAAAGGGAAGTGAGAAAAAAAGCGGTAGGGTTGAGCATTAGAAGGTGAGCAGAGAAGGAAGAGCCAAAGGAGTTTAAATGGCATTATTTAAAGAGACAGAAAGAATCCAATTTCCTCTGAATTAATAGGCAATATCTGTTTCCTTTTATAAAAAGCAATACAAGTACAACATCTTTTTGGAAGCACACATCCTGTTTCTACTATTAGACCATAGATCATGATAGCTTAGAACTGGAAGAAATCTTATCTATTGATACACCAGGGTCTATTCTTTAGAACTATCCCAGATGGGGAAAAAATTGCCATCTGCTTCATGAGTAATCATAATCTAGTTTGCAGCAATTCTTCAGTAAAAACATGACAGAGAAAAATTAAATCTTTTTTATATTCTCCATGAGGACAGGGACACATCTTTTTCCCCCTCTATATTCCCCATGACTAGTATAGTATCTGTCATATAGTAGGTGCTCAACTAATATCCATTGAGTGAATTAACGAATTGACCATTTATTAAAGGATCTTCACCATAACCACTATATTTTGAATGAGTGATTTCTTTTTCAAGATTCCCAACACAAGGTTTGGAAAGACTTTCCCTCCCTCTTTCCCTTCCCTTCCTTCCCCTTCCCTTCCTTCCCCTTATCTTTCCTCCCCTTCCCTTCCCTTCCTTCCCCTTCTCTTCCCTCCCCCTTCCCTTCCCTTCCCTTCCCTTCCCTTCCCTTCCCTTCCCTTCCCTTCCCTTCCCTTCCCTTCCCTTCCCTTCCCTTCCCTTCCCTTCCCTTCCATTCCCCTCCTTTTCATCCCCTCACGTCCCTCTCTTCCCACCTTCCTTTCCTTTTTGCTAATTAAAGTTAAAAATAGAAAACAAGAAAACCATTCAGATCATTGTGCCTACAATACTGGATTAAAAAAAATAAGGCCAACCAAGAGCCCCCATCTCCTCCATATTTGTTTTATTCAAATTTTTAAGCAATCATATTTGAAGGTGAAGGGAAGCAGAATATGCCACCCTAAAATATGCCACTCTGGCATATTGATTATTTTTAATTAAAGTTACTTAAGAAACAGTTGGTGCAAGGACATTCTGACCTCTTTTGTCCCCCTGAAAGCAGAAAATGAATCTCCCATGTGAAAGGTACCCTCTCTGTACCAGTAGGGTGGAAGGAAGGCATCCTTGTCACCAGAGATAGGGAATTCTGGGTCCACAAGGCTGCATAACAAATCTTGTTACTTCCTCACTACAATTTACTACCCCAAACCTAAATACAGTGAGTGGCCAGATTATTATGATCTCTGAACGCATAATAATCTGGCCACTCAGTGTAAACCCCTTGTCTTGTTAATTCTTCAAAAATTTATTGTTTCTTTGTCTAAAAGAAATAAAAGCTGCCTGCTTTGCTCGCTTCTTTGAGTTTTATATTTTTATGGGTTCCTGTATACATGAAATTAAATTTGTTTTTCTCCTGTTAATGTCTTATGTAAATTTAATTATTAGATTAGGCATAGAACCTAGAAGGGAAGAAGGAAAAAGTTTTCCTCCCCTACAAAAGCTATGAGGACTATTTATTATTCTCCTTTACTTTTTTATTTCTGATGAGTTCTGTAGATAGTACACTCTTTGTAGAGATCTCCCTTTTTTCATGCCATTAAGAAATGTTTCCACATTCATTCAAAAAAGTTATTAGAATGCAAGATCCTCATCCATGAAGATAAGTACATTATCTGTCTCAGTCACAGTTTAGCATACAGTGCCTAGTACATAAGAGATGCTCAATAAATATTTGATAAATGGATGAATGAAAGGCTTCTTGAGTTCCTGAGTTTTTAAGTTTTCATCTTTACTGAAGGTTTAGAAGATCTAGGGATTCCCTCCTGATGTAGAAATACATTGCTAGACAATTGTGATATCTTCCTAGTTTCCAAGTGTTCTTACTGGCACTACATACATAAATTGTGGTTATTCTAGTCTTGGGAAAAGATATAACTGGGCATGTACATTTTGATGTTCTGGCTCTCAGTCTGTCTAGACACTTGATAAATATCCATGGGCATGCAAGAACCAGACTTCACACCTACACTAATAAGCCCATAAAAAAATCAACTCTTATGTTGTGATGCTAGTGAATAAACAATGCACATGCCCACAAATGACTCTCTACAGTCTATACATGAGTGTTTGCCCTGTAATTTTGTAGTTTGTATGGTTTTCTGTATGCATGTATCTGTGTCGGAGAAGGCCTACCTTCATAATTCATTTTAGCTTCCAAATCCTTACTGTCACACACTCATAAATACATGCCCAAACATTATCTTGGAAACTCTCCTGAGATTTATTACAGTTTAGTTAAAATCCTTTCAGCTAATTGTAATCCTTTTCAGTTAAAATCCATTGTTCTTCTAATTTTGATATCTTTTTTTTTTAAAATATATTTTATTGATATTTTACAGAGAAGAAGGGAGAGGGATAGAGAGTTAGAAACATCAATGAGAGAGAAACATCGATCAGCTGCCTCCTGCACACCTCCCACTGGGGATGTGCCCGCAACCAAGGTACATGCCCTTGACCAGAATCGAACCCGGGACCTTCCAGTCCGCAGGCCAACGCTCTATCCACTGAGCCAAACCGGTTTCGGCTAATTTTGATATCTTTTGAGTTGTGACTGGAAAAAAAAAAGTGGGCTGAGATAAGGTTTGGAATGAGGACTTGTGATAGGTACAGGTACAGGTCCATGGCAAAACATTCGGGCTTGTTGGCTGAATTCTCTTTTCCTTGAATTTATTTGTTTTCTTGACATTGAGATATGAGTTAAACAGAGTTTCTTGCATTTGACTCTAAGATAGATCACAAGAAAGCAACCAGTGCTAACACAGTGCTCACTCTGAGTAGGAGTATAATTATTCGTTGATTTTGTGTGATTTATGGCATGGATGCTAATGTGTGCCATCTGAGACATAATTAATCCACCTCTTTTTACATTCCTCTCTCAGAGTTTCCCCCTTCTATTTTATATTTCTGTGCTGATTCCCTTCCTAATATCTGACATCTTTTATTATTCCTTTCCTCTCTCCTCCATCCATCCCTTAACTCTCACGTGCCCTCCCCTATTATGTTACGTACAACCTACCAGAAAAGCACACAGAAAAGCACCCTGAGGCAAACATGAAGTGCCGAAAATGAAGTAGCTGTGCATCCTTGCATGACCGGTGAGACATGATGGCCCCTGCCTAGAGCCAGCCCAACACTTCTCCAGGAATATTATCAACCGGAAAGCAAAGGAGTCCAAACAGCAAGTCCTTTGTCCATTGTTAAGCCTTCAGCTTCCACCTCACTGATTTCTAAAATGCACCTTGAAAGTTTGTTGATTGGTTTTCATGCTCTGCAACTGCCTCATTCTGTGATAATGGAGTCAGGTTATATCAACATTAAGTCGATTTCATAGACTCAAGTACCTTAAGGGTATCATTAATTTTAATTTAGAAAAGCGGCAATCAACTTCATATCCTGCTTCATTTGTCAAAATCTTTAGTTTTAGTTACATTTACAGGCTTATGAAGAAATGTGATGGGAAGGGAAGAAAGAGATCATAGGAAACATTTCTTCTGCTTTTTTTTTTTTTTTTTGGTCTCAAAGATATAAGAGAAAAGTTGAATTACTCTGCTTGGATGATGCAACTTGATGCAAATTTTCTCTTAAAAAATAGATTCCCCTTTAAAAGCTTTCCTAATGTATCTCATGATTTGCAGCAGAAACCAAAGTCAAGTGGCTCGCACCTTGCAACACCATTACATTAAATCATTTACATTTCAGCTCAAGCTATTTATTCCTGAGCTTTATTTATTCTACATTTGGAAGATATCATTCTCTCCCAAAATTGCTGAGGCCATTGGAGCATTCCTTTCTAGGGTCATTTGGGCCAGAAGTAGCACAATGTTCACAGGGTAATTACATAATTATGCCTCCTGGTATTAAAACACAGGAGTGTTCCCAAGGACCAGAAGTGGCAATTTGAAAACTCTCAAGGGGATAAAATAGAACTGGTATCATTTAACAGCAAATTCATACTAAAAGATGACTGAAGCAGGTTGAAATCTTAAAGGTAAATGAAAGAAGACAAAACAGCAGAAATCAAACATTTTTGTCTCTATCGTGAAATCCTTATATTTTGGGTAATAATACACACTTGCAGATTTTCGGTTCATTCTACTAATCACCTGTGTAATGAGGGTCCGGAGGGAGAATTTGCCGAAGAAGTACACTCCTTAAATCCTATACTATCCTCACAGCATTTCCAAAGCTTCCTGACCTTGACTCCCTTCACAGTCAATTTGACTGCATATCAAAGAACCTTGTATGCCAGGAGCCTCTGTTTCAAGTTCCTGGCTCTCTTCCTCCTGGCCAATGAAAAGCGCCTTTCTTTACTCTTACTGACAAGAGCTGCCAAACCAGTTACCAGCCTGTTCTTTACAAATCCGTAAACTGGAAGATCTCATCTACTGTACTTCCAAATCCTACAACATTCAGTCCTTCTCCCTTTTTTGCATATCAGAAAATGAGGAGAAAGTTAAGTAAATAAGTACACTTTATGTTTCCTCATAAAGGAGCAATGAACTTCTATTGTTTTTCAGTGAGGATCTGTCAGAACCAGAGGGAGAACTCTGACAGGAATTCACTTCCTCTCAGCTGATAGCCTCTCTCCCTCAGGCTCCTTCCCCTTATTCAGACCCAGCTTTCTCCTTCTCTCCCCCGCCTCCCTCCTTCTTCACTCCACTTCACCCCACCCCAAAGTGGTTTGTACGCTCCCTGAATAGTCACAAGAATTTCTAGAACTATTATAGATATTTTCACCTCAAATCTAAACTAAAGCTATTTTTAAAACATGGCTTTATATTGTACAGAAAACTACAGGGACAAGAATTCCAAAATACAATGTGATCTTTTCTAGGAGAAACAAAAGATTGAATTTCTAGGTCATCACAGAAGTAGATATACTTCCTTGAGCAATAATCTGAGGTACTTTATGAGATTCTTCCTTTCACTAAAGCAAGAAATCCTAAAATCCACCAGGATACTTGCACTGTATGTACCTCGACTTTCTTTTTAATCCTCAAGTGAAACCAAGACAATAAAGTGTAATAAAAATGCAGATAGCCTCAGGCTCTGTGCCTTAGCAAAGAGAGAAAAAATAAGCTTCTCGACTTAATATGTCTACTGTGAATAATCAGTCACTGCATCTGGGGATCTTGCTTTATAATATTAATGTATTGCAATGAACTTCATGTTTGTGGTGTGAAAAGAATAAAGATTTTTTTCTTAAAAAAAAAAAAAGTTTTCTCCCATTATTTCCAAACCAGATACATGTAAAAGAAACGAAACTAGGGAGGGGGAAATCTCTTGATTTTCAGTAATTTATTTTCTGCATTTTACTTGAAGTTGTCAATAAAGTTTGGGCAAGGTAAGATAAGGGGCCCTAGTCTGTGCAATGATGCAGTTTGGAGGCCTTCTCAGTTCTATTCCCAGATGTTTAACCTGTCCTCAAGTACTGGTTCTTAGCTGGTTAATAAATATCCCTAGGAAGATCAATGATAGCTCATAACAGGCTTCTAGTACCACAGCTGTATTTGCATTTTAAGCACTACTTTAATTAAATAATTAAGCAATCAATTACTCAAATACTTATTGAGTGCTCATAATGTACTTTGCTCCAAGAGGAAGGAGAAAAATACAAATAAGAAAACAAGGAACCTATCTTTAATGACTTTGTGGATTAGTTATTTACAAATAGGCATAGTAAAGTAGCATGGGAAAGGTTTTAATGGAGGACATACATTCTCTGATTTTGTTGTCCGTGGGGAGCTGTTTGGGTCCCCACCTGTTGCTGGGGGAAGTGGTGTTCTTGTGATGTCACAAGAAAAGGAATTTTCTAAGACTCCCATGGGAGAATGAGTGGCATTTATTTGCATGGGATTAGACCCCTGAATTTCCAATGTCCCATTTCCTTTCCTCCTGCCAAGGAAGAAGCCCAGCTGTGCCTTTAACAGGGCTAGGATTAAAATTGTTGCCCAGAGTTTCCATTCCATGTTGGAGCAGTCCAATCCAGCATCAGGCTAGCTTAGTTTGTGTTCCTAGCTGCAGTCCATCAGTCCAATGCATATGGGATCTGCATGGCTATGGGCCATGTGGCTATGGAGGGAACACGGGCATGAGCAAAGCCAAAGGAAAAAGAGAGTCAAGTGCCAAGTGCCAAGAGCCAAGAGCCAAGAGCCAAGAGAGAATTCACTTGTCTGGGAGATTATGTAGCCCCAAATTTTTGTGGGTTGGCAGTGGCCCCACCCTCGCTGGCCAGTGATCTCTATTCCGGGTTAGACTGACACACACCTTCCCTACATCACCCTGACTTTACTGTGCATGCATCCATCTCCCCTTTGTCTAGTCCCTTCCCTCAGTAATCTGCAGGGAATGGACCAGTGGTTCCCTGGGGAGTGCAAAGTTGCAGCCTCCTGGCAAAGCTGCCAGGATGACCATATTTACAATGTCTGGCCTCCCTTTGCTTCTTTCCTATTATTAATGACTAGCTAATTAGAATGGTAACAATTTGATAGCACATCACAACTACCTGGGACTTTTTAAAAGAATACACATTCTCTTGCCCAGCAGGTGTGGCTCAGTTGGTTAAGCATTATCCAGTGCCAGGAGGTTGCTGGTTCAATTCTCGGTCAGGGCACCTGCCTGGGTTGCATGCTTGATCCCCAGTAGGGGGTGTACAGGTGTCACTGGATCAATGATTTTCTCTCATCATTGATGTTTCTATCTCTCCCTCTCCTTTCCTCTCTCTGAAGTCAATAAAAACATTAAAAATATACATTCTTGGCTCATCTCTAGAATTTTTGACTTAGTCCACTTGGAACTGGGCTTGAGAATTTGTACTTTCTTTAAAGCCCTCTTGATGATGCTGACGTATAGTTTGTTTTTGGAGCCACTGAAGTGGAAAGGCTACCAGTTTTATGGGTCAGGAAGACTTGAGTTGGAATCCCTTACTGGCTATCTGACCTTCAGCATACTATCTAATAAAAGAATAATATGCAAATTGACCATCACTCCAATACACAAGATGGTTGCCCCCATGTGGTAAAACATGACTGCCCCCATGTGGACACAAGATAGCCACCACAAGATGGCCAGCAGGGGAGGGCAGTTGGGAGGGACCAGGCCTGCAAGGGAGGGCAGTTGTGGGCGATCAGGCCAGCAGGGGAGGGCAGTTGGGAGGGACCAGGTCTGCAAGGGAGGGCAGTTGTGGGCAATCAAGCCTGCAGGGGAGGGCAGTTGGGGGGGACCAGGCCTGCAGGGGAGGGTAGTTAGGGGCAAACAGCCTGGCAGGAGAGTAGTTAGGCATCAATCAGGCTGGCAGGAGAGTGGTTAGGGGGTGATCAGGCTGGCAGGCAGAAGTGGTTAGGGGCAATCAGGAAAGCAGGCAGGCGAGCATTTGGGACCCAGCAGTCCTGGATTATGAGAAGGATGTCCCACTGCCCATTATCCCTCGAGGGGGTCCCTAATTGGAGAGGGTGCAGGCTGGGCTGAGGGACACCCCCCTCCCCCCATGCATGAATTTCGTGCACTGGGCCTCTAGTTTTATATAATAGTCTATGAACCTAAGCTTCCTTATCTGTAAATAGAAATAACAACAACAGTGACAACAGTAATAATAGATAACATTTATAGAGCATTTACTGTGTTCTAAGTGCTGTTTTAAGAGCTTTATGGATATAAAAAGTAAGCTTGATGAGAGCAGGCTCTGTGTATGTCATTTTCCACTGTATCCCCAGAATACAGATCAGTGCCTGTCTCATAGCAGGCATCCAACTAAATAGTTGAAAGAATGAACAATGCTATGAGAAAAGTGTTTCTATTATGACCATTTTACAGATGAGAAAACTGATGCACAGAGAATGGGATGTTGTAAAGGGCATGGATGAAGAGTCTACATTCTGGCACTCAGTAGGTACTCACTCCTTCCTTTTTCCTGAGAAAACTGTGCTAAAAGTGTTCAAAGAAGCATAAATGGCTCTTAGGGTTATGGATTATCTGGATCAAATTAATGGAAGAGGTTGCTTTTAAGCTGGGCCTTCAAAGTTGGGTAAGATTTTGATGACAAAAACAGAAGAAACATTCTGTGTGGCAAGAAAGGAATGGACAATTGTTTTTGGCCCTAGTGAAGGCCTGGCTGTGGAGTATATATAGGGGAGAGCTGAATAATATCAGGCTGGAAAAGTAGCTTGGAGTCAAATCATAGCAGTACTTGTTTGTCAGGTTTAAGACTAAAGACTTCATTTATTATTAATTAATTAATTTATTAATTAATTTATTTATTTTAATATATTTTATTGATATTTTACAGAGAGGAAGGTTGAGGGATAGAGAGCTAGAAACATCAATGAGAGAGAAACATTGATCAGCTGCCTCTTGCACACCTCCCACTGGGGATGTGCCCGCAACCAAGGTACATGCCCTTGACCGGAATCGAACCCGGGACCCTTCAGTCCGCAGGCCGACGCTCTATCCACTGAGCCAAACTGGTTTCGGCGACTAAAGACTTCATTTAGTTGTTCATGAAAAAGCATTCAAATATTTTAAAAAATAATTGAATATTTTAACATTTTAATTTTATTTATTTTTAATACATTCACATGATAAAATTTAAGAACAAAAGACAAATTTTAAAAAGTGAGTCCCCTTTGGCCATTTTCTTCTAACCATCCTGCTTTTCACCCAGGTGGCAACTACTACTAACATTTTTATATTCTACATTCATTTTTTAAAATAAAGAAATATCATGGTCAGAGTGGTGTTGTAGGCCTGAAGCATGGAGAAAGTGAAGAAAGATTAAACTGCTGGAAAAAAACCCAAAAACAGAGAGTTGGAATTGTGGACGAAAGGGGCCATATGCTGACCTGACAAGCTCAGGGAAGGCCTGCATGGCGGTCTTGTAAACTCAGAGACCTAAAGTAACCACAAAGGATGGTCTGAAATTAAACTTTAACTAAAATCAGTTATGGTGGGTAGTTACATCCTATGCCGGTATCTTCACTGACAAGGTCAACCTTTACCTTAACTGAGCCTATCTGTCTTTTTGCATCTGTAATAACACACCCTTGAAATGTCTGGGTAACTTGTAACTTCCCTTTTTCTGGATCCCTTGGGGCACAACCTAATGTCCCCGGGGTGGCACCAGGACAGATACCACAAATTCCTTCATTGTTATCATGTTAATTGTTCCTGCACCCACCTAAGTATGTGTCTATCATTTTACTTTATATCCAATCCCATGGTTCCCCCTCCCCCCGCCCCCGCTTCGCTTTCTCCTGCCTCTCTAGTCTATCACCAATGGATTTCATGTAACCCACCTACGTCCCTCCTTTGATTGAAATGTATAAAAATAGAGGAAAACCCGCCATTCTCTGGAGCATTATCTCAATCCGTTGAGTTCTGCTTCCCGGCAATTGTAGACAGTTTGGCTCAAATAAACTCACAAAAATTCTTTACAGGTTTAAATGTGTTTTTTATTTTTATGTTAACAGTATGGCAGGACATGAGGTGACCAGAAAGAAGAGTTGAGGAAACCTCAGGCTTTCATCCTAGGTGATGAGGAGGTGTGTAAAAATCAGGAGGAACCACTGGTGTGTTGGGGTTTGATATGGTAACCTATAGCAGTAAATCAAGACTGGTTGAACAAAGACTGAATGGAATGATGGAAAATGATGAGGGGGTGTCAGTGAATTCCCTTCAAAATCCCTCACATCATTCATCCTGATAGTTAGCAAGATTTTTACTATGTCTTGGGCAGAAGTATTGTATTTTACTAAAAAATAAGTAAGACCTGTAAAGTAGTTAGTTAACAGCATCTGCTACAAGGTAAGCACTGAAGCTGTTACTTAATGTGTTAAAAGGTGGGTGTCAGAGCAAAATAGGAGTGGGTGAATTTGGCAGACATATCTCTGGGGATAGTCCCATATCTAACTTGCCTCTTTTATAATAAATACTCTAATTGGCCAACTGGGGATAGCTAGGCAATTTCTACCCTTTAGCAAGACCTAAACAAGTCTAGAGTGGAGAGTAAAAGAAATGAGCTCAAGAATCAGTGATTCCCTAAGTGTTTTCAATTGCTGTTATATACATTGTACAGTGCATTCACCTTGTGGAGGTGGCAAGGATGGAACATGAATAATTCCCACTCTCAAGAACCTTGTATCTTATGGGAAGAGAACAGCACCTGGGACAAATGAGATGCTCTTTAAATACTAGTCTCTTTGTTATTTGACCAATAACAGCATTATGGATTTCTAGAAGTGAGAAAGCAATGAGGCCTGGAGCAATCTGGGAGACTTTGGGAAGGGGTGACATAGAACACCATAGACCTAGATCAGACCTAGAGTCTATGTAGCTTAGTCTATCTCATGTTCAATTATGAGTGTTTTTTGAACAGGCATTTTATTTTTTAAAAAAGATCTTTATTGTTGGAAGTATTACATATGTCTCCTTTTGTTCCCTATTTACCCCTTCTAGCCTGCACCCACCCTCCACTCCAGACTTCACTACACTATTGTCTGTATCCACGGGCTATGCATATATGCATATAAATTCTTTGGTTAATCTCTTCCCCAGCCCCATCACTTCCCTCTGAGATTCCATAGTCTGTTCCATGCTTCTATGTCTCTGGATCAATTTTGTTCATCAGTAATTTTGTTCATTCAATTCCATATATGAGTGAGATCAGATGATACTTGTCTTTCTCTGACTGGCTTATTTCACTTAGCATAATACTATCCAGGTTCCTCCATGCTGTCTCTTAAGAGAAGAATCTCTTATCCTTTGAACAGGCATTTTATATGCCACTAAGGACACTACCTTATGGATTAGAGATTCTTGAGATTCTGAGTAGTATCATTTAAATACTGCTTATTTTTTCTTTTGTTTTGGTAAGCAATAATTCAGCATTATCTCCCCATCTTCCAACCATTTCATATTTGTTTGCAAAGAGCTTTTTTGTTTTCTTGCCTTTTTCTCACTATGTCATAATTGACTTTCTAATGGTTATGCGAATATAGATAGTTGGATATAAAAGCACTGAATGGTTTTGTGTTTAGCTCAAAATAGTGGATTTTGTATGAGTAAAGAGCTGTTGTTATCACTACCACTTCTACTTGAAAATGATTTCATTGTACTGATAAACTTTCTTCTAGACTTTCCCAAAGTAATGTTAAACCTCATACATAGAACTTTGAACAGCTAGTCCTTGATCTAGGGTTGAACACACATTTCACATCTTGGAGAAAACTTTTTTTTTGTTGTTAGTTGATCTCTTTATACCTTCAGGCATTAACCAGTCTTTTTATTTTCCTAGCAGCAGTTCTGGATCTAAGTTCCCTGAAGGCTAAAGTATTTATTGGATAGTTCAAAATGTATAGTGTTAAAAGTTTGCTTTTGTTGTGTTTTATTTTTAGTAGAAATCCCAAAAAGAAAACATGTCCTTGCATATGAAGGTATATTGCAGTAAATTTTCACTCAAATTTTGAACTTATCATTTTTCAGTCTGAGCTGTCACTGAATCAAACTTTACAATATATAAAAAACAAAGAATACATCAGAGTAAACTTCCAGAGTAAACTAATCTATAGTCCAGGGATAATTAAAAAGATTAGAAACAAACTAGTGCTTTTGAAATAACACTTTAATAAGGCAATTTATATGCTAAATGCAGATGGTTCTTATCTAGTCACCAAATCAAAGCCTATAAGGACTTGAAATACAAAATAATACTAGTTAATTCAAATTAATATTTGTGTTAGAAATATAATTTTCTAAAAATCCAGGATTTAGATAATTCAATGTAGTCTTTCTGTCCAAAAAGTTAAATGAGTTGGATGGAATCTCAATAACAAGTATTGATAAATGCAAATAAAAACAAAAACCTCATTATTAAGAGTTTATCAAAATGCCCAGCTAGTAGTGTGGCTTGGTGTTTGAGCACCCCCCCTGACCCCATGAACCAAGAGGTCCCTGGTTCAATTCCCAGTCAGGGCACATGCCTGGCTTGTGGGTTTGATCCCCAGTAGGGGACTTGCAGAAAGCAGCTGATTGATGTTTCTCTTTCATCACTGATGTTTCTATCTTTCTATCCCTCTCCCTTACTCTCTCTCTCTAAAAAGATGAATAAAACATATTTAAAAACAGAACTTGTCAAAGACAAAAGGTTTTTGTGACCTTTCTCAGTACATATGTGACATAGATTAGGTGTACCAGTTAATAATGCGGATTTTTTTTCAATCAATGGAGTTACACTTATGTTGATATATATGCGATTTGATATGTATGCTATTTTGTTGTATTGACAGCAAGCTTCAAAACTTCATATGTCAAATTTGCTGAAGGTGTTAACATCATCGATATTTTTATGCTTAAAAATGTCAAATTTCATGCTATAAAAAGAGCATTTGTGGGAAGTTTTAATTCATTACTTTATTTTGAAGAAAAAGCTATCGTATACTTCAGGAAGCTTATGGTGAACTTGTTCCATCTCAAGATACTTGTGAATGCTGGTTTAAACACTTTAAAAGTGATGATTTCAATGTGAAAGACAATGAATGTCCAGGTCAACTGAAAACGTTTGAAGACCAATTACTAACATTGTTGGATGAAGATGTATGTCAAACTCAAAAACAACTCGCAGAAAGATTAAATGTTGCTCAGCAAATAATTTCTGATCATTTACAAGCATTGGGAAAGATTTTAAAGGAAGGAAAATGGGTGCCACATCAACTGAACGAAAGACAAATAGAAAACCGAAAAGTCATCAGTAAAACGTTGCTTCAATGGCCCCGAAAGTCTTTTTTGCATCAAATTGTGACTGGCGATGAAAAGTGGATTTATTTTGAGAATCCCAAATGCATAAAATCTTGGGTTGATCCAGGTCAACCATCAACATTGACTGCAAGGCCAAATCGCTTCCGAAAGAAGATAATGCTCTGCGTTTGATGGGATCAGGAAGGTGTGGTGTATTATGAGCTTCAGAAACGAGGTGAAACCATTAATACTGATCGCTACCGACAACAAATAATCAATTTGAACCATGCTTTGATCATGAAACGACCAGAATGTGCCAGAAGACACGGCAAAGTAATTTTGCTTCATGGTAACGCACAATCGCACACTTCAAAACCAGTTAAAGACACGTTAAAAGATCTTGCCTGGGAAGTATTAACCCACCCACCATATTCACCAGACCTTGCTCCTTCAGATTACCACTTATTCTCATCAATGAAACACACACTTTCTGAGCAGCACTTCAAAACGTACGAAGAAGTGGAAAATTTGGTCTCTGAATGGTTTGCTTCAAAACAAGAAAAGTTCTATTGGGACGCTATCCACAAATTACCTGAAAGATGGGGGAAATGTATAGCTAGAGATGGACATTACTTTGAATAAAGCCCTTTTTTTTAAATTTAATAAATCTTTATTGTTCAGATTATTACAATTGTTCCTCTTTTTTCCCCACATAGCTACCCTCCACCTGGTTCCCACCCCACCCTCTGCCCTTACCAGCCCCCGCCACTGTCCTCATTCATAGGTGTACAATTTTTGTCCAGTCTCTTCCCGCACCCCCCACACCCCATTTCCCCCGAGAATTGTCAGTCCACTCCCTTTCTATGCCCCTGATTCTATTATATTCACCAGTTTATTCTGTTCATCAGATTTTTTTATTCACTTGATTTTTAGATTCACTTGTTGATATGTATTTGTTGTTCCTAATTTTTTATCTTTACCTTTTTCTTCTTCCTCTTCTTAAAGAATACCTTTCAGCATTTCATATAATACTGGTTTGGTGGTGATGAACTCCTTTAGCTTTTTATTATCTGTGAAGCTCTTTACCTGCCCTTCAATTCTGAATGATAGCTTTGCTGGGTAGAGTAATCTTGGTTGTAGGTTCTTGCTATTCATCACATTGAATATTTCTTGCCACTCCCATCTGGCCTGCATAGTTTCTGTTGAGAAATCAGCTGACAGTCGTACGGGTGCTCCCTTGTAGGTAACTAACTGTTTTTCTCTTGCTGCTTTTAATATTCTCTCTTTGTCTTTTGCTCTTGGCATTTTAATTATGATGTGTCTTGGTGTGGTCCTCTTTGGATTCCTTTGTTTGGGGTTCTGTGCGCTTCCTGGACTTGTAAGTCTATTTCTTTCACCAGGTGGGGGAAGTTTTTGGTCATTATTTCTTCAAATAGGTTTTCAGTATCTTGCTCTCTCTCTTCTTCTGGCACCCCCATAATTCTGATGTTGGTTCGCTTGAAGTTGTCCCAGAGGCTTCTTACGCTATCTTCATATTTTTTGATTTTTTTTCTTTTTTCTTTTTTTGCTTTTTGCTTTTCTGGTTGAGTGTTTTTTGCTTGTTTGCATTTCAAATATTTGACTTGATTCTTGCGATCCTCTAGTCTGCTGTTAGGTTTCTGTATAATATTTTTTATTTCAGTCAGTGTGTGCTTAATTTCTAGTTGGTCCTTTTTCATATCCTCAAGGGTCTCACTAAATTTATTGGCCTTTTCTAGACAATTCTTGAAAAACCTTATAACCATGGTTTTGAACTCTACATCCAGTCATTTGCTTTCCTCCATATCTTTCATTTGTGACCTGTTTCTTTGTCTCCACATTTTGGCTGCTTCCCTGAGTTGATAGAGAGGCTTTGTGTGTTAGGTGTCCTATAGGGCCCAGTGGCTCAGCCTCCCCAGTTACCTGAGGTGGACACTCTTAGTGTACCCCTTTGTGGGCTGTGTGCACAGTCTCGTTGTAGTTAAGCCTTGATTGTTGTTGATATCACTGGGAGGAATTGACCTCCAGGCCAATTGGCTGTGAGGATCAGCTGTGTCTATGCTGGGAGAACTTCTGTGCTGGAGACACCCTTATGAGACAAGACTTGCAAAAGCCTTTGTGCTCAGCTTGTATGTTGCGGAGTCTCAGGGTGGAGCAGACAGCCTTGGTTTCCCATCAGCCCTGCCCTATGAGGCCCCTGTGTCTCAGTGTCCCGTGGTAATCATTGCAAGCACCTCTGAGAGAAAGCCACCCTCGAGTTCTGCCCGCTGCCAGACAGTCCAGTTTCTCCCCAAATGAGTCTGGGTCCCCAGAGTCTCACCCAGAACTGGAATTCAGAGCAGTCGGGAGCTTTTGTCTCCCTCCCGTTTGAGAAAGCCAGCTGCGTACTCAGTTGCCAGTCCTCTCCTTGCGTGTCTCAGTACCTCTGCCTCCTGCAGCTCCTCTGAGTCTCAGTGTGCTTTTCTCTTTCCTTATAGTTGTAGAATTTCCACTCAGCCAGCTTTCCTGTGGTTCTGGATGATGTCCGTTTTGTCTTTTAGTTGTAGTTTTGAAATTGTTGTGCGAGGCAGCAGTTTAGGTGTTTACCTATGCCGCCATCTTGGTTTCTCTCTGAATAAAGCCCTTTTGATGTTTCTCTTAAAATTATTGTGTTTTTTTATTACAAAATCCACATTATTACACCTAGTAACATGTGTGTCTTTGTCTATAGAGCAGGGTTTCTCAACTTTGGCACTATTGACATTTTGGCCTGGATAATTCTTTGCTGTTCTATCCTGTGCATTAGAAAGTGTCTAGCAGCATCCCTGACCTGTATGAACTAGATGCCAGTAACACTGCCTCCCCAATTGTGACAACCAAAAATGTGTCCAAACGTAACCATGTGTCCTGGGGGACAAAATATACCCCTTGTTGAGAATCTCTGGTCTATATTAACCTTCACTCTCTACTTTATATAAGTGATATTCGATGTTTAAGACCTGAGGTTCCATTATATGACTAACTAATAGGGAAGAAAAATTAATAGTCCCAAGTTATATACAGACTATCTTCAGGTCTGCACAATTCAGGACCCCTCTAATTGGCAATCTGTGCTCCAGAATTCCTCATTGGGTTGGCACAGACTTCATAATATCTGCATTGTGATTTAATGGCTCCCCTTGCCCATTACTGCTTCTGCCCTTTTTCTTCACAGGTGTTATTTTTTTTAATGTTCTTTATTGATTAAGGTATTACATCACAGGTGTTATTCTTAAATAAATCTGTCTTGGCATCTGCTTCCTAGAGGACCTAACCCACAACACCAACCAACCAACCAACCAACCAACCAACCAACCAACCAACGAATCAGAGCATTACATTCACTTAGCTTAGATGAGCACACAACTCCATTTGGGTCATTGGGAGTAGCTCTCTTTTTTCTGCTGGGGATGTTGAGGATGTCAAGAGGATAACAAGTGGACCTGCAGCAGTGTGGCTGCCTGAAAATGGCCATCACCATCCTGTTTTTCCTTGACTAATTTGAGTTGCGTTTTCTGTCACAGCCAACAGTCTAACCTAATGTACTTTATAGTAAAGGGGAAAGTACAAAAACATTTAAGAAATTAACATTGAGCCTAGAAGTTGTTTAAATAATCTCATTACAGTAACTATTAAAAGCTAGGCATACAAGTTGCTAAAGAATTACAAAGCATCCTGCCTTCTTAAATTTAAAGACACTTCATAAAAATGGGGGAGAGGGGAGAATTATATCTATTACTGGCATACCTCATTTAATTGAGCTTCAATTTATTGAGTTTCACTTTATTGTGCTTCATAGATGTTGAATTTTTTACATATCGTAGGCAAGACCTCCCACTAGCGAAAGGTTATATTTGCTTTATTGTGATACTCGCTTTAATGTGGTGGTCTGGAATCAAACCAGCAAAATCTCTGAAGTGTGTCTGTATGTTATAATGCTTTTACCAACTACTGTATTAATTCTCTGAAGATTTTCTCCAATCTTATCATGGAGAAATAGCAGATATAGAATACTAGATAGTATCTGCCACAAGGGCATCAATGCACGTTAGCTTCTAGTATTTCTTATCATGCGACTTTATGCAAACTTGGGTGGACTCTTACCCAACACACCCCACTACTTCCTATTTCCTATTCCTTGTTGCTAATATTAGGAACAGAGAATATTTACAAGTGCATACTATTTCATTTACACCAAGCATCTCAAACTCGCGGCCCATGGGCCACATGCGGCCCACAATGAATATTTTTGCAGCCCAGCCAATATAATGATATGTAAGAAATGTTTTAATAAAAATTTCATAACTTAATTTTTACAATATCCTGTTATACATAATTATTAATAATGAACTACAACGTTTGCTAATGACTGGTTACTGTAATTGTGTTGCATTCATTTCCCTTACACGCCTTACGTGCAGGTGCACCATTTCTCTCCACAAATACTAGCAGCGATTATTTTAGCAGCCAATGGCCACGTCATTGGTCTTGTACTGACTTGTTTGGTGTGCACAATAGGGAATATTTTGCTTTTGGAGAACAAGAAAAAATAGGTTTATTTGCATTATGCTTATTGATTTGTGCAGTTATTCAGTGTCTGGTAAGTTAATATTCAAGAAAAATATTAATTTTTATTAAAATGTTCTATTATTTTACATTAACAATTACTATTTATTTCAGCCCTTTGTATTCAGCATGTCTTTATCAAAATAAACCTATGTTTCTATGAAAATTGAAGCTTTTGTTTTTTTGTGGCCCACACAAACTTAAACTTTGTTTATTTGGCTTGTGTTAGCCTTTGAGTTTGACATGCTTGATTTATACCAATCTCTCAGTCTTAGACTATTTCAACAACATGTGTGCATTTACGACTGTGAAGTATGTCCATTTCAGTGCTTTTTTTTAAAAGTAGAAAGATTTGCTTGAAAACTCAGAGCCATATTTCTCCAAATTTTTATTTATTTATTTTATTTATTTATATGAAAGATTTTTATTGATTTCAGAGAGGAAGGGAGAGGGAGAGAGAGAGTTAGGAACATCAATGATGAGAGAGAATAATTAATTGGCTGCCTCTTGTGTACCCCCCACTGGGGATCAAGCCCTCAACCCGGGCATGTGCCCTAACTGGGAATCGAACTGTGACCTGGTTTATAGGCCCATGCTCAACCATCGAGTCATGCTGGCTGGGCTCTCCAAGTTTTTTAAAAGATTCGTTTGTGGCCGAGACCGGTTTGGCTCAGTGGATAGAGCGTCAGCCTGCGGACTGAAAGGTCCCGGGTTCGATTCCGGTCAAGGGCATGTACCTTGGTTGCGGGCACAACCCCAGTAGGAGGTGTGCAGGAGGCAGCTGATCGATGTTTCTCTCTCATCGATGTTTCTAACTCTCTATCCCTCTCCTTTCCTCTCTGTAAAAAATCAATAAAATATATTTAAAAAAAAAAGATTCGTTTGTGAAAAGCAGCATTGACTGGAGCTGCTGGGGATCATTAGTGGGAGCTTCATCTTCAATGGAGTTTCTGAGTTTAGGAAGAAGTACTTGGACACTTTAAGCTGCTGAACACCTGGGATTTGGTCATTTTAAAAGGTATTAGTTTTCAGTTTGTTTAGATTCCACATATAAGTGATATCATATAGTATTAGTCTTTCTCTGACATCTCACTCAGTATTATGTTCTCAAAGTCCATCCACACTGTTGCAAATGCAGGATTTCCTTTTTTCTCATGGCTGAATAATATTCCATAAGAGGATGGGAGAATGGGGGGGCGTTGTTTAAGGGGACATGTTTGCATCTAGTAGATAAATATGTTCTCTCCTCATACACAATACAGTGGTTACAAACAACAAAACTATATTATAAACATTAAACTTGTTAAGAGACAAAATTTTAATTGTTCCCAACACTAGAAGGAAAGATCACATGATGTGCTAGAGTTGTTACTTAATGCTACTATGGCAATCACATTGAAATATATATTTTTATTTATCTAGACCTTAAACTTACACAAGGTTGTATGTCAAATATAACTCAATAAAAAGAAAAAAGAGGGTGTTAGTTGTTGACTGATCCTAATAGATACCCTCAATGCCTTTTTAAAAAAATACTCTTTTAAGAGATTTCTATTAGGGACTCCCTATTAAAATGAGGGCTTGGGCAGTTGCTCCTTTTACTCTAAGGTGCCTTACAATTTCTAACATCAAGTTTCCACCAATAATTGTCTGCCATGACACCAAAATAGTCCTCGCTTCTTGGCTGGGGAAGCTTGGTGTCTTGGTCATCTTTTCTGTTGTGTTAGAGACAGCAGTGACACATGTGGGTGAATGAGGCCACCCACATCACTTGTCTGGGTCTCAATCAATTAAGGAGGAACACATGCCCAGTTTCTCTCAGATTGGGAAAGTCCAGGAAAAAAAAAAAAAAAAGCCGTGCAGCAGAAATGCCACCTAGTTGTGCGGGGAGTTGCTATTATGCAGCAGTTGCACAACAATATAAGTTTCACATCCCTTTACAGTTACAAATTACTGGCAGTCACTCTATTAAGAAAAAAAATACAGGATTCTAAGATGGATTTTGAACATAGAGACTCCTCAGTGTGACTTTTCCCCCCAAATGCCTGTGACCAAAAAGCTGTCTGAATCTGATTTTAATCGCAAAAGGACCAAGTCTGGGCTTCTGTGTTTCTTTAGATGATAATCATATTATGTTTAAAGCTGGTGTAGGTAGGTCCTGGATTTCGCAGGCTATGTACCACTGATGATACAAACTGCAGGGACTGGAACAGAATGATCTGAGTAGAGGAAGGGAGAACAGTGGTATCTCTGAGGCTCCAGAATGTGGCTCTGAACCACTGTGGAACTCATTGGAAGGGGATTAGGAGAATATCACTGGGCAGATAGCCATTCTGTTATTCTCAAGGCTTCCCCATCCCCTCATATAAAATAGAGAACAAAGTAGAAGCGGATGTCTGGAGTTGGCAGAAGTGAAAGGATCTCAAAATGGCTTAAACATTTTTAGGGACTCCCACTTTGTCTTGATAAAGACAATGAAATTCAGTTTGCTGTTCACTCATTCCCCTTAGAAGCCTCTCACCTTCATTTTAACTGTTTGCTTTTAATCTGTATAACAATCACCACAATTCCCCTTCAATGTCCTTTTGCAATTTTTTTTTTTGCATTTCAGTCTATTCTTATCTCTCCTTGATTATTTCTCTTCTATTCTAAGACACTTTTCTCCTCTCTTATGCTTTATTTAATGTTTCACATTCTGTTACAGCATAACTGCCACCTTTCAGTATCTCTGTCTCTAAATTAGGGGGTTTCTCTTCCTTTTCTATGCAGCATCCTCTCTTCAGCATGATGGCTTCACTTTCCCCTATTGTACTCTCTTTTGTGATTGGCCAATAGTAAAATGAAACTTACTAGAATCCAATTCTAAAAGCACTTTAGAAGGATGGAACCTTATCATTTACTCCCTGAATCACTATCATCAGTATAGTTGGCACGGAACGGTATTCCATTCTGGGGCTCATTGGGTAAGTATGAGTTCACCCTGGCAGCCATAAAATAACTGGGGGGGAAATTTTTGTTCCTCTCCTCCCGTATAGCTCAGAACTTTATGACTGACCTTGCTTCTTTATTTCTAATTATGCCCTGTGGAAAATTAACCTATTTTCCATTTATATTGTACAGCGCTTCAGATTTTCCTGGGCCTTTTATGAAAAGCAGTACAATTTCATTTTCATTTTTCAGACAATACAATTTAACGTTGGAAATTAAAATACAAGGAAGGATTCCATATTTCTGGAGAACCTAGTATTTTCTGTCTTCCAGAAGACTAAAATTGGATCCCGTTTTAATGACTCTCCCTGCAACATGAGTTCCATGTAATGAGAATGTTTTCATGTTCCTGCTGACAGACCACTTATTACTATTTGCGGATGTGGGTCTGATGACTTCTGACAATCAACAATAATAATCGCATAAACAGGAACATTTATTGAGTGCTTGCTTTGTGCCAGACACCATGAAAAGTGCTTTAAAATGATTATTTTCATTTGATTGTCCCAATAACCCCATGAGTTAAGAATACAAATGTTCTGCCCAGCCAGTGTGTTTCAGTGGTTGAGCATCAACCTATGAACCAGGAGGTCACAGTTAGATTCTCAGTCAGGGCACATGCCTGGGTTGCAGGCTCGAGCCCCAGTTGGGGGCATGCAGGAGGCAGCCAATCAATGATTCTCTCTCATCATTGATGTTTCTAGCTCTCTCTCCCTCTCCCTTCCTCTCTGAAATCAATAAAAGTATATTTAAAAAAGAGCACAAATGTTCTGGCATATCAGAATTGTTCACAGTAGATGGTTGGTTTAATATGGATATTAAGAGTTCCTATAGCACTTACTGCACTTTTACTCCAAACCACTCCAATGACACAAAGCCTGTTCTGCTTTGAATTCTTGTATTATTTTTTCATATATGAAGGATTTAAAAAACAAACAAGTCTTCCAGTGACATTGAGAAGAAAGACTGACATTGCTGATGCCCTGATCCACATTGGGGTTTGTAGCAAATGCCTCTGGAGCTCATATTACATCTTGTCAGCCCACCTCTGATTCCAGTGCCAGCAGCAGTGGACAGTGTGGTTCAAGTTCAACCTCATCCTGTAGAACTAGCATCCCACCTCAAAAGTGAGCCCTGAATTTTCTCGTTTTCTGCCCCAGGGTTTTTCCTCAGTGCTGTGGGTGCTTGCTCCTGGGCAGATAAGCATAGCCACAGGGCTGTTAATACTTTGCAGCAACCCTCAAGCAATGGGGAACAGAGGCAGGGGGAATACCTACTCTGGTTTTCTGCATTTCGGGCTCTAGCTACCTATATTCAGTTGTATTTTATTCAGTACACTTTTCACAAGTCCCAAAGGATAGTCTATCTTTGTTGTCTCATTCTTCTTGATCTCTTACTCCTGCTTCCTATAATCACATCCTAAATTAACTTCCTACATCAAAGTACTTGTCTCAAATCTGTGATGGACTAACCTTACGACACCAGGTCTTGGGACAGGCTCGTTTCCATTTAACATGGACACCTGAAGAATGCAGATGTGAACAGTATTAAAAACATAATCGCCCTAGCCAGTTTGGCTCAGTGGGTAGAGAGTCAGCCTGCGAACCAAAGGGTCCCGGGTTCGATTCCAGTCAAGGGCACATACCTTGGTTGCAGGCTCCTCCCTGGCCTGGGCCCTGGTCAGGGCATGTGCAGGAGGCAACCAACCGATGTGTTTCTTGCACATCGATGTTTTTCTCTGACTTTCCCTCTCTCTTCCACTCTCCCTTAAAGTCAATGGAAAAATATCCTTGGGTGAGGATTAAAAAACCAAACCAAACCAAACCAAACAAAAAAGAAAACAAAAAAACCCCAGGAAACCCCTCTCCCCCATATAATCTATGATGTTGACAATGGGAAGTTTACTTCAGCCATAATTTAAAACCCTATTAGTCAATTAGTAAATATTCATGGTGAGTCAGGCATTGTGTTTGGTGCCGCTGCTGAAGCTGGAGATTTAATCCAGAGTCTGATGAAAGGCTTGCTGGTGCTTCTGCTTTAGGGCAGCAGGAAACAATAGAAAGAGTTTAAAATAAGGAGAGTTACCTAATCAGATCTGCATTTTAAAATGATTACTATAGCTGCACTGTGGAGAATGGATTAGGAAGCCAGACTAAAATCAGGGAGGAAAAATAGGAGACTGTGCAGCATTTGAGGCAAAAGATGCTAGAGGCAGGGGAAATATAAAGAAGGGGATAGATTTGAGAGATGGTTTGGGATAGACTTGATGAAATTTGGCAATATATCCTATGTCAGATGCAAAAATAAGAGTGGATTCTGGGAAAGTGACTTGGGCAATTGAGTTTCTGGGTTGGAAAATTGGGGGAAGGGGAATGTAATAAGAATTAGGAAAGGCCATTTGTTGAGGATGGGTTGAGAGAAGTGGGGGATAACGAAGAGCTCTGTTTGGGACATGTTAAATCTGAGGTGTCTGGAACATACTGTCTCTAGTGTCCAGGAAGCATGAAAGGTGGCAGGGTCTGAAGCTAAGAGATACAGAGTGGGAAGGTATGTGGTAATCCTATTAAAGAACAACAGGAGGATATGTCATGATAGATATGTTCTATATATTGACCGTATCAATGTTAATATCCTGGTTGTGACATTGAACTATAGTTTTGCAAGATGTATCATTGGGAGAAACTGGGCAAAAGGTACACGGGTTCTCTCTATTATTTCTTATCATTCTAACTGAACCCACAATTATCTCAAAATCAGAATTTAATTTAAAAAGTAGTGTTGCAATCTGGTGGTTCTCAGTAATATATCAGGGACAGAATTTTCATAGGATTAGTTATATTGTATATTAATTATAAGGTTCTGTAACCATCTCTTCTCAAGAATCTACAAGCTTAGATTTACTTTGGAAGCCATAAAATTCAGGAAGCTTCTACAGTGAACAGTTTCTTGGCAACAAGAATAAAGAACTCAGAATTATTTTTCATAAAAAACACACACCACACAGTTCTTAAGGAATTTATAAGCAAACGGGGAAATAGACATGGCTGTGAAATTGAATAGTGTCTGGTAGAAGGTTAGGACCACAGTTTTTAGGGTAGTTAGTTAAAAGGCTCTCCAGAGGAGGCTGAGTTTGAGTTGGGTCTGCAATCACATCTGAATTGAGGGAATCTTTCCAGCACTTAGCAAATAGCAGGCGAAAGTGCCAGAAGCAGCAGGTATCAAGGTTTGGAGACTTGCCTCATCAGGGGAGAGCATTTGCTTGGTTTGTTTGGGCATAGAGGGAGAAAGGAAGGGCAATGATAATGAAGGTATTTGGACCCAATTCTAAGTGCAGTGGCAAGTCAAGTTTTTAAGCATTATGATTAAGGACTCAGACGCTGCAGTTGGCATGCCTGTTTCCACTATGCCATTCCCTCGCTGAGAGCCAATGGACAAGGCATTAAACCCATCTAAGCCCAGTTTTTGCATCTAAAAATGAATATTCTTCAGAGGTACCTCAGAAAGTGGTTGTTAGGAATAATTAACATAATGCAGGTCAAACCTTTAGCACAGTGTCTGCTTAATAGCCTCACTTGGCAACTATTAACTGTTACGAGCAAATGGTGACATAATGTTTTCTCTCTCCAAAGACTGAAAACAGCCTGGGCGCAGAAACTGTGGCTTACCTGTGACCACCTGACCCCTAGGACACTACTGGCATCCAGGAGTCTTACTTAATTAAATTGGGGAAAAGGAGAGTTCTTGGAATATTAACCTGACAGTGGTGGACTAATCAGATGGAGGAAGGAGAGATCTTACGCATGGAGACCAATTAGAAGGCTTCAACAATGATATGGCTTCTGGCTTCACTTCTCGTGACAAGAACCAGGGGAAAAGGTTGCTGCTAGCAGGAATCATAAGGAATAGCGAAATTATGAAAGATGCATTGAAAGATAGATATAATTTCTGGACTTTGATTCTATTTTAACCATGAATAGATTCCAAGTTTAGCTTGAGTGTGGATAATGGGTCTCTTTTGGAGAGAAACCCCAGAATAGTAGAAAGAACATGGGTTCAGGGTCTGTCTCTCATGTTGTTTACATGACCTTAAGAAAGCTATTTGTTCTTTCAGCATTTATAGTAGACTAGAGGCCCAGTGCATGAAATTCGTGCACTAGGGGTGGGGGTCCCTCAGCCTGGCCTGTGCCCTCTTGCAGTCTGGACCTCTTGCTCCTTACTGCCCACCTGCTCACTGCTCCTTACTGCTCGGCTCCCTGATCCTTAGCGTTGCCACAGAGGCAGGAGAGGCTCCCACCACCACTGCTGCACTCGCCAGCCGTGAGCCCGGCTTCTGGCTGAGCAGCGCTCCCCCTGTGGGAGTGCACTGACCACCAGGGGCAGCTCCTGCATTGAGCGTCTGCCCCCTGGTGGTCAGTGCACATCATAGCAACTGGTCGTTCTGCCGTAACAGTCACTTAGGCTTCTATTATATAGATACTATGATGCTCCATAAAGAACCTCCTCTTTGGTATCATTGCACCCAAGCTCCAGCTGCTACCCACAGGTTACATCCCTTCCCTGAGGAGGGAGGCATATGGCCAATGACTGGCTGAGGCAGGGATACAAAGTATCCATCCATTTGACTCATTTGGGGCAACTTTGAAAGGCCAAAATAACTGTGGAGCTTCCTGCAGGCTCCAACTTCAGCCTTAATTGCAACTGCATTGTGGATCTGCTCTCCCCTCTGCCTAATCCTGCCCCCTCACTTACTTTTTTTAGGAGGCTAAACCAGGATTGCCTTTATATTTTGCATTCAATATTATTTTGTATTAGTTTCAGGTGTACAGCACAGTGGATAGACAAACCATATAAAGTGTTCCCCCTGATATTTCCAGTACCCACTTGGCACCATAAATAGTTATTACAATATTATTGACTATATTCCCTATGCTGTACTTTACTTCCCCATGACTATTTTGTAACTGCCAATCTGTACTTCTCAATCCTTTCACCTTTTTTCACCCAGTCCCCCAAACCTCCTCTTCTCTGGCAGCCCTCAGTATGTACTCTGTATCTACAAGTCTGTTTCTGTTTGGTTTGTTCATTTATTTTGTTATTTAGATTCCACATATAAGTGAAATCATATGGCATTTGTCTTTCTCTGATCGACTTATTTCACTTAGCACAATATCCTCTAGGTCCATCCATGCTGTCACAAATGGTAAGATTCCATTATTTTTTATGGCCAAGTAATATTCTGTTGTGCAAACGTGCCACTGATTTTTTTTATCCATTTGTCTATTGATGCTGCCCCCTCACTTCTTTTTAAAAAAATATATTTTATTGATTTTTTACAGAGAGGAAGGGAGAGGGAGAGTCAGAAACATCGATGAGAGAGAAACATCAATCAGCTGCCTTCTGCATACCCTCTACTGGGGATGTGCCCACAACCAAGGTACATGCCCTTGACCAGAATCGAACCTGGGACCCTTGAGTCCGCAGGTCAATGCTCTATCACTGAGCCAAACTGGTTAGGGCGACCCCCTCACTTCTTAGAGGTGTAAAGCCTGAGAACACTCCATAGTACCACAATAATCCTCCTGCAAGCAACTCTTCAACTACTTCTGAGCCCAGTCTTAGAAATTTATTTTGAATCTAAAATGAAAGCGATACTGCAGCCAAAGACAGTTGTGGTAAGAATGACATGAGATCATGTTCTTGGCTCAAAATTACGTTCATGAAATGATGGCTAATGTACGAACCTTGAAGACATTATGGTAAGTGAAATAAGCAAACCACAAAAAGGCAAAAAATGTATGATTCTACATATACAAGGTACCTAGAGTAGTCAAACAGAAAGTAGAATTGGCAGTTGTCAGGGGTTGGAGGCGGAGGGGGGTGGGGAATGGAAAATTGCATAATGGGTACAAAATGTCAGTTTTGCAGGACAAAAAAGTTCTGAAGATCTACTGTATAACAGTATGAATATGTTTAACACTACTGAATTGTACATTTAAAAATGGTTAAGACGGTGAATTTTGTGTCATGCAGTTTTTTTCACCACAATTAAAAAAGAAAGAAATGATGGCTACCATATAATTGTTTCTATTTAACTGACTTTAACTCACAAGCAGGTACCTTTTCTGGCTTCACCTCTATCCTCCCACCCCCTTGGGACTTATAGTTCCAAACATGACTAAAACTCCCTGCCCCAGTTGGTGCCCTGGATAACGTGTCTCCATAATTAGATTTTTCCACCAATGGCTCTAATCTCCATGTGTCTCTTTTTTTAAAAAAAATATATTTTATTGATTTTTTTACAGAGAGGAAGGGAGAGGGATAGAGAGTTAGAAACATCGATGAGAGAGAAACATCGATCAGCTGCCTCCTGCACACTCCCCACTGGGGATGTGCCCGCAACCAAGGTACATGCCCTTGACCGGAATCGAACCTGGGACCCTTCAGTCCGCAGGCCCACGCTCTATCCACTGAGCCAAACCGGTTAGGGCTCCATGTGTCTCTTTAGACTCAACTCTATAATGCCCTGAAATCACCCTGGGCTAGGCTTTGAAGAACTCTATAACAGCCACTAGCACTATCAAACCTCCTTCCTCAAATGAAACAAACACTTTAAAATCAACGTAACTTTCAGAAAAGCACATCCAATTGCACCATGATTTAAAAGAAATCATACTGTCAGTGCCAGGTTGTGGAAAGGAAGGGGCTAAGATCAGGAGTCTGGTGAAGCTGACAGATATAATGATGTGGTTAGAAATCCTGATGGATATTCATGCAGATTGTCTGCTCAAGGGTGAGTGCCATCACTCTTTGTTAATCCTCACCTGAGGATATTTTTCTATTGATTTTTAGAGAGAGTGAGTGGAAGGGAGAGAGAGAGAGAAATATCGATGTGAGAGAGACATCGATTGGTTGCCTTCACACACGCCCCGACCAGGGCAGGGATTGAGCCCATAACCAAGGTATATGCCCTTGACTGGAATTGAACCCTTGACCCTTCAGTCCACAGGCAGATGCTCTTTCCACTGAGCCAAACCGGCGAGGGTGTGCCATCACTATTTGTACAGAGAGCAGAGTCAAGGTCAGAAAATACAGAGGAGGGGTCATCAAGCTAAAGTGAAGGACTTTATAGCCTGGCAGTTTGTGTTATTTCAAAGTTCAAATTGATCAGCAGGACACAGTATATACACAGGGTCAGGGTATGGGCAGGGGTCAACATCAAGAAATTCATGCCTAGTAAGAATGGAGAGCAAATGTCTGAGCATGGGTTGGAGTTTAGGATGGATTGGCTGCATGAGGAAATAGATACAATACAAAACAGTAGGGGGTTGAAAATACCAATGAAGGGTTTGGAACTAAAGGGATGGTGCCCTGGATGGATCCCAAGCCAGTGGCTGTCTCTTCTGCTCTAGTTTTAAGCAGCTTCCTAGTGAGGGTAGATGAGGGCCTACAATGCTGGGCTTCTCCCTAGAGTCAGGCAGGGTTCTGTGGTTTTAACGATTACAGTTGAGAGCTTGGTCCCCCGGAAAACTCAGCAAAATGCATTGAATCTGACAGGTCAGCATTTACCACCTCTGGTGCGAATGCATGAGAAAAACAAACTGTCCCATTTGCAAACATAGTGCATATATGGGGTTAGGGGTTGCTCTGCTTGTTATATAAAATGTTTTTTTTATAGTTTAAGTTAAAATATTTAAAGTCTGGCACTAAATTTCTACTTGTTTTCGATTTTGATACCTGTACTCTTGCTCTAAAGAAAGACACGGTAGTGAAAGTAGGATCGGGGGAACTGATTGCCTCCAAATATCTGAAGGGCTGTCATTGTCAAGAGAGTTTACATTTACTGTGTGTAGAGCCAAAGCATACTTATAGACAAAAAGGTGGAAGTTATGGGAAGATCAATTTCAGCTAATGATTAGGGGGTTTGCGAATGGACTGGCCTGCCTTGCAAAGCAAGGGGTTCTCCATCACTTCAGGTTTTCAGGCAAAGTCTTTTCTAGCAAAGATGTTGCAGAACCACTTCTGTCCTGGGAATGGAATTAGACTGGATCTTGAAAGTCCATTTTCAACCTAAGCTTCTGTTACTCAAACTTGCTAAAATGTGATTATTCTTAGCTTTAATAAATTAACTAGTAGAGGTACCCTAACATAATGGTTAAGATCACAGGCTCTGATGCCAGAACATCTGTTTTTTAAAAAATATTTATTGATTGATTTTTAAAGAGTGAGAGAGAGGAAGGAAGGGAGGAAGAAGGGGAGAGAGAGAGAAACATCAATTCATTGTTCTGCTTATTTATGCATTCATTGGACCAGGGATCGAACCCACAACCTTGGCATATCAGGACAATGTCTAACTAACTGAGTACCTGGTTTTAAATCTTGGCTGCTTCCTAGCTGTGTGACTGTGGGCAAACTACTTATCTCAATATACTTCAGCCTTATTTTTAAACCGGGAATTAAATATTACCTACCTATAGGATTGGTGTAACAATTAGATTAGTAACTATATGTAAAGTATATAAATAGGGCTTGCTATGTAGTACATAGTATTACTTCTATTGCACCCACTTGGCACCATACATAGTTATTACACCACCACCACCACCACCACCACCACCACCACCACCACCACAACAACAACAACAGCAACAACAACAACTACCAGTACTACTTCTTTAGGTTCCTAAGTATCAATTCTAGCTTCTTGGCTGTGACTTTTTATTCTGATGACCAGAGAAAAGAATAGGATGTATGGAAATAAATTCATGATGAAGTACTTATTTTCAATTCTTGAAAAACCCTGAAATGTAGGATCCTGCTCCCTAGACATGCTGTTTTCCTTTAAAATATATTTTTATTGATTTCAGAGAGGAAGGGAGAGGGAGAGAGAGAGAGAAACATTGATGAGAGAGAAGCATCATTGATCAGCTGCCTCCTGCACACCCCACACTGGGGATCGAGCTCACAACCTGGGCATGTGCCTTGACTGGGAATCAAACTGTGACCATAGATTAACGCTCAACCACTGAATGAGGCACGTTGTTGTTTTTCAAGGGAATTACAACTGTAGAACAAGTCTAAATTGTGCTTCTTAATCCTGAGTATACTATGCTACTGCTGAAATAATATTAAAGGGAGAATCCATGAGTCAACCTGGCAATACCTATTGTTTCCTCTCCCTGTATAACTGAAACCATGGCCTGTTGCCCTTTTTGGTCCATAACCTGGAAAGCTCTGCTCTCATGGACATAGAAAAGGGTATATTTTACCGTCCACACAGAGAAGATTCTGTTACTGAAAAGCAAAGTCCAGCTGCAATTTAACTCAGAGCTAAGAAACCTTTGACCCAATGATTATGGGCCCACTTTTGTGTTGTATCTGTAAGGAAAAAAAGTGTTCTTTCTGTGGTGTTTGCAGAATATCTGTATCGGACAAACTGATAAAAACACGGGGGACTCAAAATAATATTCAAAAAGTCTTTTCTTAAAAT
Organism: Plecotus auritus; assembly: GCF_963455305.1. Classification (NCBI taxonomy): domain Eukaryota; kingdom Metazoa; phylum Chordata; class Mammalia; order Chiroptera; family Vespertilionidae; genus Plecotus; species Plecotus auritus. The sequence goes on from NC_137784.1 coordinate 23,608,939, forward strand.
TACAAACTTCAAAAGTCCCTTAAGAACACTCAGGTCTCAATGAGAAGAAAAAGCAGTTGATAAAACATAAGGCTTTCCAAACAATGTCCATTTCTCCTTAAAATTCCTACATGAAGGCTCACAGGTTTAGTGTATAGTTTGTTGGAAGCACAAACAAATCTATCTCAAGAGAGTTAATTCACCTCAAGACCAATTTATCCTCTGTTCATACATCCACTATTCATTTAGAAGCCCTGTTCAGATAAAGCACAGAGTCATTTTAATGGCAGAAGGGAGGAATGGCCAGGGAGTTATCATCAGTCATTTATGCCTGCACTGCTAACAACAGAATCCATAATGCTAGTGCTATGAAGAGCACCTTCACATCCTAGTTAGGATGTCTGTGGTTGTCATATTAGAAAGGCAGGCCTGGCTGGTGTGGCTCAATTGGTTGAGCACCATCCCGTGCACCAAGAGGTTGCCAGTTCAATTCTGGCCTGAGTTGCAGGCTTGGTCCCCAGTAGGGGGCATGCAGTAGGCAGCCACTTGATGTTTCTCATCGATGTTTCTATCTCTCTCTCTCCCTCTCCCTTCCTCTCTCTGTCAAGTCAACAAGAACATATTTTTAAAAAGGAAAGAAAGGCAAAGAGTTTTGGGAAAACATTTTGTTTCAGGAAATGTTTGAGTCAAATATCTATAGGGTTCTGCAACCGTCACTGTTCATGAACATGGACATATGTATGAATTTTTCAACTACTGTTAACATTCAATTATTATTTTGTGTTAGTTTCAGGTGTACAGCATAGTGGTTAGACCAGTGGTCGGCAAACCGCGGCTCGCGAGCCACATGCGGCTCGCCAGCCGCGGTTTGCTGCTCTGTTACTAATGAGTTTGCCGACCACTGGACTAAACTAAATGTTACTGTGTAGTTGGAAGCTATGAGGTAAAGGGTAGTATATGACAGTGGTCGGCAAACTCATTAGTTAACAGAGCGGCAAACCGCGGCTTGTGAGCCGCATGTGGCTCGCGAGCCGCGGTTTGCCAACTACTGGGTTAGACAATCATATACTTTACAAAGTGATACCCCTGATATTTCAAGTATCCACCTGGTACCCTACATAGTATCATTGCTTTTCATACTAAGAGGTGATGTTGAGGTTGGTTTTTCTGTCTGTATGAGGCTGAAAAATTTAGGATATTTTTAGTTTTTTTGGGGGGAAGAAAATACCTTCCTTTGGGTTCTGTGTTACTGTAATCATGACACCTTTAATGCTTTATTTCACTTAATTTATTTATATGACAGGAAGGTTTACCTCTGATAATTCTATGATTCCTGGGGACAGGAGTCTAACCCATCTCTGTATTTATAGAAATTCACATAATGCTTGGTACATAATGGATGCTTAATATTGTTTACTAAAATATCTTTATGATGGATGAATGGTTTCTTAGACTTGTGGTCTACCTGATCACAAAGAACCAATTTGTCTTTGATTCCAGTCTACAAACTAGTTGTATTGTCACAGTGGCTTCCAGCTGTCTTTAGTTCTGCAGCATTTTTGTAGGTTTCATTCTAGACACATATACTTAAGTGCACTGAGCTGCTTCCTTAAGGCAGTTCTATGTTCAGATCCACTTATGGTTGACATCTCACCTCACCTAATACCATCACCTTGGGAATACTGCTCTTCTCTGAATAATATCTTGGTTCTGAAGTTGAGTACAATGATTAGGACTAGCAGACTTGGGGACTCTCCGTGGGTAGTATTACTGGTGAGGCAGAATCCTTGGTTGACATAAAGTACATTTGTGGATTTGATGCTTACAAATCCAGCTGTGACACCCATGACAAGTTCAAGTCTTATACTCCGTAGAAAGCTAAAAATGGATATTGTTTCATCAATATTTGGTATGGTCTGAAATCCACAGACATGCTTTCTGTCAGTTTTTCAAAGATACATTGACCTTAAAGGGAGCTTATGAGAGGGATTCAGGAGAGGTGAATTCTAATCCAGATATCATATTAACTAGCTGCGTCATCTTAGCCTCTTTGGACCTGTATGTGAGAATGTTAGACTTGATATCCTCATGATTCCTCACTTAATTCTTTTAAATGTTATATAATCAACTTAGCCCTGCCTCAGGGACTTTTCATGTGCATTTCTATCTGGAATACAATTCCTCATGAACTTTCAGGTTTACTTCCATTTTAGGTCTCTGCTCAAATGTCATCTCCTCAGAGGAACCTTCCCTGACCACCTTATATAAAATGACAACTTCTTTCGTGTACAGCTTTCTTAGTCTCTTCCCTGCTTTATTTTTCTTCATCACATAATCAACTACATGAAATTGTATTACATACTGATTGTATACTTATCTGTCTTCCCTTGCTGCTTTAGTCTTAATACCTAAAACAGTGCTTAATACGCGTATCATAGGCTCTCAATAAACATTAATTGAATGACTAAATAAATATTTGAACTCCTACCTAAAAAGACTTTAGGGTTTCATAGGTATAATCTAGTTTATCACACTGTCTTAGTTCATTTGGACTGCTATAGCAAAATACCATAGACTGGGTAGCTTATTAGCAACATAAATTTATTTCTCACAGTTCTGGAAGCTAAGAAGTCAAGATAAAGATGCTGACAAATTCAGTGTCTAGTGAGGGCTATTTCTTGCTATCACCTCATATGTCAGAAAGGGGTAAAGAAGCTCTCTTTTATAAGAGCACACTAATCCTGTTCATGAGGGCTCCATCCTAATAACCTAATTATTTCCCAAAGCCCCACTTCTAAGTGACATCATGCTGGGGGTAGGATTTCAACATTTGAATTTGGGAAGGGGGCACAAACTTTTAGTCTATAGCACATACCAAGTTGGAAATAACATAATCATGAGATCACTGAGGCTACCCAGCCCAATCTTTCATTTGAAGACAGGAAAACTAAAGGCCAGAATGGTTAAGTGACTTGCTCAATGTCACTGAGCTAAGTATTAGCAGACTTTACTACCATTTGACTCCTGTGTCCATTACTACCATTTGACTCCTGTATCCATTACTTCTGTGGGTTAAAACAACATAATGTATACTACCAAATATATTAATGAATTTCAAAGGAAAAAACAACAACTTCACAGTAGAGAAAACCCACAGATAACATCACCAGCAATAAAAATGGACATCATGCACCTATTGATATTATGCACTGGAAAGAAGGCATCAGCTTTGTGTTATTATTCTCCCAAATCCCTAACCTCAGTGTAACTATTAGAAAACATCTGACAGTCCAAAACTGTGGGACATTATACAAAATAAATGACCAGTATTTTTCAAAAATGCCAAGCCCATGAAAGACAAGAAAGGTTAAGGAACAGATTTGAGGCGACATTACTATTAAATGCAATGTGGGATTCTGGATTGCATTCTGGCATAGAAAATGACACTAGTAAAAATAGTGGTGAAATATGAATAAAGCCCATAATTTTTAGTATGGTACCAATGTTAATTTCTTGGTTTTGAAAATTAGACTATAGTTATATAATATGTTAACATTAGGGGAAGCTGGGTAAATTGTGTATGGGAACTCTACTATGGTTGCAACTTTTCTGTAAATCTGAAATTATTTAAAAATAAAGTTAAAACAAAAAACAACAACACCAACATAGGGTGTGCTGACACTGGAAAAAATGCATATGCCCATCTCAAAGTACCTATAATGCATGTTTGTACTTAGACAATTCTAGAATGATGTTTTAGGACTTTAGATAGTACTTGGTATTTGACTTTAAAGAATGTTCCAATGATTAAAACAACCAACAGGTACAGAAAATGGTTGCCCCAATGCATTTTAGAAGAATTCAAGAGACTGAGAAGAAGATCACTACACAACATTCATTTCCTTTAATAAAAACACATGAGACCATTGAAAGATCAGAATTCCAGAATCCTAGTAGGAAATTCGTTTGCCTACCCAGGAAATATCTCCAAGAGGTTTTATGACAATTTCATTTTGAGTCTCTCCATATTGAAACTTGAGCTGTCCCAACTGACTTTATTCATTGTCACTGGGGAAGTGTAGCTGATTCAAGTAACAGGCATATTCTTACTTTAAACCATTTTATCCAACTGTACTAAGTGATTTAACAAGAGACTTATACTTGTTAGAATATATACTTCCTTATAAATAACAGGAGGTTTCTTAGTTTAGGAATGGCAGACAAATATAGTGTCCTCATACCATTATTTTACAATTTAATACCTATGGTAGATGCAAATAATCAGTCTGTGACACTGTTTTCTAGCCATTTTCAATCTGCTTCATGCTCTTTCACAATAGAGTACTCCAGGCAGCTGATACCAGTTGATAAGAGTTTACACATGAGATGAACAATATTTACCATTCTAGATACAGTGTGATAAGAAATGAGTTAAAATGTAAAACCCAGATTATAATTTCAGCTTTTCCATTTGTTAGCTCTGTGATTTCAGTGAGTTTTAAAAAATCATTTTAACACAATACAATATACAGATGATGCATTATAGAATTGTATACCCGAAACCTACATAATTTTATTAACCTATGTAACCCTAATAAATTCAATATAAATAAATAAAAATTAAATAAATAATTTCTGTGCCTTCATTTCCTTATCTGTAAAATGGGAATCCTAGTACATGTCTACCTCACATAGTTATGATGAGGGTTAAATAGAATAGCACATGTAAAGATGATTTGTAAAGCATAGAATTGATATCAATGACAGGCTATCTTATTAGGATAGTCAACAAAATCAACCATAGAAATGCATTTCTCCAACTCACTTTAATAATCTTCTGTTTTCCTACCATCCACTCAGTCTTCAAACTCGTAACTCTTACTCCCCTGTCTGACAGAATGGGGACTAGAGTGTGAGTGAGTCCTTATTCAGCTAACATATCCTGGAGCTGGCAAGCATGAGCTCTAGTGCTGTTCGACAGCAAGGACTATGGCAGCAGAGACAGTGAAATATTCCCTACCTCATTTGTTCAAACCTGAGATAATCCACAAATAGATGTACATGATTTTAGAAATGACTGCTTTATGATGAAGCATCAGTAGATAATCCCAGATAATTTGGGAGAAATCAGGACCCTTAGCTGGATTGCAGTAAAGTTGTCATTTAAAATGATAACAAGCCAGTCAGAGAAAGATAAGTATCACATGATCTCACTCATTTGTGGAATATAATAAACAACATAAACTGATGAACAAAAACAGATCCAGAGACAGAAACATCGATCAGACCATCAAACCTCGGAGGGAAGGTAGGGGAGGGTGGGGGTAAGGGGGAGAGATCAACCAAAGGACTTGTATGCATGCATATGGGCCTAACCAATGGACACAGACGACAGGGGGGTGAGGGCATGAGGGGGGGTTTGGGGGGGTAATGGGGGAATAAGGATACATATGTAACACCTTAATCAATAAAGAAATTAAAAAAATGATAACAAATCCTAGACACCAAGCCATCCATCACTCACACATTTATTCATGCCTGTGGCTTTGGAAATGTCATATTCTTCCAATTTTGTTCTTCCTTCTCCTCTCCCACTTCTGACTTCTTTTTCTTGGAGTTCATCAGTTTGGTCCTAGGCCCTCTACCTTTTTCTCTTTACATGTGAGATGATTTTCATTCTCAATACTCTAAATTCCACCTGCATCTTCCTCATTTACACCTTTAGTTTGGTTTCTCTTTTGAGCTACAACTGTGTTTGACTTCTCCACTTGATGTCTCAAACTGAGCATGTCTAAAACAGAACTCTTGAACTTCCCCAAACCTGCTCCTTCCTTAATATTTATTACCTCAGTAAACACTACAACAAATTGTTCAAACAAAAGACCTGGGGATTATCCTTAATCCCTTATGACTGACATTTAATCCATTATCAAGCCATGTGGATTTTACCTCCAAAACACATCTTAAATCTCTTCAGTTCTATTTCCAAAGCCATCTTAGTCCCAGCCGCCATTTTCTTTCATCAAGACAACTGCAAGTGGCTCTTAACTGGTCTCCTTGAATCCATTCTTGCTACCTTCAATACCTCCTCTAGAAAGAAGGTACATCATATCACATTATGGTTTACAGGTACATCAGCTCAGGTGTATTTTGCAGGTATGTTAGATCATATGACTTCTGTACTTACCCATAAAATAAACCCTCCAGTCTTGTCCTATACCACTGCGTTTTGGTCATTACCTTCTAGACACACTTGCCTACTAGCCTTGTAAACACTATTTATTCCCTTCATCTTTGTGTGACTCACTTGACCTTCAGGTCTCAGCTTAAATATCTCCTTTTCTGGATTGGCTCAGTGGATAGAGTGTCAGCCTGCAGACTGAAGGGTCCTAGGTTCAATTCTGGTCAAGGGCATGTACCTTGGTTGCAGGCACATCCCCAGTAGGGGGTGTGCAGGAGGCAGCTGATCGATGTTCTCTCTCATCAATGTTTCTAGCTCTCTATCCCTCTCCCTTCCTCTTTGTAAAAAATCAATAAAATATATTTTTAAAAAAATCTCCTTTTCAGATAAGCCTTCCTAAACCATTAAAAAGTTGCCACTATCTTTCTCTCAAAGCAGTCTATTCCTAGCCTTCATAATATTTCTGACTATTTGTAATTATATAATAACATTAATATTTGTATTGACCATCTTACCTATCAGATTGCAAGTTTCTTGAGGCATTCAGAAATATTTCTTATCTCCTACTTTGTGCCAGGCAATGTATGAGGTGCTGGAACTACAAAAAATACATAAGGAAAGTTCCCCAAACTAAAGCTACACATTTAGTAAGAAAGACTGAGTTTACAAATAGAGTGGCAAACACTGTTGGTTGCCTCATCAACAGCTATTCTACTCCCACTTTTCCCCTAGTGAGTGTATTTATTTATTTATTTATTTATTTATTTTTATTAAATGTATTGGGGTGACATTGATCAACATGAACGTATAGGTTTCAGGTGTGGGTTTCTATGTTACTGATCTGTGTATTGCACTGTGTGCCCACCAAAGTCAAATTTTCTCCTGTCACCATATATTAGGACCCCATTTTCCCCTACCTCCTTCACTCTGGGAACCACTACACTGTTGTTTGTAAAAAAAAAAGTTAAAACATGCCAGATAGTCAATTACTTAGTTTCCTTTGTAGGTAGATATAGTTATGCGATCCAGTTCTGTACAAAGATATGTTAGAGAAGTCAGCTGGGGCTTCTGAAATGTGAAGAGAGCTGCCACTCTCCCATTTCTTTTACTTTTTAATTGATCTTTATTGTTGAAAGTATTACAGATGTCCCATTTTGGTCCCCATTGACCCCTTCTAGTCTGCACTCACCCCCCACCCCAGGCCTTCACCACACTATTTGTCTGTGTCCATGGGTTATGCATATATGCATATAAGTTCTTTGGTTGATCTCTTCCCACCACACCTACTCTCTCCCGCCTTATCTCTGAGATTCGACAGTCTATTCCATGCTTCTATGACTCTGGATCTATTTTGTTCATCAGTTTATTTGTTAATTAGATTCCACATATGAGTGAGATCATGTAATACTTGTCTTACTCTGACTAGCTTATTTCACTTAGCATGATACTCTCCAGGTCCCTCCATGCTGTCTCAAAGGGTAAAAGATGAGACCTTCATTTTTATAGCTGCATAGTATTCCACAGTGTAAATGTACCACAGCTTTTTATCCACTCATTTACTGATGGGTACTTGGGCTTTTTCTAAATATTAGCTATTGTAAATAGCTCTGCTATGAACCTAGAGGTGCATATATTCTTTCTGATTGGCATTTCCAGGTTCTTAGGATATATTCCTAGAAGTGAGATCACTGTATCAAATGGCAGTTCCATATTTAATTTTTTGAAGAAACTCCATACTGTTTTACATAGTGGCTGCACCAATCTGTATCTCCCCCAGCAGTGCATAGGATTCCTTTTTCTCCACATCCTTGCCACCACTTGCACTATTTACAATAGCTAAGATTCTGCTCTTTCTGGTATTCCTATAACACGAACATTGTTACATTTCATGTTGTCCCAAAGCTCCCTTAAACTCTCCTCCTGCTTTTTAATTTTTTTTCCATTTGATGCTCTGAATGGGTGGGTTTTTCTACCTTGTCTTCTTTTAAAAAAATATTTTTATTGATTTCAGAGAAGAAGGGAGGAGAGAGAGATAGAAACATCAATGATGAGAGAGAATCATTGATTAGCTGCATCCTGCATGCCCCACACTGGGGATGGAGCCTGGAATCAAACCTGGGACTTTTCAGTCCACAGGCTGACACTCTATCCATTGAGCCAAACCAGCTAGGGCTCTACCTTGTCTTCTAACTCGCTGGTTTGGTCCTCAGCTTCTTCTAATCCACTATTGAAAACTTCCAAGGTGTTCCTTATTGCAGCTATATCATTCTTCATTTCCTCTTGATTCTTATCCGTGTTGGTATATTTCTCATTCACTTCCTTGTAATTCTCATTAAGTTGCTTTTATTTCTCACTGAATTGTTTGAGCATCCTTATAACCATTACTCTGAATTCTTTATCTCACCAATTAATTGCCTCCATTTTATTTAGTTCCTTTTCTGGCGATTCCTTCTTTTCCTTCCTTTGGGGATTGTTTCTTTGTCTCCCCATTTTTGCTGTCTCATTGTATTTATTTCTATGTCTTAGGTCAAACTGCTATGCCCAGCTTTTTTGGAGGTGGTCCTATATAGTCAGTGTTTTGTAGGACCCAGTGGTGCAGTCTCTTAGATCTCCTGGGCTGGGTGTTTCAGGAAAGCCTTCTACTTGAGTTATTTGGGTTATCCTGTTGTAGTTGGGGCTCGAATGTTATTGTCCCATTCATGGATGGAGTCTCCTCAAGGTTGTCTGACTATGTGCCTCTCTCCCCCAACCTCATTGTGCAAACTGTTGTGGATGTTCTGCTTGCTGTTCCAGGTGATCCACTGATCTACTGATCCACCATGTGTGTCTGTCTCCACAGGTCTTGGCCACAAGCAAGAGGGATCAATCTGCCCTCTAAAGTAGGCTTGTTAGTCACATGAGGCTCAGGGCTGGTTTAGCAAAGTTCCCCTGGTTCCCTGGACTTTGCCTCTGCCCACCTTTGCCTGTCAGCCAGCTGTCAATCTTAATTACTCAAAAGTCTGTTTCTGACAAGGCTTTAGGAGGGTGAGGTGCTGTTTAGCTGTCAGAGAATATGGTAGGTGTGTTTTCCTGCCCAACTTGATTATTATTTTTTTTCTGTTCCATACAATTTTATTTTCTGCCTTCAACCATAATAATATGGTATCCAAATTTTGTCTTAACTGGAGGATCTGTAAACACAGGCTTGTCTAGCCTACTTACAGGCAATGCAAATGCTGATTCTTGAAATGGTCCCACCATGGACCCTCTGGTCATCCAACCCAAGTCGCTCCCTTGCCTGGCTTTATCTTCACTATATTGTGTGGCCACTTCATTGAATCTCATTCCAGACTTTAACTTTTCCAAGGCTTCCATGATTTTTCCATGTTTTTCACATAAAATGTGTCTGACCTTTACTGCATTGCCACCATCTTTGGGACCCTGAGACTTCTTGTCAGAACTATCACTCCCAGATGCTGCTCCTCCTTTTCCACCCTTTCCAGAACTGCTTTTTCCTTTGGGAGGCATTTAGGAAATTTGATGTTGATTGAACTCTCAACTGTACTGGTTGCCCCACAAAGCCCCTTCAGGTCCTCCCCACTTGATTATTGATGTCCTGTTTGTGGGAAGGATCTCCCCTCCGACTTGCTTCCAGTGAGGTTGGGGCTCACTGGATTTTGCTCTGATGTTGTTGAATCTGGTCCCTTGGTATACACAGTATATCTTAGGTCTCCTGGAAGCTGCTCTAGTGCAGGTGAATGTGAGTCTTCTCTTTCTGGCCCTGGGCAACCAGATTGAGATCTGAGAGGTTGAAGTTCCTAATAGTCCAGTGGTCAGGGACTTCTTAGCCCAGAGGCTTGGTCTGTCTTGAGTCTCACACCTTGTTTGTCCCTGTTCTCAGTTGTATTCCCTTCCCCCACAGATCTGGTCCCTCAGGTGTCAGCTGCAGATGCTCAGGGTCAGCAGGGGTGTGCAAACAGTTCCTCTGGTGTGCAACTCAATGTGCAGTGGGGTCGCTTGTGAGTTTCCGCTGGCATGTGGCTCACTGCCCATGTCCAGGGTGGCATGCTTCTAGCTGCCACTACTCCCCGCTTCAAGATGGTGTGGTTTCTGTGCCAGAGCCATGCCCACCCAGGGAGTGCTCGTAGTGGTAGCAGGGGCTCTTTGTCCTGGAGAGCCTGCTCTGCCAGCCCCTGAGACTCCTGCGAGATCTAACTGTCTCTCCCTCACACACACACCCACAATGCACATCTGCACATTCCCTTCTCACTCTCTCACTCCATTATTCACTCACACTCTCTCCCCCACAATACTGGCAGTCATTTTATGACTATGAGCTGCAAGCCCAAGGACCAAAGTCAAAGGCTAAAGTAGCTGAATTGAAAAATGGAAAGAAACTGGGTCCTTAATGATACTATGGGGCTATTGAACCAACTCTGGAAACATTTCTCCTAAATTCTTATTATATGAGAAAAATTAACATCTATTATTTAAGTTTTCATTACATATTTTGTTACTAGAAGTTAAAAGCCTACAAACTGATGAAAGTGTCCCTGCTGTTACAACAACATGGCCAGTGAAAGTCTCCCAATACTACAGATACCCTTGACCCTGGGGTCAACATGGAGTCTCCTAACCCCACATCTGGGTCCTCTAGGAATCTTTATTATTATGGAAGTGTGAATTGTGTGTGCTGGAGAAAAAGGACAAAAAAAAATCAGCCCTCAATTGAAACTTGAAGATTAAACTATAAGATGGCTGTATGTAATACTCTACTATTAGGCTCCTGAAATCTAGGTTTTATGGTTTAGTGATGTTTTCATTATTTCAAAGACTCAAACTTTGTTTCCTCAGAGGCTTCACAAAAGTCTCCATAGAAACAGATAGAGAATGAAAGTCACACAAAGAATAGAAAAGGAAAAAGCAAAGGAAAATGTGCAGTGAACTCCTCATTAATGAAAGATGTAAAAGGTGAGTGGAAAATGTTAAGAAATTATAAAAATGTTAGCAAAGTCTTCTGCAAGGAAGAGGTCTATGAGCCAAAATATTGATGTAACAAGGTGACCCCTCTTTCAGCCATATCCTATTGTCATTGCCATATAATATTTATTTGAAATTTCAATGTGGAAAAGCAAGTGCATTCCCTCAAAAAATTAGATGGCATTTAAAATCAATATATCAAAAAAATCAATATATCTAATCAATATATCTATATGATTCTATTTAAAATATTCTTTCTTAATAAAATAAAATATTCTTTCTTAAAAATCAAATCTTCACTTTTACAAAAAATCAAATGTTCCATAGGATGGTATGGTGAGCAAAGCATTCACTTATCAAGAGAATACATCATATTATTATTATTACCAGTGACCCAGCGTGTGAAAGCGTGCAAGACCCAGACCCACGGGAAATCACATGAGACTTGGGACCCCAGACCCCGCCACGCTGTGGGACTCCCCCAAGTCCTGCTGTACCGCGAGACCAGAGTCAACCAGCCGTGGGCAAACTATGGCCTACGGGCCGGATCCGGCTGTTCTATCCGGTTCTCTTGCTCTCCCCTCCGCTCCTTTACTTTGAATTTATATTAGTTCACACAAACACTCCATCCATGCTTTTGTTCTGGCCCTCTGGTCCAGTTTAAGAACCCATTGTGGCCCTCGAGTCAAAAAGTTTGCCCACCCCTGGGACTCAAGCCCCTGCCCACCCGCGTGCACCTTGCTGCACACACAGCTTCCTGGTGACCGGTCTTTGGTTGTTACGGCATTAGGGCCACTGGGTTTTTATAATATAGTTTACCAAAAAGTACCATTTACTGAATACTGATTACACACCATGTACTCAACTATATAATTTATATACATTATCTCATTTAAGTCTCAGACAACTCTGAGTGAGTGCTATTATTATTCCCATTGAATAGATGAAGAAATCAAAGTACAGAGAAAAAGTAATTTGTCAGTAAGCTGTGGAGTTTCAATTTAAGCCAAACACAAATGACTCCCAAGTTTCAAAAGTAGCTTAAAAATAGAAAGAAATCAATGAATAAAGTAGGGTCCCTATCTGGCTATAAAGGGATCCTCAACTTATGTATGTTAAGCACTGTCACTGTTATCCAAATCACTCTTCACACAGAGCCTTATGAGTAGATGATGCATACAAAGAAATTGAGGTTTTAAGATAAATCCAGCTAGTTATGGCAGAGCCAGAACTTGAACTCCTTTTAAAAAAAGGCTATACTAATGTTTGCTAATTCTTGCTATTAGTAATATTACAATGGTCTTTTTTATGCTATATGATACCCACTTTAAGAAGATAAGATTATCACATTTGCATGCAATTTAAGAAAGAGGAAGTTATTTGAAAAAAGCTTGAGATATGCAGATGATGATATAAGAATCTCTGTGTGCCCTGGCTGGTTTGGCTCAGTGGATAGAGTGTTGGCCTGCGGACTGAAGGGTCCCGGGTTTGATTCAGGTCAAGGGCACATGCCTGGTTTGCGGGCTTAATCCCCACTAGGGGGCATGCAGGAGGCAGCCAATCAATGATTCTCTCTCATCATTGATGTCTCTGTCTCTCCCTCTCCCTTCCTCTCTGAAATCAATAAAATATATAGTAAAAAAAAGAATCTCTGTGTGACTGGAGCACTGATGAAAAGGTTTATGTGATGCCGAAACCGGTTTGGCTCGGTGGATAGAGCATCGGCCTGCGGACTGAAGGGTCCCGGGTTCGATTCCGGTCAAGGGCATGTACCTTGGTTGCGGGCACATCCCCAGTGGGAGGTGTGCAGGAGGCAGCTGATCGATGTTTCTCTCTCATCAATGTTTCTAGCTCTCTGTCCCTCTCCCTTCCTCTCTGTAAAATATCAATAAAATATATTTAAAAAAAAAAAAGAAAAGGTTTATGTGCACCTGAATCTGCCCTTTAGGTTTGATATCTCTTTGGAGAAAAAGCTTGTACAATATGATTCTGGTTAGCGAGACATCTAACATTCATTCTGGTACAATTGATAGCATTTAAAATTCATTTATCAGATAATAAATTCAGGTTTTAAAAGTATTTTAAATTTTAAAAGCTGGGATAAATAAGACACTTTTAAAATGAGTACTTTTTTAAATCTAAAATTAAATTGGTGTCCCTTTTCTTCACTTTAAATATAGATTTTTGATGACCTCAAAAGGATCACAGTGAATGTCTATGATTTAGTGTTTCGTCATTAAGTAAGAGAAACAGAGCAACAGAGAGAAAAAGAGACAGAGAGCACAAGTACACACCTAATCATGGTGAGGGGAACATATGTAGTTTCTGCACACCCAGTATTCTATCCTTCTGCCAACTGATGGTCTTTCTTTCCTTTGGAGATTTCCTCCCCCATGTCCCTTGCAGTTCTAATAGAGCTGTCAATCATAGTGCCCCTTTGCCTTCCTCAATTCCCCCAAGGGATGGGTTCAAGGACCCAAACTAGACTATTAACCCTCTGCCACCAAGGAGACTGACAGAGGAGGAAATGATACAAGGTTGGAAAGAGTTTGGAGCTGAGTATTGTACAGACAATTAAAAACAAAATGCATATACATTGTGAATGTAATTAACACCACCTAATTGTACACTCAAAAATGGTTAAAATTTTATGCCAAATTTTATGTTGTATATATGTTATCATAATAAAAAAGTTTGTCCCCCTCCAAAAAATAATAAAATAAAAACAAGAGACATGTGTTCTTGCTAATTCATATTCTATTCTAAGACTTAGTTCTTAATCACTTCATTTCTATGTATGCCTTTTATATAAGTAGCCCCAGCCCCCGATCCCCTTTGTTTTCCCTGACTTGAGTTAGCCAGTTAGTTGCTGATGTTTGCAACCAAAGACTGGCAGACACTTGCTGGTTAACTTCCTCAATTCCCACCTAGCCATCTTTCCATTGCCATCGACATGTGACATAGTTGCAAGGACATATAAGTGGAAGTATTCTGGGGAAGGTTTCTGGAAAATCTTTGGCTTCATGATAAAATGCTGATCTACCCTTTTTGCCCTGTGGAAATGGTGGCTGGTGATCATGAGATGATAGGCAGAAAGAAAAGCCAGTAGGAACTGTAAAGATGCCAGTCCTGACACTGTTGAGCCTATAGCACCTCACTTCCAGGTATCTTAATATTGGAGACAAATAGTGCTCTTCTTCATTTAAGCCACTATAGTAGTTTTTATGTTTCTTGAAACCCCTGTAATCTTAACTGATACAAACTCCAGATAATCGGGCTATGAAAAAAAATAAACAAAACATTCTAAACATTGAGAATTTAAGGGAATGGGATTTAGGAGGAAGAGAAGAGATCATCAGATGAAGTGAGGCATATCTCTTAGTATCTGACTTCTGTCCTTTTCCTATTGTTGTTGTTTAGTCTTGGATTGCAGTAAACGTTGGAGTTGATGCTAATGACGACGTGAAGGGTGTTGCCCCCTGATATAAGGCATGCTCTTATAAAGGGCTCTTGGCTTCCAAAGATGGGGATTATATGTGTGCACTTGCACTGAGGAGGATAAAGATGAACTTCACTCAGAAGTTAATTCTACTTAGATAAAGGAAATCCCAGGGGTTTTTGTCTGTCCATAATGTGGTATTAAAAGAAAATGCTATTCTGTCAGTGAATTTTTCGTTTGTTTTCAATCCTGGATTGCAGGCAAGACTCACAAATTCTCCTCAGAGATTGAGAAAGGTCAATAAAAGAAATGTTGTTTTCCTCTTTTCATTAACTGATTCAATAACTCATGGCTATACCTAGAGCTGCACATGCAATTCTAAAGAAAATCATTCAAGGGTTGCATGATTTCCTGAGGTGACCTCCAGGGTGCTGAAAAGTTAGAAAATGCCAAGTCTAATGTAACCAATAAAATAAGGCATCGTGTTAGGCACTTTGACAGTTTTGGGATGAGTGACAATTCAGCCAAGGGGTACAGTCCCTGGGAGAAGCAGGTAATGCATGTTTATGTGGCTCTCTCTTGATGAGTCTTCCTGAGAGAATAAACTAGATTTAGGGCTTATCCTATGAAAATTGTTATTTCTCCCCAGTTAACTCACTTGCATAATTTCAGGCCTTTAGGTCTGATGAGGCTACTTTATTTGCAAATGTAGACTATGTTAATGACTGTTTTCTCTAGCTAAGGGCAGTTGACTAGATTTAGGAGGTCACTGGCTATTAGCATTTGATCTCCTTGCTGATGCTAGAAAGATGAGTTAGGGGTGTGTTGGCTCCATCATATTTTAATTTAGTCTCATTAGATGAGAGACTCCAATGTGTCTCAAGGACGACTCAAAATTTCAGATGGGAGATGTCTGCCTTTGCCCTGAGTCCAGTACTACACACAGTGGGAAAACCCACTGATAAAACAATTTTCAAAGGAACGTGTTTTCAATTCCCAATCTCAGGGAGAATGAGATCGGGCATGAGTGATCATTTATGGTGATTGAATTGCTTTTTGACAAGGAAGCCTCGCTTGCTTGTGGACTTTATGGATGCGCTCTCAAAAATGGGCCTGTTAATCTCTTTAACTGTTGCATCTTTCCTAGATTCCATTGTCTCCTTTGTAAATGCTGTAAAATTGAAAAATGTAGTTTAAGCAAAATGCAAATGTGATTCTGTTTTAGGAGGAGGCAGTAAGCTATCTGCAACAGCCTTGGATGGAGAGAAAGAGAGAGAACAGGATGGCTCCTTTAGAATCATAACATAGGAAATAAGCAAAATCATGAGGCTGACATGGGGGAATGGCAAGGATAATTAGTGAGAAATCCCCAAGGGAAATGTGTAATCTGGGGACACGCATACGAACAACTAGATCCAGCTATCCATCCTACCTGAGCAAAGTTTCCTTCTCTTATTTCAGGCTCAGGAATCTGGGGTTTATTTTATGAATGCAGAAAGCAGGCCCCCTTGTTATGGCAGTTGCCATAACAAATGTATGAACAAAGTAATGGGTAAACACATAAAAGTGAGCAATTGACTTTGCCTAGAGGAGAGGCAAAAGCATCCATAGAAACATTTTGTAATTTGAGTTATATACTGAGAATAATGAAAAATATAGCTAATATTGAGTACTTATCATACAGTGAACATAGTATATACTGTACTATGCACATGAGAGTTATATGTTTTATCTCCCTTAATCCTTACTGCAACCATATGAGAAAAGTACTGTTATATTATTATCCCCATTTTAATTATGAGGAAACTGAGTCACAGAATATAATCTGCTTGAGGTCACAAAGCTGGTGACAAAAGTGAAATTTGAACCCAGAGTTAGTGAGCTAAGCCACTAAAAGTTACTGCCTCAGATAAATGAAGGAAGAATAGAAATTTACAGGTTCAGAACGACTGTCCAGGTACAGGAAGAGTATGTGCAAAGACACGAAGCAGCAGAAAGAAATGGTGAGAGGGTCAGAGGTCGAAGAGCAGACAAGGGGTGGGGGTGCAGGGAAGAAGGAATGTAATATGGGGTAAGAGAGGTAGATTGAAGCCACATCTTGACAGATTGTGGATACTGACCTAGAGAGGAAGAACAGTTATAGCTATGGAAGATTTCTTTTTTTAACATGGGGGTAGGGGGTGGGTACCAGGATTAGATCTGTGGTTTAGCAAAATAACTAGTAATGATGGTAAGGATAGACAGGAGTATGGGGGCAGGGAGGCTAAGCAATAAAAGGTCTAATAATTAATAACCACAGAGAGAGGGGTAGAGGGTTAAAGAAGAAGATCTGGATTTGAGTGAATTTTTCAAAAGTGAAAGTCAATTAACAGGGTTTGATGGCTAAGTAAAAATGGAAGGTGATGGAGAAGAAGAATCAAATATGACCCCAAATTTCCTAATGTGATGTCATTAGTAGAAAATATAAAGTGCAAATGTATATGCAAAATGAAAAACAGGTTTGATTGTGATATGGTATGTAGGAAACAATATAATTTCCATTGGTCAGGCCATAACTGGAATATTATGATCAGTTCTGGATAGCTCATATTGAAAGGGACCATTGCTAATTCTTTCAGAGAAAGGCCAAGAGGAATGTAAAACTCTACAGCAGTTATTATGAGGAATAACAGAGGGACTGGAGCATTCAATTCAATTGAGTAATTTTACAAAAGCCTTTTTTAAGAGTGTACACTCTGAACTCAAGTCTTAACACTGTGGCATATAACAATGATGGAAGAACCTAGCTTTTCTTAGCTTTACAACTTAGCAGGACAATAAACAAACAAACAAATAACACACCAAGTTGTTCATATTAGCACAAAAATGCATAGCCCATGGACACGGGAAATAGGGCGGTGAAGACCTGAGGGTGGGTGCGTAGGGGCTGGAAGGATGGGGATAAAGGGGGGTAAATGGGAGACATCTGTAATGCTATCAACAATAAAAATATACATGAAAAAGAGGATACTTGGAGAGGATAATTTAACAACAAATATTTGAAGACATAGAAAAGTGACAATTCTCTTTGGCTCCAGTGGGCAGCAATGGATCAATACATAGAAATTTCAGGAAAGTCAATCTCCATTTAATATAAAGACTTTGAAACAATCAGAGCTGTTCTCTGAGAAAGGTGATTTTTATCATAAATAACTGCACTTAAACTGATTTTAGAAGATAGGGATTTTAGAGAGAGGAGTCCTGCCTCAGGAGCAAGATGAATGATTCCTAAACTCTTTTCAATTCTAAAATTACATGGCAGAAGCATGGTGTAGATCATACTACTTGAAAACAGGGGATCTGGTTTCAGGTATTAGAAGTCATGATTTTTCTGGCCATCAGTTTCCATCTTTATAAATGAATTTAGATTAGTTATTTTTAAGGTTTCCTGTTGCTTTTAAAAACCTCAATGATTTTAATAAGGATTGCTTGATATTGTTGGAAATACTGAATGTCAGAGTGTGGAATATTTATTTAATATTATAAGAAAAGAAAAAACTTTGCTCCAAAAATTTAAAGTCAGTCACCCTTAGAGCTGTACTTACAAAATATCTGGCAAGCATGAGTAGACATAATAATGTCAGTTAACATTTATTAAGTACTAATTCAGCAACTGTGCTAATGACTTTATGTAAATGACCCCATTGAATTCTCATAACAACTCTATAACATAGATACTATTCACAAGGAATCCAAGACTGGGAGAAGTTGAATAATTTGCTCAAGGTCATACAACTTGTAGGTGGTAGAAATACCCTGGTAGTCTGAATCTAGAACAGAGATTGACAAACTTTTCTGTGAAGGACCAGAAAGTAAATAGGTTTTTTTTAAAAAAAAATATTTTATTAATTTTTTACAGAGAGGAAGAGAGAGGAGAGGGATAGAGAGCTAGAAACATCGATGAGAGAGAAACATCGATCAGCTGCCTCCTGCACACCCCCCGATGGGGATGTGCCCGCAACCAAGGTACATGCCCCTGACCGGAATCGAACCTGGGACCTTTCAGTCTGCAGGCCGATGCTCTATCCACTGAGCCAAACCAGTTTCGGCAGTAAATAGGTTTTGAAGGTTACATAAGTCCCCAACACATGTTTTTTTATTTTTTATTTTCAAAAAAGTAAAAACTATAGGTTTCCTGCCATAAAAAAACCCAGGCCCCATGTTGAATTTGAACTGAGACCTGTAGTTTGAAGACTCCTGTCTTGCTTTCTTAATATGATGCCCTACTGCTTCCCTTAAAATAACACTTATTGAGAACCTATTTTGAATCAGGCACTTTGCTAAATACTTCTCATGTGCTATCTCATACAATCCTTATAAACAGCCTCTGGGCTCATGTTATACCATAATTTTATAGATGAGAAAATAGGTGTAGAGAGTTTCAGTAGCACATTCATACAAGGCTGGTGAGTACCAGAGTTGTGTAGCTCCAGACCCAGTGCTTTTATTCACTGTAGTAGAGCCTGCATAGCATGAACAGGGACTGGGGAAAGCAGGGACTAGAGTGAGAAGACGAATGCATGAGTTGGCCTGGACAATTAGGTTATGGTGTGAAAGACAGAACAGCTTCATAATCAACTGGGCTTACCAACTCATTGGCAACCAGAACAGATGGATTGGTGGGATATCACCCTAAGGACTGAGCTTGGATGACTCAGGGAACAGAAATAAGGAAGTGAGGGCTGGTTTGAGGGAATAAACAGACAGGATTATAAAGCATTACAGTAGTGGCAAGATCCCACAGAGCCTTGGCTGTGTAACTGGTTATGTTACTACAGACAAGTAATTTAACATATCTTGGCTTCAATTTCCTAAAGTATAAAATAAGAGTATTGAATTAGATGAACCCTAAGTTTCCTTCTAGTAATAACATTTTGAGTCAATGAGGAGCAAGAGGGAAGTTGTAGGAAATTGACAAGAAAAAGAACCTAAAATAGGCTTCTTAGGAGAAAAATGTCAGAAAAAAGTATGGAACTGAACAATGCTAAAAAGTATATTGTAGAATTGGAAAACTTGAGTAGGCCAATAACAAATGATGAAATTGAAGCAGTAATTTAAAAACTCCTAGCAAACAAAAGTCCTGGACCAGATGGGTTTACAGGAGAATTTTACCAAACATTCAAAGAAGAACTAACACCTACCCGCCTCAAACTATTCAAAAAAAATTCAAGAGGAAGGAACACTTCCAAGCTCTTTTTATGAAGCCAGCATTATCCTAAATTCCAAAACCAGAATAAGACACTACAAATAAAGAAAATTACAGGCCACTATCTCTGATGAACACAGATGCTAAAATCCTCAAGAAAATATTAGCAAATTGGATCCATCAATATATTTAAAAGATCATACACCATGATCAAGTGGGATTTATTCAGGGATGCAAGGCTTGGACAATATTCCCAAATCAATAAATGTGATACATCACATACACCATTGAGAGATAAAAATCACATGATCATATCAATAGATGCATAAAAAGCATTCAACAAAATCCAGCACCCTTTTTTGGTAAAAACTCTTGGGAAAGTGGGAATAGAGGGATAATACCTCAACATAATAAAAGCCATATATGACAAACCTACAGCCAACAGCATACTCAATGGGCAAAAAACTAAAAGCATTTCCTTTAAGAACAAGAACAAGACAAGGATGTCCACTTTCACCACTCTTATTCAACACTAGAGGCCCAGTGCATGAAATTCATGCATGGGTAGGGTCCTTAGTGGCTGCCAGCTACCGGCCAGGGGCCTTCCTTCATTCTGTACCGCCCCCTGGTGGTCAGCACACATCATAGTGAGCAATCGAACTCCCTATTAGTTGAACTCCTGAGGGGACATTTTGCATATTAGGCTTTTATACATATATAGATAGTACTGGAAGTCCTAGCCACAGCAATCAGACCAGAAGAAGAGATAAAAAGCATCCAAATTGAAAAGGAGGAAGTAAAACTCTCATTATTTGCAGATGACATGGTATTGCACATCAAGCATGTCAAACTTGTGGCCCACAATGAATATTTTTGAAGCCCAGCCAATATAACGGTATGCAAGAAACATTTTAATAAAAATTTTGTAACTTAATTTTTACAATATCCTGTTATACATAATTATTAATAACGAATTACAATGTTGGCTAATGACTGATTACTATAATCATGTTGTATTCATTTCCCTTATGCACCTTATGCGCAGGCGCACCATTTCTCTCCACAAATACTAGCAGCGAATATTTTAGTAGCCGATGGCCATGTCATTAGTCTTGGACTGACCTGTTTGGTGTGTGCAACAGGAAATATTTTGCTTTCAGAGAACAAGAAAAATAGGTTTATTTGCGTTATGCTTATTAATTTGTGCAGTTATTCAGTATCTGGTAAGCTAATGTTGAAGAAAAAATATTAATTTTTATTAAAATGTTCCATATTTTATGTTAATGATTACTTATGTATTTCATCCCTTTGTATTCAGCATGTCTCTATAGAAATAAACCTATGTTTCTATGAAAATTGAAGCTCTTTTTTTTTTGGTGGCCCACATAAACTTAAACCTTGTTTATTTGACCCATGTTAGCCTTTGAGTTTGACATGCTTGTTGTACATAGAAAACCTTATAGACTCCTCCAGGAAACTACTAGATTTAATAAATGAATTTGGCAAGGTAGCAAGATACAAAATCAACATCCAGAAATTGATGGCATTTTTATACACCAATAATGAACTCTGAAATAGAAAAAAAATCCCATTTACCATTGCAATGACAACAAAATAAGATACTTAGGAATAAATTTAACCAAGGAGGTAAAGAATTGTACTTGGATCATACTCAATGGGCAAAAACTAAAACCATTTCCCCTAACAACAGGAACAAGACAGGGATGCCCACTCTCACCACTCCTGTTTGACATAGTACTGGAAGTATTAGTCATTGCAATTAGACAAGAAGAAGAAATAAAAGGCATCCAAATTGGAAAAGAAGAAGTAAAGCTGTCCTTATTTGCAGATGACATGATATTGTACATAAAAAACCCAAAAGACTCCATCAAAAAACTAATAGACTTAATAAATGAATTCGGCAATGTAGCAGGATACAAAATTAACGCCAAGAAATCTATGGCATTTCTATACACCCATAGTGAACTTACAGAAAGAGAGACTAAAAAAGCAATCTCATTTACCATCGCACCAAAAAATATAAGATACCTAGGAATAAACTTAACTAAGGAGGTAAAAGACCTATATGCGGAAAACTGCAGGACACTGAAAAAAGAGATAGAGGAAGACATAAACAGATGGAAGAACATACCATGTTCATGGATTGGGAGAATCAACATCATCAAAATGTCCATACTACCCAAAGCAATCTATAGATTCAATGCACTCCCCATTAAAATACCAACGGCATATTTCACAGACCTAGAAAGAACTCTCCAAAAATTCACCTAGAATAAAAAAAGACCCCGAATAGCCACAGCAATCCTGAGAAAGAAGAACAAAGTAGGTGGGATCTTAATACCAGATTTCAAGCTGTATTACAAAGCCACTGTTCTCAAAACAGCCTGGTACTGGCACAAGAACAGACATATAGATCAATGGAATAGAATAGAGAACCCAGAAATCAACCCAAATCACTACACTCAATTAATATTTGACAAAGGAGGCATGAACATACAATGGAGTCAAGACAGTCGCTTCAATAAATGGTGTTGGGAAAATTGGACAGATACATGCAAAAAAATGAAACTAGATCACCAACTTACACCATACACAAAAATAAACTCAAAATGGATCAAGGACTTAAACATATGACGGGAAACCATAAAAATACTAGAGGAGTCCATAGGCAGAAAAATCTCTGACATATGCCAAAGCAATTTCTTCACTGATACTGCTCCTAGGGCAATGGAAACTAAAGAGAAAATAAACAAATGGGACTACATCAAAATGAAAAGTTTTTGCACAGCAAAGGAAACCATTAATAAAACAACCAGAAAGCCCACTGCATGGGAGAACATATTTGCCAATGACATCAACGATAAGTGTTTAATCTCCAACATTTACAGGGAACTCATGCAGCTTAACAAAAAGAAGATAAACAACCCAATCAAAAAATGGGCAACTGATCTAAATAGACACTTTTCGAAAGAAGACAGTAGGAAGGCCAAGAGACATATGAAAACCTGCTCAAAGTCACTAATCATCAGAGAGATACAAATCAAAACAACAATGCGATACCATCTCACAACTGTCAGAATGGCTATTATCAACAAATCAACAAATGACAAGTGCTGTCGAGGATGCGGAGAAAAAGGAACCCTCGTGCACTGCTGGTGGGAATGCAGACTGGTGCAGCCACTGTGGAGAACAGTATGGAATTTCCTCAAAAAACTAAAAATGGAACTCCCATTTGACCCAGTGATCCCACTTCTAGGAATATATCCCAAGAAACTAGAAACACGAATCAGAAAGGATATATGCACCCCTATGTTCATAGCAGCACAATTCACCATAGCTAAGATTTGGAAACAGCCTAAGTGCCCATCAGCAGATGAGTGGATTAAAAAACTGTGGTACATCTACACAATGGAATACTACGCTGCAGTAAAAAAGGAGTTCTTACCATTTGCAACAATATGGATGGAGATGGAGAGCATTATGCTAAGTGAAATAAGCCAGGCAGAGAAAGATAAATATCACATGATCTCACTCATTTGTGGAATATAATGAACAACAGAAACTGATGAACAAAAATAGATCCAGAGACAGAGAAACATCAATCAGGAGGAGAAACCAAGATGGCGGCATAGGTAAACACCTAAACTGCTGCCTCGCACAACAATTTCAAAACTACAACTAAAAGACAGAACGGACACCATCCAGAACCGCTGGAAAGCTGACTGAGTGAAAATTCTACAACTAGAAGGAAGGAGAAAAGCTCACAGAGAATTGGAGGTACGGCAAAGGGTCTTTGTGCGCGCAGAGAGGAAGGGCGGCGGAGTGCCTGGCTGGCTTTCTCTGGCGGAAGGGGGAAGGGAGCCCCCGACCGCATTGAACCCCAGTTCTGACTGCACTGAACACCTATTCCGGGCGAGCCCCTGGGGACCCACGCTCTTGTGGGGGGAGTCTGGACTCTCGGGCGGAGACTCGGGAGCCGGGGAAGGCGGAAGACTGAAAGTCCGCTCACGCCAGTGCACACAAAGGCTGCAGAGGCTGCCACAGGCTTTCCCTAGCGGAAGGGAGTGAGAGGCTCCTGACGGCACAAAACCCCAGTTCTGACTGAAGTGAGCCCCAGTTCTGACTGCAGTGAACCCCAGTTCCAGGCGAGCCCCCGGGGACCCACGCTCTTGTGGGGGGAGTCTGGACTCTCGGGCGGAGACTCGGGAGCCGGGGAAGGCGGAAGACTGAAAGTCCGCTCGCGCCAGTGCGCACAAAGGCTGCGGAGGCTGCCACAGGCTTTCCCTAGCGGAAGGGAGTGAGAGGCTCCTGACGGCACCGAACACCAGTTCTGACTGAAGTGAGCCCCAGTTCTGACTGCAGTGAACCCCAGTTCCAGGCGAGCCCCTGGAGACCCACGCTCTTGTGGGGGGAGTCTGGACTCTCGGGCGGAGACTCGGGAGCCGGGGAAGGCGGAAGACTGAAAGTCCGCTCGCGCCAGTGTGCACAAAGGCTGCAGAGGCTGCCACAGGCTTTCCCTAGCAGAAGGGAGTCAGAGGCTCCTGACGGCACTGAACACCAGTTCTGACTGAAGTGAGCCCCAGTTCTGACTGCAGTGAACCCCAGTTCCAGGCGAGCCCCCGGAGACCCACGCTCTTGTGGGGGGAGTCTGGACTCTCGGGCGGAGAATCGGGAGCCGGGAAAGCAGAGGACTGAAGGCACACACGTGCTAGCAAGGGCAAGGCTGATGGGAAGCCAAGACTGAGACTCCACCCCATCCAAGCTGAGCACAGAGGCTATTGCAATTTGGCAAGTCTAATCCTATAAGGCTGTCTCCAGCACCGGACTTCTCCCAGCATAGACACAGCTGATCCTTACAGCCAACTGGCCTGGAGGTCAATTCTTCCCAGTGATACCAACAACAATAAAGACTTAATTACAACAAGGCTGTACACACAGTCCACAAAGGGGTGCACCAAGAGTGTCCACCTCAGGTTAACTGGGGAGGCAGACCCACTGGGCCAAATTGGAAACCTAGCACACAAATCTACCAACTCAGGGAAGCAGTGAAAATGCGGCGTCTAAGAATCAGATCACAAACGAAAGAAATGGAGGAAAACAAACGACTGGATATAGAATTCAAAACCACGGTTATAAGGCTTTTTAAGAATATCCTAGAAAAGGCCGATAAATATAACGAGACCCTCGAAGAGATGAAAAAGGACCAACTAGAAATTAAACATACACTGACTGAAATAAAAAATATTATACAGAGACCCAAAAACAGACAAGAGGAACACAAAAATCAAGTCAAAGAATTGAAATACAAAGAAGCAAAAAACACTCAACCGAAAAAGCAAAAAGCAAAAAAAAAAATCCAAAAACTTGAAGATAATGTAAGAAGACTCTGGGACAACTTCAAGCGTACCAACATCAGAATTATGGGGGTGCCAGAAGAAGAGAGAGAGCAAAATACTGAAAACCTATTTGAAGAAATAATGACCGAAAACTTCCCCCACCTGGTGAAAGAAATAGACTTACAAGTCCAGGAAGCCCACAGAACCCCAAACAAAAGGAATCCAAAGAGGACCACACCAAGACACATCATAATTAAAATGCCAAGAGCAAAAGACAAAGAGAGAATATTAAAAGCAGCAAGAGAAAAACAGTTAGTTACCTACAGGGGAGCACCCATACGACTGTCAGCTGACTTTTCAATGGAAACTATGCAGGCCAGACGGGAGTGGCAAGAAATTTTCAATGTGATGAATAGCAAGAACCTACAACCAAGATTACTCTACCCAGCAAAGCTATCATTCAGAATTGAAGGGCAGATAAAGAGCTTCACAGATAAGAAAAAGCTAAAGGAGTTCATCACCACCAAACCAGTATTATATGAAATGCTGAAAGGTATTCTTAAAGAAGAGGCAGAAGAAAAAAGGAAAGATAAAAATTATGAACAACAAATACATATCTATCAACAAGTGAACCTAAAAATCAAGTGAATTAAAAACCTGAGGAACAGAATAATCTGGTGAATACAATAGAATCAGGGGCATAGAAAGGGAGTGGACTGATAATTCTCAGGGGGAAAGGGGTATGGGGGGGTTCATAAAGAGACTGGACAAAAATCATACACCTATGGATGAGGACAGTGGGGGGTAGGTAAGGGCAGAAGGTGGGGTGGGAAATGGCTGGAGGGGAACTATGGGGGAAAAAAGGAGAAATAATTGTAATAATCTGAATAAAGATTTATTTAAAAAAAAAAAAAAAAGAGAAACATCAATCAGAACGTTAAACCTCAGGGAAGGTAGGGGAGGGTGGGGGTAAGGGGGAGAGATCAACCAAAGGACTTATATGCATGCATGTAAGCCTAATCAATGGACACAGACAACAGGGGGGTGAGGGCATGAATGGGAGGTGGGGGGTAATGGGGGAATAAGGACACATATGTAATACCTTAATCAATAAAGAAATAAAAAAAGAACTGTACTTGGAAAACTATAGGACATTTAAAAAAATAGAGGAAGATACAAACAAATGGAAGGGTGTACCATGTTCATGGATTGGAAGAATTAACATCATTAAAATGTCTATACTACCTAAAACAATCTATAGATTCAATGCAATCCCTATTAAAGTACCAATGGCATGCTTCACAGAACTAGAACAAATACTCCAACATTTATATGGAACCATAAAAGAAATCTTGAGAAAGAGTAAGGAAGTTGGAGGGATCACAATACCAGATATCAAACTATACTACAAAGCCATTATAACCAAAATGGTCTGGTACTGACACGAGAACAGGCATAAAGAACAATGGATCAGAACAGAGATCACAGAAATTGACTGACACCATTACGGTCAATTAATATTTGACAAAGGAGTAAAGACAGCCTCTTCAACAAATGGTGCTGGGAAAACTGGACAGACACATGCAAAAAGATGAAACTTACATCAACTTACACCATACACAAGAATAATTTCAAAATGGATAAAAAAGTTAAATGTAAGGCATGAAACCATAAAAATATTAGAAGAAAAAATAGGCAGTAATCTCTCAGACATCTCATGTAGCAGAATTTTTGCTGCTACATCTCCTAGGGCAGTGGTTGGCAAACTGCGGCTCGCAAGCCACATGTGGCTCACGAGCCACATGTGGCTCGCGAGCTGCGGTTTGCAGCTCTGTTAACTAATGAGTTTGCCGACCACTGGGATAGGGGCTTAATCACAAGGAACAACAGCAGCCTGTAATTATTGGAATTGAGAGTCTAGGGCAAAGGAGATAAAGGAGAAAATAAATAATGGGACTACATAAAAATAAAAAGCTTCTGCACAGCAATAGAAACCACCATCAAAATGAAAAGGAAACCCACTGTGTGGAAGAATATATTTGCCAATGATAGCTCTGATAAGGGGTTAATATCCAAAATATATAAAGCAATCATACAGCTCAACATAAGGAAGCCAAACAATCCAATTAAAAAATGGGCAGAAGACCTGAATAAACATTTCTCCAAGGAGGACATACAAATGGCCAAGAGACACATGAAAAATTCTCAAAGTCACTAATAATCAGATAAATGCAAATTAAAACCACTATGAGATTTCACCTCACACCTGTCAGAATGGCTACCATCAAAAAATCAGCAAACAACAAGATGCGGGGAAAAGTTCACTGCTGGTGGGAATGCAGATTGGTGCAGCCACTATGGAAAACAGTATGGAATTTCCTCAAAAAATTGAAAATGGAACTTCCATTTGACCCAGTGATCCCATTTCTGAGTATATATCCTAAAAACCCCAAAACATTAATCAGAAAGGATATATGCACCCCTATGTTCATAGCAGCATTATTTACAATAACTAAGATTCAGAAACAGCCCAAGTGCCCATCAGTAGATGAAGGGATAAAAAAAAGCTATGGGACATTTACAGAATGGAATACTATTCAGCTGTAAAAAAAGAGGGATCTCTTATCTTTTGAGACAGCATGGATGGACCTGAAGAATATTATGCTAAATGAAATAAGCCAATCTGAGAAAGACAAATATTACATGATTTCACTTAATTGTGGAATCTAATGAACAAAATGAATTGACCAATAAAATAAGATGAAAGCATGGAGGTAAGGAACAGACTGACATACCTTGATGTAGGATTGGGGGGACAAGAAGAGAGAAACCAAAGAACTTATATATTTATATGTATAGCCCATGGACATGGGCAATAGGGTGGTGAAGAGCTGTGGGTATGTGTAGGGTTTGGGAAGACGGAGGTAAATGGGAGACATCTATCAACAGTAAAAAAAATACTATCAACCATAAAAAAATACCTTAAAAATAAATAAATAAAAATAAAATTAGAATTATAAAAAAGTATATTGTGATTCATCTGTCGAGTTCCTCTAGGCAAGTAAAGATCAAAGAGGATGCTTGGTTTGTAAGATAAAGTAAATTAGTGTCCATCTTCAGAGGGCTGAATGACCCTTCAATGGGTTCACAGAGAGATCAGAAAATGTATGGGAGAAAACCAGTGGAAAAAAATGATTAATGTGATACTGTGATAAATTCTGATGCCAAAGAATAAGGGAAAAGGGAAATAAAGAAAAATGCAGAAGTATGAGGTCCAGAATTAAAGAGAATATGAATAAACAGGTCACTATGATTATATAGGATGCATATGTAGGCAGGAAAAGAGGGTATCAATGACCCATCAAACTACCTAGTAAAATTTGCAAGAAAAATGAACATTGATATCCCTCAGGGAAAAAAAACAGAAGAGTTTATTTTAGGATTGTAAAAAAACAAAAAAAAGTTTGTAAAGCTTTTACATTAAGCACAGAAGTGAATGTTTCAGAGCAAATGAAATCAGATTTATGAGAAACACAGCAGTTTTATAATCTGCACCTTTTATAAAGTGTCGGAGAATGAGAACCTTGTTATGTTAACATGCTTTGTTTATATGGTGCCAACACTGAACTTTAGATGAGGGAAAAACATTATTTCTGATGGTAGTATGTAGTATCCAGATGTGTTCCCAGATTACATGATTCTTTTAAAGATCTCCAAGGAAAAGATATAGCATTTAAATATGTTCTGAAATAATACCAATACTATTTTTAAAAAATGAATCCTAGTTTTATATACATGAATAAAAACTATCTATTTGAATTCATTCAAGAAACAAATACTGAAGTTGGATATCAGGGAGCTTCCTTTCAATTCTCATTTATTCAGGGAACGTAAGTGCTATGTTTCTTTTTTTTAAATTTAAATTCTTTATTGTTTAAAGTATTACATGTCTCCCTTTTCCCCGTTGACCTCTCCCTAGACGCTTCTTCTTCCCAGCACATGCCCTCAGCCGCTACTGTCTGTGTCCATTGGTTATGCTTATATGCATGCATACAAGTCTTCTGGTTGATCTCTTACAACCTCCCACCCCAGGTGTTATGTTTTTTAATACTGGATATGAAAAGGAAAATAAGATTATTAGAAAAATACAAATCAAAGGCACTTCTAAGAAAATAGGAAGGTATTAAAATGATATCAATTAAATAGAATTCTATTTGTAGGGTATAAAACATGATGAATGAGATTCTACCCTTTCATTTCTAAAATTCTATTTGGAATGATTGCCTGTGTTCACAGACTAAAATAGATTTTCCTTTGATTCTTCGATGTTCTTATGAAAATGAAAATATGTAAAAGAAGTTTTGCATAGAATTGATTAGACAAGGATAAATATTTACCCAAAAGAGTTTGGGGATGGGGGAGACTGGTTGTTTCAGAGATCATACAATTAACATTTTAGACTGATTTAAACATTTTACATGATGAATAATGTATCACTTGATTTCTTCCTCTCTCACTTCCCCCCTTATTTTTTCCTCTTATATTTATTCATTTCTTTCTTAACATAAGTAAGTAGAGTGTCCCCTCTCCTCTCTCTCTTTCCCCCATCTATTCCTCTCTTCTTCATTCCCTTCCCTCTCCTCCACTCTCCTCCTCTCCACTCTCCTCCACTCCCCTTCCCTCCCTCCACTCCCCTCCCCTCCCCGCTTCTGCTTTCAAAGTAACTTCAAGGGAAGAAATGATCAGGTGGTTATATAAAAAAGTCTAGGATCTGGAAATCGCAGAGTTGCTACCTAAGTACAGTGACACGCCAATGTAATGTAAAAATTAAGGCTTACCTATGTGATATTTCACTTTTTTTGGCCTTATATATGAATGAATTTGGAAGGAAAACCTTTTATATATTCTAGACTTTCTCTGTTTTCTAGCCACAATCTTCATTTGCAATGCTGACATGGCAAATTACTGTTTTCTACATTTTATTTTTGTGGGTGCATGCTGCATACCGAAATATATTTACTTTCTCTATAACCATCTACCATGTGGATGCATTTCTTTATTAGTCAATATATATTCTGTAGGTTACATTCTGCAAATTTGATTATAGACAAAATGCAATGATATCATCTAAAACATTGCACAGATGTCTTGAAGAGATTGGTAGAAATCAGTCATCAGGAAGCTGAATGTCTAAGAACTGCAAAGTGCATCTGGACGGACAAGTCAGAAAACAGGTTTAAAAAGTAGTCAAATTTGTAATTTGTGATTTTATTATGATCATGGGATGAAGTTAAAGAATAACGGTATTCAGCAATTTACATTTAAATGTAGCAAAAGGCATCATGTATATAGACAGGAAGGAGATATTGATGTATAAGAAAGAAGGAAAATTCTAATGAATGATCCTCAGATGAAAAGAATCAGTGAAAAATATCCAGCTGTGGTAAAATGCTTTCAAATTGCCATTTTGCAATTGATGCAAGGAATAGGTATTTTTCAGTGCAGAGCGTGAGAGCAGAAAATTATTATGAAACAGACAGGATTCTTGGCCAAACACCAAAAATACTTTTGAATAGTAAGGAAAATGGAGGGTGTGAAATAATGTCAATTAGAGAGAAACGCCTGCTCCCGGAAATGCTCAGCATTCTTCCTGGAAGAATAACTACCATGCTTAGAAATCCCAAGAATTCTGGGAAATGATGACCACAGAAACAAGACTTATTGATTGAAACTAACACTTCAGTTGTGTTGAAGAAACATGCAATGATTACACTTATATCATATGACAAGGAAAAGAATATGTACATTCATGAGTGATATTCAAAATGTTGTATATAATCATTAGTATGGGATGGACACAGGTCAATCAGGCATGAGCAATGACCACGGAGAACAAAATGAGAATGTTTCAAATAAAAAGGTAGGAGAGTGCTAATATGTACTGGCTGAATATCTGCCTGAGAGCAATGACTGATAAATTCATAGATAATTTTCAATGCATATTTCTAAGCATACCGTTGCTCTTGTATTAGAATTTTAATTTCCAGAAAAGTCAAAAGCATTAGAAATAATTAAAAAATCTCAACTTTTATAGAATCACCTTCACATTTACTGACAATCACCTAGATGATGTTGACTCAAATAACTAAGAAAAAGCTATAAGAATCAGAAAGTAGAAAGAGTTCTAACATTACAAAAATTGTCTCAAAATTATTTGCTTAACAAAAATTTGGAACAGCCAATTATCAAGAATAATGGATGTAAATAGGTTCCCACCTATGGATTTAAATGCCCTTTTTGAAACATTTTTTTTAAAAAGTTAAGAGACCACAGTGGTAAACTTTATGCTAAAAAGCAATCTGTGACAATTTCCTAAAGACTCTGCAATCACTCTATACAAGTTCTCAAAAGTATTATTCAGAACTGAAAATTCCCATAATAAATGTCATACTTTGAACAGTATCAAAGTAAAAACACAAGAGGGGAATGGTGAAAGACAGAGAGGTTCAATACTTAGGGAAGATTTAACAGTTAGAAATTATAAAGTACTCTGCTGGAAAAGGTGCATAGATTTCAGCCTTCAAACTTATTAATTACAATTTTCAGCTGTAAAATATCCAATACATATTTTAATGTTAAAAAATATAAAGTATACTTGGGGATAAAATACAAGTAGGAAAATAAGACAAATGAAAATGAGAATCAGTTATTTCTATCTGGGAGAAGAATCAGGGCAGGTTTCATGATAGAATAGGATCTTTTCCTCTCCAGTTCTATTGAGATACAGTTGACAAATAAAAATCGTGTATATTTAACGTGTACAACTTGATGATTTAATATATGGAAAGACTGAAATGATCACCACAATCAAGCTAATTAACATATTCATCGCCTCACATAGCTACCTTTTCTTAGAGTAGAATCTTGACATACAGAGTTTATGGAATTGGTGTTTTAGATGAGGTTAATAATATTTATACTAATAATGATGACAAAATAGATAACACTTATTATTTGACACTTATAATTATTTTTATGAGTTTTATGCAATTTTAATCCTCCAAAAGCCTCATGAAGCCAATTTTTATTAATTCCATTTTACAGATCAGGAAACTAAGACACAGAAAGGATCCAAGGTCATCCTATATAATAAAAGGCTAATATGCAAATCAACCAAACAGCAGAACAACCAGGTTCTGTGATGTGCACTGACCACCAGGGGGCAGACACTCAATGCAGGAGCTGCCCCCTGGTGGTCAGTGTGCTCCCACAGGGGGAGTGCTGCTCAGCCAGAAGCCGGGCTCACGGCTGGTGAGCACAGCAGTGGTGGCAGGAGGCTCTCCCGCCTCCGTGGCAGTGCTAAGGATGTCCGGCTGCCAGCTTAGGAGGGCTCCTGGACTGCAAATTTCATGCACTGGGCCTCTAGTATATCTATCAAAGGAGTAGACTGGGATTAGAACGATATTTCTCTTGATTGTAGAGCCACAGTTCCTAGACTGCCTTTCTATTAACAGAGCAAGAGCAGAGGTGGGTGGTGGGAGTAGTTTAGTTGGAGTGTGGTTTGTGAAGGACAAGGGTAGCTTGAGGCCTATTTGTTGCATTTAGGAAGGTGCATTTAAGGTATTCACATCCAAGGCATGTTCATCCCTAGAAGCTTTACCACACTTTGTCATGAATAACATAAACACTAAAAGAACTCCATAAATGTTATCACCATCAATAAAAACAATACAGCTGAATTTTGAACAACCTGGGGGTTGGGGCACAGAGCCTGACACAGTAAAAAAAATCTGTGTACAACTTTTGACTCCCCCCCAAATGTAAGTTGTCCATTTATGTCCATGGGTTATTTATTCCAGAACACCCCCCAGATACCAAAATCTTCAGATGTTCAAGTCCCCTATATTCAATGGCATACATTAATGCATACAGCCAGTCCTCTGCATCCACAAATTCCCAACTGTGGA
Source organism: Plecotus auritus (assembly GCF_963455305.1). NCBI lineage: Eukaryota > Metazoa > Chordata > Mammalia > Chiroptera > Vespertilionidae > Plecotus > Plecotus auritus. The sequence continues at coordinate 23,642,006 of NC_137784.1, forward strand.
TCAAAAACAGAACATGTATTTACTAAAAAACAAAACAAAACAAAAAACCTGTGTATAAGTAGACCTGTGCAGTTCAAACTTGTGCTGCTCAAGGGTCAACTGTACTTGGAAGTTCTGAAACTCTGCTGATGAATTTAAAGCTACCCTTTGAATACCACATACATAATAGAAAAGAATGTTGTAAAGTTTCAACTGTATCGTACTTATGATACTTCATCATATTTATTTATTATCCCTCAATGCACAGCTCATCTTTTATGGTATTGTTTTATTGAATTTAAGAATAGTTTGACATTAGTTCCATGACTGCTAGTTTTCGCTTGACTTTATTTATTATGCACAAAACATTTAACCAGAACATAGACCCAATAATAAGGTATTAAATTTTAAAACAGCATAAAACTAGAAATAATGAAATAAATGCTTTAAAAAAAAACCCTAAGTGGTCCAACATCTTTCTCTTTAACAATAGTATAACTCGCCATCCTTCATGTATGAGAGAAGCCATCACTAGGATATCAACTTTGGAATAGTTTGTCCAGGAATGGAAATAGAGCATTAGTCCAGTCCTGCTCTTTTACCCAGCACCTTTGTTAGTAGTGAAAGGCATTTATAAGAGGTATGGCCAGGTTTAGTAGGTAAGGTCAGAGCAAAACTACGTGGCACATAGGATCCTACAATGACATCATGCTCATGTTATGCACTTAGTAAACAATCCAGTTGTTTTAAAAACCACAAATATTTATGGGGGCCCATTTTCTCTGTTAAGCCTTCCTCTCTACTGTAAAATGCCTCTTGAAGCCATGGAGAAATAAATTATTTTTTATTTGTATTTATTGACCTTGGTATTGCAATGTTATCATTTTCTATCCAAGAAAAAGCATCTAACCCATTTTTCTTTTAGTTTACTTCTTCCAGGAGATCTAATGTCTACTTCTAGATGCCAGGAGTCTCCATCCTTAAAGTGATCACACAATATGCAGATGACAGCATTTTTGCCTGAGCAAATTATCTTATTTCTCCAATAAGTCATATCTGGAAGCATTACTGCTTCCTCCTCAATGCAGCCACATGAGCTCTGGAATGACCCTCCTTTATTACACTGGGGGTTTCTCTTACTCTCCAGAGTGGGATGGAGGTTCTTTTCATGACTTACTAGTCTCTTACGACGATTGTGGCAGTTTGCCACAATAAATAAATCAACTAATAATAAATAAATAAAAGAGGATCATTTAAAAGTGCTCAGTCTGAACTCTAAAGTGCAATTCAGATATAAAGTATTATCAATAACTACTGAAATATTTTATACATCCTTGAATCCTAATACAACCATGATAAAACTGGCAGGCAATCTTCTACAAGCAACAAATAAAACAGCCTATCCCAATTAAGTAAAAGAAACTTAGGGTGGGTTCAAAGTCTCTGAGAATAAGCAGTGAAATTAAACTTCCAGATTTTTTGTACTCAATGTAGGTATTTCTTGGCACTAGATAATTTCAAGTTCTTAAACCATTTTTAAAGTGGCATGCTTCTCTAACCTTTAACATAAAGAAAATAATTATAGAAAAGCATTCAAATTACCGGATTCATGTAATGCTTTAGTTATGAAATTCAATCTTGCACTCTTCAATGACCCCAAGATGCATACACACCACCCTTTCACTACAGAACTCAACACAAGTAGGTATAATATAAATGGTTACTGAGAAGCAGACATTGCTACATTGTGCTTCTAGTGAGATATAGCATTGCACAGTATTGAAGGAGTTGTTCATTATGTAATGGGAACTTAGTGCTTAGAACAGCCCCACAGGGAGACACAGCAGAACTAGATGCAAAATTTTTCTCTATTTCACAACACAGAAGTTTAATTTTTGTAGTATAATTGTCCTTATACTATTTTTACATGTTGGATAAGAGTTCCCACAAATGCTAGATTGTGTATCTTGGCCTTTTGCCATCTTTATTTTGCTCTGCTTCCTTCTCTCATACTTGGAATGGAACAAAGGAAGTAGTGGACAGTATGACCTTTTTCAGATTTTGACCTACATTACGTTGTGAGAGTTAGAGTAATAGGGGCCACATAAGAATATTAATCATTTAATAAATGTTTCTATGTAAGTGTATAGGTGCTTTAAGTACAAAATGAGAAACACAGCATTATGGGGGGCGGGGAATGCTTCATTGACTTACATGAATTCATTCTTGCTCACTTACAATGCTCATTCACCTCCCTGTAGTCATGAAACTTCTCTACTTACAACCTCCCATAGACAGCAATAAAGCCCGCGGGCACAGCAGAAACATGGCAATGAAGAATGCCACCAACAGAGGACATTTGCACTTATTTTAGTCTAGGCGACCATTATGTTTTAAGTCTGTGGTATGTTCTGTGTGCATCTTTTTGTAATGTTTCATAAACATTATTAACACTTCTGTGTTCAAAAGTAAAAAATAGTCAGTGCTGCATTAAGAAAAGACATACAATTATTATGGCAATGAAATAGAAACTGACATTTTTGTAGAAAGATGTACATTGTACATGTTGGTCTCTTGTGTGGGTAATTTTGGACATAGAAGTAAGTGAACTTCCAAATGGCCCTTGAGAACCAATTCCGTGTACAGATAGAAGAGATTCTTTATTGTCTATAAATTGTAGGAACATAGACTCCTAAGAGTCCATAGGATCATTTTTTAGAAAGTATTTTTTTTTTTAATTTCAGAGAGGAAGGGAGAGGGAGAGAGAGATAGAAACATCAATTAGAGAGAATCATTGATTGGCTGCCTCCTGCGCACCCCCTACTGGGGATTTAGCCCACAACCCAGGCATGTGCCTTGACTGGGAATTGAACCCGTGACCACCTCGTTCCTAGGTCCATGCTCAATCACTGAGCCACGCCAGCCAGGCCGGATCTTAAAGTTTAACTTGTTTTTCTAGAGTAATTCTCTCTAAAACATTCTCATGGCAATGATGGCTGATTGCCTTTGATGTTTTCTCCTCTTTTCTCAGAGCAGTATATAATAATGCATGGTTTTCAGTTTGGTACATGGATGCCTAAAGTAAAGAATATATTTCTTAGCATCCCATGCAGGCAGATATAATGTAATAAAATTCTGTTCAAGGAATTGTAAGTGGATACTTTATGGCAGTTCCCAAGACTTTTCCTTAAATCCCTGATGGCACATACCCCTTCTGCCTTCTGCCTTCATTGTGCTGGGGGTTGGAGCTCAGATATGATGACTGGAGTTGGAGCAGACATATCAGGCCATGTAGTGACAGTGAGAATTGAGGCCAGCATGGCAGAACGACAAGATAAAGAGGGACTGAGGATGTGAAGCAGAACAGCCTGATGAGCCCTGACCTATCTAGACTTGACATGAGAGAGAAATACATTCTTATATTGTTTAAGCTATTGTTATAGTGCATCTCCATCAGTTATAAGTGAACACCATGTATAATCCTATTATCTGATAAACCAGACTAAAAATGATGGGAATTTGTTAAACAGTCCATGCCACCTAATGACAACTGTAATGTTTAGGTTTTCCTTCCTCATATTGAGGCCCTCCCCCTATTATACTTGCTCAGGGTTCCCTTCCACAATCTTATATAAGTGTACTATATCCTTTACCTGTCCTCCCCAAATGCATGAAGAAACTGTCCTGTATTTGCAAATTATTTTCTTACCGAGTAGTCTATATTCTTTCCAATATTTATACAACCATCTCTATACCCTTCACAGTCTTTGTTACCCTGCAATGGATGTATTCTGACTTGTTGGTGTCCGTTAAATGTGGTACTCATAATCAGAATGACACTACAGATGAGATTTAACCAGTGAGTACGATACTGAAACCTTTGTTAATTCCATTAATGCAATCTAATACTGTATTGCCTTTTACAGCACACCACACTAGATCACAGTGGAGACTAACACTGAGTTTGTGGTTACCTAAAATTGCAATCTGTTTCTCATATTGTTAAAAATAAAACAAGCCCCAAATGGAGTCACTTATGCTAAGGCCCAAATCACCAAAACGAGACTTAATTATAGTTTTGGCTCTTCCAGAAATAGAATCTTATACCAGCCAATCAGGAATCACCTAATCAGCACTAGTTAGGTCATCTGTCTGATAGGCTCCTGCCATCCCCTAAAAGAAAGTGACCTTGTAATAGCCAATCTGGGTTTTGCCTGGAATAACTTCCTTGTTCTGGCTCCCTTCTGCCTGCAAAAGTTTTTCATTTTGTACAGCTCCTCAGAGCTCCATTCTATCTATTTGCTAGATTGGATGCGGCCCAATTCATGAATTGTTGAATAAAGCCAGTTAAATATATAAATTTACTCAGTTAAAATGTGTTCTTTAACAATATGAATTGCCACGAAGTCCCATGTTCCTTAGACTATATTTGTACAGAGGATTTAAAAAATCTGAACTGCTGGACATCTTACTTGCTCTTGCTAAATTTTATTTTTTAAAATTTGGGTCTAACATCCTAATCTGTTGTAATCTTGTTTTTAATTTTGATTATGATCTTGCAGTGTGTTAACTACCATTCCCATCTTTGTATCATTTGGCTAATAACTGCACAGGCTATGTTCTTATCTTGATCATTGATAAAAATCTGGGTTGAAGTATAGGCAGGGCAGTTGCATATGGTCATGCAGGTTGTATAATGCACAAATTTTAGGGAGTACCATTTAATATAGATGTGATGAGGAGTTGTGCAATGCCGTAGAACCAAATCCAGTCTGTGGTTAACACCACCGAAAACCTCTGAGATTGACAGTTTAAGACAATATTCCTCCTTATGCATGGTTATTGAAACACCTCCAAGTCTACTTAACTGCATTTCTGTAAATGTAGTTCCTCATGCAATTTAAGATGATATTGTGAGGATCCATGTCAAATACATTGCTAAAATTCAGAGACACTGCTGCAGCATAACTGCTACAAAGGGGAAAACTTTACAACATGACTCTAGTAACTATGAAAGTCTAAAATAAAGGAAAAGAAATATTGGTTCAAAGTTTCAAATTATAATTTCTCTAGATTTATAGCTCTTTAAATAAAAGTGACAAGCCAAATTTATGTTTTGAAGAACTTGAAACAATGGGGGAAAAATTCAACGAAGTACCAAGTGGAAGACATCTAGGTAAATAATAAAAAAGTAGCTATACTGAGGCTATGTTATTTAAAATCCTTTTTCCTCAAAGAGTGATAAATTGTAAGGACTATCCCAATATATTTTCAATTAAATGACTAAATTAATGTAGAGACATTTAATTAAAGTTCCACTCGTTTTTCCAAATGCTGTTAATTATACTGCTATCTAAAATTAAATCTCTCCCCAAACCCTTTTACATTTCTTCTGCTCATCTGATACAGATATAATTAAAATGCTGCAAATTCACCTAAATGCATCCAAATATTTTAAAAGAAAATATGAAAAACTGGAGTTCAGTAACTATTTAAGAAGCTGCTATTTTAATGGGATTTCCACAATCTTTGGGGAAAACCAATAGATGTTAAGTATGCATGAACACCTCCCCTCAACCTTCCCCTCTACAATACACACACAAAACCTGTCTCAAAATTCCTCTGAAAATAAATTTCTCTCTTTATATCTGAGGTGTTGTAGTGAATACCAGAGACAAATATAATTTCAAAGGTTTTCTAACAGCAAAAGATAATTTTTTAAGACTCTGGGTAATTAATTTCAGGAACAAGGTGTACTCTAGCTATAATAGTTCTATGTTACCATTTTCTAAACAATAAAAATTCCCTAATGGCATCTCCTAAAGGTGCTTTTTAATAGAAATAATTCAGAATTCAGGCTTCCTGGTTTTGCAGCCAGACTCCTAGCTGGAAAAGAGCCAACTCAGAAAATCCTAGCTGGATTCCCCGTGCAAGTGATTCCCCAGCAACAGAACCAAGGTTTATTCTAACTCCTAAACTTATTTTATTATGCATATGCAAGATTGGTCCACCAACATCCATTTCCCTACCTTCCTTTCTCTCAGAATCTTATTTGATCTGATAATTGTCATTTTAATTGTTCTGCAGTGGATAGTATTCAGCCATCTGAAACCTACTCATTCTCTATGTACCCATAATCTGTTCCCCAGACTCATTAAGGTTCATTATGCAAATGTTTCTTTAAGATATAAGGACTCCTTGGGAGTCAAGAGGTGAGTCAGGTGCAGGCTGCAGTCTTTTGAAAGTGTCTGATCTCTTTCCACAAATTCCTTTTATGTCTTATCAAGAGACTGGCAAGTTGGGAGAAGACTTTTTCTAATTCACCATTAGACCCAAAATCTGGGTCTCCAAATTGTGACTCAGGAAAAGTCCCTTGTATAGATACATTTTGTTTACCAATGGCCTTCTTATTCCAGGTTTTGCTTTGCATAGACAAGCCTCCTCCAATTCCTTTACTGCAGGGGTTCTCAAACCTGCCTGCAGGACTTTGTAATGGCCTGGGGAGCTGTAACAACTACAGGCCCTTGGAGCCCACTCCCTGAGACTGACTTGGTCTGGGTTCAGTCTTGGCATCGGGATTTTTCTAAGCTGCCTAGGTGATGCTGAGGTGCAGCATGTGCTTCAGGTCTGCCTGGATGGTAAAACAACTTGCTAATAAAGGTTTATTGACTGATCACTTAAAGGGGGTTATCACATTTCAAAGGGATGTTTTGCATGCTTAAAGGGCCACTAGTAGATTTTAACTTAAATGGTGATGCTATGCCCTAGCCAGTTTTGCTCAGTGGATAGAGCGTCAACCTGCGGACTGAAGGTCCCAGGTTTGATTCCTGTCAAGGGCACAAGCCCGGGTTGCGGGCTTGACCCCCAGTAGGAGGCGTGCAGGAGCAGCCAATCAATGATCCTCTCTCATCATTGATGTTTCTATCTCTCTTTCATCTCCCTTCCTCTCTAAAATCAATAAAAAAATGGTGATGCTACAATGTCTATAATTAATTTAAAATACATCAACATAGATAGTATGATATTTTGACAACTGGTTACCTTAATCAAGAATTCATACCCCAGAAGAGTAGAGCCATCATTTTATGAGAAATGGCAAAGTGGAAAAACTGCTATTACTGTATAGTTCTATGAACCTTGGAGGTTTTTGTAATGCACATAATAAATGTCACAAATGTATGTGTGCTGTGGAAAATACTGGCCTGTAATGAAAGTTCCTTATGGGCTCTGAAGGGAAGCAGAATATGTCACTCCCAAATTTGCCTCTTTGGCATAGGATTATCTTGATCTGGTTATTTTTAAGAAAGAGCAAACACTGAAATACTGAAAACAATCCAAGTTACCCCTTTGTAACAGACATTTATATTTGTAAAGGAAATCTCCATTTCTAAGGGTATCTCCCTATACCATAAAGAGAAGAATGTCTAAATCTCTGGAAATTCTTATCATGGAGAAGGTAAGGACATAAATCTGCATAACAACCTTATCCTTGTTTAATGTGCTTTTTCCTGGTCACCTCCTTAACAACCCCATCCTTCAACATCTTCTTTTGTTCTTAGCGAGAGATAATATTTAAGATAGTGACTTGGGCTATTTCAGAGCTACTCAGTTTTCTTGGGTCTCTCCCATGTACACAGAAGTATACATGTTATTAATATTTTATGTTGATTTGTCTTTTATAATGGATGTGTGTGTGAGGGTCTCAGCCAAGAACCTAGAAGGGTAGAGGGAAAATTATTTTTCTTCCCCTACAGAAGACTTTTGTCTGAGGTTGCGATGAGGTAAACACGCTTTATGTACCTGTAACTTTTCTGTGGCTCTCCATTATGTACCAAAAAAATCCCTAAGAGTTGCCTGTGATCAAAATGATTTAGGTCAGTTTACAGCAGGTGGGATTTGAGCCACTATGCCAGTATAGAGTGGTAAATGGATAAATATTTTGGGTCAGGGTAAAACTATTAAATACCTCTAGGTGGTTTTCTAATGTTTCTATTTATTAGAGTGGACTCAGCAAGAATAGAGACTAAAATATTTTAATCTTTCAACTAATACTCTGCTTTCAGCTAGTATCCACTTATTCAAAGACACAGTGAAGGGAAACAGAAGTCCATATTACAGCACAGGCTTTTAAATTTCTCAATTGAAGAGGCAGGAATTGCCTTGTTCTTCTCCAGGGCTCTTTCAGTTAGCTTGCATTCCAGGAATGTTAATTTGTTCAAATCAACATTAGAAAATAATGAAGTAAAATAGTTACCTAAATTTTAAAGTCCAAATCTGAGATTTACCAAACCCTGTGATTGTGGCGTCCCATACAGTGCTTTTAAATCCACAAAAAAACTATCACCAAAGCCTTGTCTTAATTTTTATTATGTATGTAACTGTGGAACCAGCCTTTCTGGATGGGGCCCACAAGTAATTGATTTATAACTTCAAAACCAAGAATAGAATATTATTAGATCATTTAATCCAGCCTTCTGTCTCCTAAACCTAATGCCCATTGTAGAAAAGTATTAGTATATTAGGACCAGCAGAGTATAGGTTAAAAATAATGAGTGTTTACTCTTATTGGAGCATAAACATGTCAGTATTTTTAGATTTGTGTTAAATCACTAAAAATATTAAATTGAACTTGAAGGATTTTAAGGCTAGAAATCAATCTATCTTTTACTTTCCCAGTACTGTTCATGCCTATTTTTCTTTTTCTTTTAATCTTTACTTTTGAGATTATTACAGATGTCCCTCCTTTTCCCCCATAGCTCTCCACCACCCAGTTGCCAGCCCACCCCAGGCCCTTGCTACCCTATTGTCTGTGTCCATAGGTACTGCATACATGCATATAAGATCTTTGTCTAATCTCTTCCCGCACCCCCCACACCCACTTCCCTCTGAGAATCGTCAGTCTGTTCCATTTCCATGCCCCTGATTCTATTCCATTCACCAGTTTATCCTGTTCATCAGATTTTTTATTCAAGATTCACTTGTTGATAGATATGTATTTGTTGTTGCTTTGTTGTTCATAATGTTTTTTATCTTTACCTTTTTCTTCTTCTTCCTCTTCTTAAAGAATACCCTTCAGCATTTCATATAATACTGGTTTGGTGGTGATGAACTCCTTTAGCTTTTCCTTCTCTGTGAAGCTCTTTATCTGACCTTCAATTCTGAAATGATAGCTTTGCTGGGTAGAGTAATCTTGGTTGTAGGTTCTTGCTATTCATCACTTTGAATATTTCTTGCCACTCCCTTCTGGCCTGCATAGTTTCTGTTAAGAATTCAGCTGACAGTCGTTTGGGTACTCCCTTAGAGGTAACTAACTGTTTTTTTTTTTCTTGCTGCTTTTAAGATTCTCTCTTTGTCTTTTGCCCTTGGCATTTTAATTATGATGTGTCTTGGTGTGGTCCTCTTTGGATTCCTCTTGTTTGGGGTTCTCGGTGTGGACTTGTAAGTCTATTTCTTTCACCAGGTAGGGGAAGTTTTCAGTCATTATTTCTTCAAATAGTTTTCAATATCTTGCTCTCTTCTTCTGGCACCCCCATAATTCGGATCTTGGTATGCTTGAAGTTGTCCCAGAGGCTCCTTTTGCTATCTTCATATTTTTGGATTCTTTTTTCTTTTTGCTCTTCTGATTGGGTGTTTTTTGCTTCTTCATATTTCACATCATTGACTTGATACTTGGGATCCTCTAGTCTACTGTTGAATCCTTGTAAATTATTCTTTATTTCAGTCAGTGTATGCTTAATTTCTGACTGGTCCTTTTCCATTTTTTTTTTTTTTTTTTTTTTTTGGCATTCTCACTAAGATCCTTGAAGGTCTCACTAAGTTCCTTGGAAGTTTCTAGAAGATTCTTGAGTAACCTTATAACCGTGGTTTTGAACTCTATATCCAGTAGTTTGCTTTCTTCCATTTCTTTCATTTGTGACATGTTTCTTTGTCTCCGTATGTTGGCTGCTTCTCTGTGTTTGTTTCTATGTATTGGGAAGCTGCTAAGTCTCCTTGAGTTGACAGAGTGGCCATGTGTAGTAGGTGACCTATAGGGCCCAGTGGCTCAGCCTCCCCAATCACCTGAGGTGAACACTTTTGGTGCACCCCTTTGTGGGATGGGTGCACAGTCTTGTTGTAGTTGAGCCTTGACTGCTGTTGGTATCACTGGGAGGAATTGGCCTCCAGGCCAATTGGCTGTGGGGACCCACTGTGACTACAGTGGGAGAGCTGCTGTGCAGGAGACACCCTTATGGGGCAGGACTTGCTTCAGTGGGGCTTTAGTGCTCACTGAGTCTGCTCCTTGAGTGTGTCACTTATGGATGTGAAGAGTTGTAATCTGGTATGGTCTGATTCTGACTGCTGGGTACACTGGCTCTTGGATCTCCAAGGAGGTGCAAAGTCAGCCACTGCCTGGGGCCACCCAGCAGGAGCTACAGGGACATCTGCAGATTCTTCCTCTTTGTATGGGGTTTGGAAGTGACCAGACAAGGCCCAGTTGTGAAACAAGGCAGTCTGGTGCTACTGCCAGCCTTGTGCCTTTTATTGATAGCTTTGGGGCTCCCTGACTCAGCTGCAGCTTGTTTGACATGTTTTAGGCTGAGAAAGGACAGGCCATTCATATGCAAAAGCCACTGAGCACAGCTTGTGTGGGGTTGTAAATTAGGTGGGGTGAGGTCTTAGGGAATCTCCAGGGCAGAGCGAACAGAAATGGCTGCCAGTCAGCTCTGCACCGGGGAGGTCCCAGCACGGGAACAATGACTGCTGTGAGCACCTCCCTCTGGAAAAAAGCTGCCTCTGCATTCCTGCCCCGATGCCAGATCATCCAGTTTCTCACTGTATCTGTCTGGGTTCCCCAGAGCCTCGCCTGGCACTGGAGCTCAGAGCAAGCGGGAGCTTGTAAATTCAGTTCATGTTGCCGGCCTTTTAAGAGGAGCAGCTGGGTCTCCAGTAGCCTGTGTGTCACTCAGCCCTAATCTGCACTTGTTTTTACAGCTGGTAGTTTTTACTGCCCATAGGGACTTCTGTCCCCAGCTCTGGGACCCTGGGCTGGGAGTCTGGTGTGGAGTTGGGACTCCTTGCTCCTCCAGGCGACCTCCGCAGAGGTGATCTCCCTCCTGATTAAAAAAGCAGCACACCAGGGTGCCGGACCAGCCTGTTCCATGCCTCCACACCTCCTACCAGTCTCAATGTGCTTTCTTCTTTACCTCTCTAGTTGTAGGACTTCCACTCAGCCAGCTTTCCCACGGTTCTGGATGATAGTTGTTCTGCATTTTAGTTGTAATTTTGATGTGGTTGTGGCCGGCAGCAAGTACAGGTGTTTACCTATGGTGCCATCTTGGTTCCCCATGCCTGTTTTTCATTGTTTACATCCTCTTCTGCCCAGACTGTTAGTACTAAAGGGACCCTTTGGGGACTGATAAATATACTAGTTCAGCTTTTTCCTCTAATATGATCATGACATCAACATTTCCTAAGAACAGACAGTTCTGAATGATTTAAGTTGTAAGGAAATTTAATTATATATAAATATATAATATACTAACTTTTTGCCTACTCAGGTCTCTTCTCTGTCACGCCCTTATATTTCCCATTAAGCTATATGCTGCTTTTTATGCTACTCCCTTTAGAAACTGAAAATTCTAGCTTCACTCCGTTTTTGTGTCAAAAAACAATTTGAATGTGTACCCCTGTATATATGAACAATTAAATGATGACCTTTCAAAGTCATAGCTAATAATCAACTTCAAGAATTGATCTCTTTTGACCGTTTACATGAGGGTTGCTATTGTATTCTGTATATGGTTGTAAATTATGTGCATTTTCTCTGTGTGTTTATGTTAACTAGCTGAATTTTATTTGAATTTTGAAAATTTAAAAAAATTAAAATATGCTTAGAAAAAAAAGAAAATAATGGGGTAAGTTCTGGATAATTGTAGGTGATTGGTATAGAGGCTGCCTTCTTGAGTTAATGCCTGAGAACTTAATAAGTTTATAATTTCTAAAGTCCTGCTTCACCCAATGTTTAAATGCAAAGGTACTAGGAAGTGCAGTGGAAGGATGTCTTCTGTACCTTAAAAATAGGTAAATAATATTTGGAATAGTTCCCAACAGTACTATAATATAACTATCTATAGCTAAGTTATACAGCAAATATATTATCACATATTATCCTTTGAATTTAAGAAACATATCTTTGGAATGTCAAGGACACAACAATCACACAAGAGCAGGACCACATAGGCCCTCATTGTTACTGTTACTGTGTTAATTGTTGATTGTTAACTATCTTGTACCCACATATGTAAAAGATGTGTCTATTCTTTTCACTTTATATCCAATCCCAGAGATTGCCCCTGCTTTGATTTCTCCTGCCTCCTTAATCTATCACCAGTGAATTTCATGTAAACCCCTTACCTCTCCTCCTTTGATTATAATGTATAAAATAAGGTGCAAAATTGCCAATCTCTGGAGCATTTTCCAATCCTTTCAAATTTTGCTTCCTGGCAATTGTTCTCAGTTTGACTCAAATAAACTCATAAAAATTCTTACAGGTTTGGATGATTCTTATGTTGACACTACTATAGTGTTAATCTCCTACTCTCCATTTAATTCAAATTTAAGATGTTAAAATAAATGAACACGCAAAAAATAAAGCTGTAACACAGAAAAATAAAGCATTGTGGATATGGGGTAAACATTCAAAAATGCTTAAAATGTTATATTGCCCCTATGCCTAAATTTTAAGCTAATGTTGATAGCCAATGGCTAAATGGTAAAATAAATTAGTTTATTGCCACTATCAGTTTATAACACTTTTACCTGTTCTTGTGTCTTGACTTTTTAAGGTACAAATTAAAATTTTAGAAAAATAGAAGAGCTCAGAATGACATACACTACCATACTTTTCCTTTCATCAGTTACTTTGAAAAGTATGAGTCAACAATATCACCTGTTTCTGACACTCAGACCATTACCCTCATAGAGACATAAACAGTGTAAACTTTGTCACAACTTGAAACTAGTTAAGAGAAAACAGAAACATGGCTGCAAGATCTAAATTGTCATTAATTGAGAATCATCTACATCTTGTTAGGTGGCTATAAAGGTATTTAGCATTGTTAATCATGTATATCTTGGCCTCACTAAGCAATGCAATTTTACATTTGCTTATATGGTTGTTTGAGTTATGTCTGACTCCTTCTTCAGACTGAAAGCTCCATGAAGGGACAAATCCTGACGGTTTTTGATCATCATGTAACTCCCATTATCAAACAAAATGCTAGCCATGTACTGGGGCTTCAATAAAGTAGTTAATTAATGATTGAATTTGAGGATAAGTAAGTGAATTAGACATGTAGTAGTAGGTCAATAAAATAGGTAATAAATAATTGAATTCATGGAAGAATATGTGAATAATATACATGGAAATTGCCAGAGTGGGAAGAAGGGAATGATGGATTTTTAATTTTAGTTGAATTAATGCAAGGCAAACAAGAACTTGCTATTTCTGATACCAATGTAATTCTGTTTATTAATAACAGGAAAGAAGCATAGGGAAAGCCAAATATTACAGGCATGCCATTTGTGCAGCTTTGCCAAGAAGCTATAGGTTAACACTCCCCAGGGAGCCACTGATCCATTCCCCACTGATGGCTGGGGAAAGGGACTGAGCAGAGGGAGACTAGACACATGCCCATTCAAGTCTGGGTGACATAAGGAAGGTAATTGCCTGTCAGTCACACCTGGGACAGAGATCTTCCACCAGAGTGGGCAGGGCCACTGCAAGTGAGAGATTTTGAATATTTAATCCCCTAAACCCGTGGTCGGCAAACTGCGGCTCGCGAGCCACATGCGGCTCTTTGGCCCCTTGAGTGTGGCTCTTCCACAAAATACCACGGCCTGGGCGAGTCTATTTTGAAGAAGTGGCGTCAGAAGAAGTTTAAGTTTAAAAAGTTTGGCTCTCAAAAGAAATTTCAATCATTGTACTGTTGATATTTGGCTCTGTTGACTAATGAGTTTGCCGACCACTGGCCTAAACAAATAAGTTCACTCTCTTGGTTCTCTTGGGACTCTTGTTGCAAGAGGCATGTTCTCTTGGCTCCCCTGCATTTGCCCACATGAGCCACAGAAATGTGGACCCCCACACACAATGGACTAATGGACTGCAACTAGTCTAATGCTAAATTGGACCCAATTCCAACATGGAAAGGAAACTCTGGACACTGGCTTTGCTTCTAGTTTTATCAAATCCCCAGCTGCACTTGTTCCAGGACTGGATTAAGGGAAACAGGACTTCGGAAACCCAGAGATAGAATTCCACAAACATAAAAATCACTCATCCTCCTGTGCGAGTCTCAGAAAATTCTTTTTCTCAAGATATTGTAAGGACGTCCCCCTCCCCCGCAGCACTCAGTAGGGAAGTGGGGAAAGGGATACCCTACTTCCACCGATAACATTTTTATTGTGTAGATATCTGCAGACTACTGGACTGTTATGAGACTTCTTTTAAGCTTAAAGATAGGTCAAGGCTACAAGTGGCAATTCCTGGACAAAGTAGTTAACTTTTTAATTTTTTGTCATTGCTTCTTTTGATGACACAGAAACACATATATTAACACAGGTAAGACCCTTTCTGCAAGGGTATATGCATTTTTCTAGGAAAGGTCAAATTAAAATGAATTCACTGCTTGGTATCATGGTATCATCTACCTTCCATTTTCCACAAAGCTATATTCCACTTGCTTAGACTTTAACCATTTTAAAATTTGTGATCTTGATGTCCTCTGAAATGTACAGATTTTATAGCTTAGATTTCTTTTAATACATATTTTTATTGATTTCAGAGAGGAAGGGGGAGGGAGAGAGAGAGACAGAAACATCAATGATGAGAGAGTCATTGATCGGCCGCCTTCTGCACACCCTACTAGGGATTGAGCCTGCAACCTGGCATGCGCCCTGACTGGGAATGGAACCATGACCTCCTGGTTCATAGGTTGATGCTCAACCACTGAACCACTTTGGCTGGGCTATAGGTTAAATTTTAAGAGACACCATTACCTGACAGGGTAATGACAGTTTTATCTGCACTGGTGGTTGTATTTGCTGTGATATTTAAATAATAATCTAAATCAAATGATAATTTCTTTGAGAGGATGTCAGGAAAGGAGAAAGAAAAGAACAAAAATACATAGAGCATTTAACTTGGTTTAAAAACACAACACATTGCAGCTTTCCATGTTTTCTCATTATATTGGGGGGAAAAATCCCTTAGCAATTCATCTTCCTCTGGGCACATGAATGACATTTTACTGTGATGTGATTATAAGAAACAAAATCCCTTGGAGATGCTGCCTTAAAATATTTCTCTTTATAGTGTTCTGAACTCGGCAAACCTTAGTAGAAAACAGAATACTCTTAATTATGAATAAATTAACTAAATTAGTAACATGAGATGGATATGCAATTAAGGGATTGTTAATTGAAACTGGAAACACAGCTGTATACAGCTTAGAGATGAATCATACCAGTAATGACGCAGATGTTTATAAAATGTGATTATCTTTAGTGGAGACAGCACTGCATCTCCCAAGCCCATTCTTACATTGTGTCACTGAAATGTTTTTAAACCCATGAACACCAGGAATCAGGATCTCAGGGATGGCAAATTAGGCTCCCTGGATATTGGAATTAGTGTTGTCTGAATGTCAGCAATTTGATTCACCAGCTTTCAAAGAATGTAGACATGGAGCCAACAACAAACATCTGTTAGTTGCAGGGTCTTCAAAAACAACAACAACCAAAAGGTGCTGGCAAACCAGTCCCATCGCTGTGCGGGATGTGAGAAACGTCTAGAGAATGCAGTCCTATGGTGCAGTGCCTGAGAATTTATGCACAAATGGTAAATGCACCCTCTGCCGGGTGGAGGCTCTAAAACATCGTTTGCTGTTTTCCAGGCAATCGACCCAAAAGAAAAAACAAAATATCCCCAACTAAAGAAAGCAGGGGAAAATGCTCTCATTAAACTTGCTGTATGTTTAAGTGCATTGAAATTATTGATTCTGCAGCACTTTGGAAGTTTCAATTTTTTGCCTATCACATACATGTTGGCCCCATGTACAATTTGCACCTGTCCCAGGGAAGGGAAATGTCTTTGTGGATCTGAATTTTAATGGATTTTCATGGTCTTGGCACAGACTTCTCTTGGACAAGGTCAGGGAGAGGGGTTAGATACTATGACCTAACCATAACTTAATGATTACAGAATGGGTTGCATAGTTTTTGAAATCCAACTTCTCGGTCTCTGGACACAAGCCCATGGCATTAAAACAACTCTTTCGGGTTGGATGGGGCTCACAAATGTGGCAAACATCAGTTTTGCTATGAGAAGTGCAAACTTACCGCTGTAAGTTGTAGTATAAGAAAAGTAATAAATAGTTTTGGATATTGACAAGCAGGAAATATATCTGTCACCTTAGCTTAGCTCCTCTTTCAAAGTTAACAGTTTTCTTAACTAAAGCTAGTTCTTGAAAGGAAACAAAAATAAAACTGGAGTTAGTCTCCATTAGCCACTACCTCCTACTATCAAAAGAATGCAGGAAACATAGGGAAATTTTCTTATAATTCAGGGAGACCTTTCATGCATTCTTTAATGAAGCAAGGCCCAAATAAACAACTCAATTTTCCACTTTATAATGGCCATGGGCATTGGGGGCACAGTTATGTGTTTGTTAAAAATATACACTTTCAGCCCGACCAGCATGGCTCAGTGGTTGAGCATCTACCTATGAACAAGGATGTCACAGTTTGATTTGCCTGGGTTGTGGGCTCAATCCCCAGTGTGTGTGTGTGGGGGGGGAGGAGGGGGGGCGGCGGGGGGGAGGCGTGAAGGAGGCAGCCGATCAAGGTTTCTCTCTCTTCATTGATGTTTCTATCTCCCTCTCCCTTCCTCTCTGAAACCAATAAAATTGTATTAAAAATACACTTTCAGGAACAAATGAGGAGGAAAATGCAAACATATAAAAAGACACACCACTATACATTGTTCTCTCTCTAGGTTGGATACCTATAAATGTGGAATTTGTTAAATTTTGGTCAGGAAGATTTTCTATCCTATGTGCTAATCTCCAAAAGCACAGGCTTTGCCTATAACTTCAGTATTGATTTGCTGTTATAAAGTTCCAACTTGTTTAAATTTCATTACCTGAAGGGACAGCTTGCAATTCCATATACAGGTTTAATAAAAGCAAGATGATCACATGTGTACACTGAGCTTTGAAAGGGCACTTTCCCCCCAGTATGTGGGGCCAAATTCTTCATGAGTCTATTAGACTGTTGCAAATGGTGATGTCAAAGCTAATAACATATATTCGTTACTAGCATTTGTATCGATATTTTCATCCCTGAACCTACTTATAATTACACTAGTATCAGAACCCATGCGCAACATTCCCAGCTATATGCCTACCTAGCAGCTATTCATTTGTTTTTTTTTTAATTTTATTTTACTTTATTTTTCTTTATTGATTAAGGTATTACATATGTGTCCTTATCCCCTCATATTCACTTCTTATTCCTTGGTAAAGAATCTTAATTATGATCAGATATTGGGCATCAATGGACCTAGTGCTAGGGGAAGAATGTAAATCTGTTCTAAACTAATTACAGTAATCCCATTCCTTGTAGCTGATGATTGGTTTAAAGGGGAACAGGAAGACCCAGTTCTGGATAGGGAGCTTCTGAGAAATTCTTTTCCAACACACACACACACACACACACACACACACACACACACACACACAGAATTGTTGCTGTATCTTATTTCTTCTTGCCTTTGATATTGTTGTCTGAAGATATGTTCCTTGGTGTAGTGGGAAGCCATCTTGGGATCATGAGGAGAGAGCCAAGAAATCCCCAGAGAAGCTGAACTGGAGTCGTAATATAGTTCAGCTAATGAATTAACCAGCCCCAGATCTGATGGCCTTCAGACTTCCGGTTGTTAGCCCAATGGTTATTAACATGTGGTTCCTGACCACAATAATATCAGCATTACCTGGAAACTTACTATACCAGATACAGGTATAACAAAAGAATCTCAGATTTTACTTACTCCTGACCTACTGAATCAGAAACCCGGGGTGGAAACCATTAGCCTGTACTTTAACAAGCTCTCCAGGTGATTATAATGCATGCTGAACTTTGGGAACCACTGTGTTAGATTATTAGATGTCTCCATTATTTAAAAATAGATTTTCAAAACTTGTCTGATTTCACTGGGGTTCATTTTAAACACATAGATTCCCAAACTTATTGAATCAGACTTGCCAGTGAAGGGGCTTAGGAATTCATAATTTAATCAAGTGCTCCTGGTGATTCTTATGACCAGAAAAGTTTGGGAAAAACAAATATAAGGTCCTTCAAGTCAGTTATTCTGCTGCTGAAAGCATTCTAACCAACACACCATCTGCAATCCCTGTGCTGCAGAACCAGCTCTTGACTTGGAGAGTATATTATGAAGTCCTAGTTTGGAGAGCAGTTGACTTCAAGTGTAATTTACCTTTTTAAGATGTTGGTTTCTTAATTGTCAACTTGAATTCCTGGATCTTTTATATTCATCACCTGTTTACTCTAACTCCCCATGGCAGCTCAGCTCCAGTTAGAATTCCTCACCTCTTATGCATTCTTGAGCGCTGCTATCTAGTGGCCCCATCAACCCCACCAAGGTTTTGGAACCCCTCTCAAGTAATTACAGGAGTAATCATGCATTCCTTAACTCTTAGGCTACATTATCAGAAGCCAGATTCCTACCTGCTGAACTTGAACTGTTGATGCCCATGAGACTGGCATGAAATCAGTAGCAATTAGTCTGTGAAAAACTAAACATATATTTCAAAGTTTGAAGAAGAGGTTTCTGCTCATCCAAAGAGAAATAATCTAGGGCTCGAAAATGTTTAACATTAAATGGTCTGAAATCATCAATGTTCTTTCAGGTTGAATGCTGATTTACATTAAAATTTTTCTGTCCTCATTTGCTTGGGCCAAATAGGCTAAAAAGGTAAAAGTCATCTTAGTTTAATAGATTTTCCTTATGAATGACAGATGTAAAAAGTCAAAAGGAGATTTGAGTAAAACATTTAATTATGTCTCCTCTCCTAGAATTACAGGTAGTTTGTTTGTTTAGATATTATTTCACCTTTAACTACCCCACTTACCATACACCCGAATCTCATTCATTCCAGATTTCTAACTATATTGGATTATGTCAGATTTCCCAGACCTTAGCTAAGCCTTTAAAAAGATGCTGTCCCTTCTTCCTGAAAAACCCTTCCATTTTTTTTCTCTACCTTTTTAAAACCCTACTTATTGCTCAAGTCTAAGCTCATATGTCATCCCAGGAGAAAAATTAATTGCTACCTTTTCTACATGTTAATATCACCCCCCTCAAATCTCTAGTGGGATCCTTAAGGTATTGTTTGTAGTTCATGTATCAATCATTCTTGAAGGGGGTTTGCATCATGAACATCTTTGTCCCTTGTGCCAAATAGTGTGTCTAGCATAATGTAGTCACTTAAAAGATACTGAACTGAATTTCAGGCAAAAGTGATTTCCAGACACAAGCATTAACAAAATAGTGATTTAAATTTCCTTCTTTTTGGCCAGTTTTATATAGTAATTAGAGGCCCAGTGCACAGATTATGCACCGGTGGGGTCCCTCTGCGTGGCCTGTGGGGACTGGCCGAAACCGGCAGTCCAACGCCACCTGCCGCTCTTGCCTGCCACTCCCACTCATCCCGGCCTTGCTGCGCTGCCACTACCACCAGTAGCACTGCTGCGGAGGTGGGAGAGGCTCATGCCACCACAGCTGCGCTCGCTAGCTGTGAGCCCAGCGGCATCTGGCGCCCACCGGTCAGCTGCACAGTGCTCCCGCTGTGGGAGCGCACTGACCACCAGGGGGCAGCTCCTGCATTGAGCGTCTGCCCCCTGGTGGTCAGTGTGCGTCATAGTGACTGGTCAACCAGTCATTCGGTCGTTCTGTTGCTTAAGGTTTTATATATATAGATTCTTTGCAAATAGGAGGGTAATAAATAATGTATGATTTTTGCTATGTGGTGAGGGTCCTAGAGTCAGTCTGAGAAATTCAGGTAAGTGTGGCAAATTAGTGGAATGGGCAGTATACCTCATGGGGACTGAGAGAAAGCTGAAGGTGTAACTACTTCTGAAGTTACATATCCAGAAGCATATTCCAGTCATCTTTAAGAGATTGGTGGCTCTCCAGACATCTATTGCAGGGAAACCAAGGAGGTGTCTTGGGAGAAGGCCTAAATAAAGAATCCTATATAATAAAAGCCCAATATGCAAATTAGCCAAATGGTCGCTACTACACACACGGACCACCAGGGGGCAGACGCTTAACACAGGAGCTGCCCTCAGCCCGCAGGCCCCAGGCCACCCAAGGCGGGTACCAGTGGGGGTCCCCTGATTGCCCCACTGGTCGCCCCGCAGAGGGAGGTGACTGGCGGTGGCAATGGGGGGTGGGGCTGGCTGGCAAGCAGGCTGGCGCTACCCCCCCCAATCACCCCACCAGTTGCCTCCAAGGCAAGTGCCAGTGGGGGCCCCCAGATTGCCATGCCGGTCACCCCACAGATTTGCCTTGATCACCGGCCAGGCCTAGGGACTCTACCCATGCATGCGTTTCATGCACCAGGCGACTAGTGTATTATAAACTACAGTAGAGGCTCGGTGCACAAATTTGTGCACAGGTGGGTTCCTTTGGGGTGACCTGCAGGGATCGGGCCCCAACTCGTGCCCCCAGCCTTGCAGCCCCACAGACCCACCTGGCACGCTGCTGTGGCCTGGCACCGTCCCCTCACCTGCTCCACCATCCTGCCTGTAGGGCAATCGATTGGGGCTGGGCCCCCCCGACCAGCTCCCTCAGTGCCTGGGAGCTGGGCAGCGGCCCTGCCCCCTGCCACTGTTGCTGGTCACCGTCTGCGGGGCGATTGGTGGGGCAATCAGGTTCCCGCTTGCACTCGCCTTGGCCTGGTGCTGCTCACTCACCTGCTCCACCATCCCACTGTGGTCCTGCTCTCATCAGGGCCCATTGGGGCTGGCAGTGCCTCCACTGCTGCCCACTGCCAGTGCCGACACACGCCATGTTCTGCACTGCCCCCTGGTGGTCAGCGCATGTCATAGCTAGCAGTTGAACTACCAGTTGAACAATTTGCATATTAGGTTTTTATTATATAGGATTATATAGGATGCTTTATTCAGTAGGAAAGCCTCAGTCAACAAGAAGAGTGGTTTTGTGAATGTCATGGTGTCTGCCACTTGGATTCATCCTCTGAGTCAGTCATGTCTGAGTCCTATGGGTGCATATTAGTATGGACTGAAAGACCACATGCCAAATGGAATTCTTTCTGCTGCAGGTCATAGAAAACCCAACACAAAATGGCTTGAATAGTCAAGGAATGTGGAGGCAAGGCTGCTCCAGGATTGGGTAATTTAGAAGCACAATGGTATCCCAGGACTCAGGTTCTTCCTATCTTTTCACTGTGCCATTCTTATGTGAACCCACCAAGCATTCACCAAATGGCTACTCAAGTTCTGTTTCATTCATTTATCCATCCATCCATCCATCCATCCATCCATCCATCCATCCATCCAACAAATATTTACTGTTTTAGGAACTGTTCTTAGGTGTTTTGGATACAGTAGAAAATAAAACACACAAGATCCCTGGCTTCGCCCTAACCGGTTTGGCTCAATGGATAGAGCGTCGGCTTGCGGACTGAAAGGTCCCAAGTTCGATTCCGGTCAAGGGCATGTACCTTGGTTGCGGGCACATACCCAGTAGGAGGTGTGCAGGAGGCAGGTGATCGATGTTTCTCTCTCATCGATGTTTCTAACTCTATATCCCGCTCCCTTCCTCTCTGTAAAAAATGAATAAAATATATTTAAAAAAAAGATCCGTGGCTTCATGAAGCTTTCTTTCTCATGGTGGGAGACAGACAATAAAAAGACATTGAATATGTTAATTCTGTATCATGTTATGAGTGTTATGGAAAGAAGAAGAAACAAACAAACAGGTCAGATGTTCCTACTGTTGCATTACATACCACCCTAGAACTTAGTGGCTTAAAAAAAAAATGTATCACTGTTGTCCCTGGTTCTGTGAGTTGGCTCTGCTCAGCTGGGTGTTTTTAGTTTGGAGACTTTCATGTGTTTGCAGTTAGATGGCAGCTGGAGCTGGAGTTATCTGAGGGCCCCACTGGATGGACGTCCCAGATGATTTTTTAAAATATATTTTATTTATTTTTTACAGATAGGAAGGGAGAGGGATAGAGAGTCAGAAACAACAATGAGAGAGAAACATCAATGAGCTGCCTCCTGCACACACCCTACTGGGGATGTGCCCACAACCTAGGTACATGCCCTTGACCAGAATCGAACCTGGGACCCTTCAGTCCGCAGGCCAACGATCTATCCACTGAGCAAAACCAGCCAGGGCCCAGATGATTTTTTTGCTCACATATCAGGTGCCTCACATGGGGTGGCTATAACACCTGGGGGCTGGCCAAGCATCTCTGTCTTTTCTTTTTTTAAAAATATTTTTTATTGATTTCAGATAGGAAGGGAGAGGGAGAGAGAAACATCAATGATGAGAGAGAATTATTGATCAGCTGCCTCCTGCTTGCCCCACACTGGGGATTGAGCCTTCAATCTGAGCATATGCCCTGACTGGGAATCAAACAGTGACCTTCTGGTTCATAGGTCAATGCTCAACCACTGAACCACACTGGCAGGGCGCATCTCTATCTTTTCATGCAGTTTCTCCATGTGGCTAGTTTAGAGTTCCTCACAGTTTAGTGGCTTTACAGCAGACAGACGTTTTTTTAGAGCAGCTCACTTCCCCCACTGTAAATGTTCCAAGTGAACAAGACAGAGCTGCAAGATTTCTTCTGATCTAGACTTGGATCTTACAGTGTCACTTCTGCAATCTTCAGTGTGTTATACAGAGCCAGCCTCGATTCAGTGTGGGAGGGTACTATACAAGGTATACTGGAGGCATGATCCATGGCGGTGGTGGTGGTGGTGGTGGTGGTGGGGCATCTTTGTAGAATAACTACCATAACATGGTAAGGGGAATTGAATTGAGATGGCTGGGAAGGAGGAGGTAGAGAAGTTGCTGTTTAAATAGGGTGGTTAATTTTCAAGGAGGTTTCTTTAAGAAGTTGAGATTAGAGCAAGACTTGAAGAAAGTGACAGAGTTACTCATTAGATATCTGGGGGGGGAAAGTATTCCAGGTAAAGGGAAGAAGTAGGCACAGTGTCTAGGGAAGAGGAATCTCACTTTAGTTCCATGGGTGAGGAAAACCTTTTTTGGATGCTCCCCTAGTAGACTTTTCTTTGCATTTTATTGCCTGAAATTGCATAAAATGCCCATGTCCAATCCTTGGCAAGGAGACAGGGACCACCAGATCACCATGAAATAG
This sequence comes from Plecotus auritus, assembly GCF_963455305.1. Classification (NCBI taxonomy): domain Eukaryota; kingdom Metazoa; phylum Chordata; class Mammalia; order Chiroptera; family Vespertilionidae; genus Plecotus; species Plecotus auritus. The sequence continues at coordinate 23,665,453 of NC_137784.1, forward strand.
TTCTCAGTACTATCATTATTCATTCCCTAGGGCTAAGGCCTTCCTTGATGTGCATGGTCACCTAGAGGAGGGTGGATCCCGAACAAGCCAGTTCTCCGCTAGCAAGGGAAAGGGGAGCATGTGCACAGAGTACAGGGAGTAGTTTTGGGGAATGGAAAATAACAGTGCACCCTGGAGATTTAACAATACTCTTTTGGTGCCCATGTCACAGAAGACAAGGCACAACTTGTCCCATTCCTAGAGACAAATCCTGACTACCAGCAGAGAACTCTCATGCTTGGTGTAGGAACAGGAAAAGATGGAAAGGAAGCTGTAGTAACAAGGATCAGCATCTAATTTGCTCAGCAGGAAAGGGACCACTACCTGTGGAGAAAGAGAGAGTTGAACAGAGTATACTCAGCAGACAGGTAGCATTCAGAAAGAGAAAAGGTGATTCTGAAAGGAAAAGTCTCTGTATGGCACAGAAATAGAATGAGATACATGATGAATGACGGACTTAATTCAAAGAGGATCATGTTAGAATTCTCCAGTGCAGCACCATAGCTGTAGCCCGATGGATAACATTATTGCCTCTAAAGTTTAAGTGTCTATTGGGAAAGTTATGCCTGAGAATTAAAGGTCCTGACTCGTTTGCAGCAATTTAAAATCTTTTTATATTTCCTAAGGGCCATGTTTGAGTTTTCTGTGTTACAAAAAGAAAGTACATTAATAGGTAGTTTAGTAAATATTTATCGATGGAAACAGAAGTAGACAAAGTCAAAATGAGATAACAAAGAAATGAAAACTCTAATTCAGAGGGAAGGAATGCCAAAAGTGGGGTGGAAAAATCTGAAGTTCACAACTATGCTCTCATAGCTTTTTCCTGCCAGTATAAGCAGCTGTTGTTAGAAACTATTGCATAAACCTAGAAATCTGTTCAGTTTTAACAAAAAAATGCAGATATGATTATAATTGAATATAAGAAAAATTAAAACCATTTCATGGCAAATATAGAATAGCAAGAGTTACTACATCTAATCTTTGAAAACATTTTCTTTTTTTAAAGATGTATAATACTATAAAATATCAATAGGTTCTAGAAAACAACAGAACCATCTCTCTGCCTTGTTTTTTTTTACAACCCAACAGGGCAGAAAAGATTAAAATCTTTTTATAAAGGAAGGACAAATGTATGAGAAAAGACACTGCATAGTCAAGTTCAGAAAAGTGAAAAAGTTTAGGAAAGTTTCATAGAAACGAAGTGTAGCTCTAATAATAAAACTTACATTTTATAGCATTCAGTAGTTTCTGAAGGGCTTTTACAGTGTTGATCTCATTGTTTCACATGGACCTTACAAGACTGGTGGGATTTAGATAAATAATTACTTTAAAAAAATTTTTAGACTATAGAATGTTTAGACTGAAGTATGCCTTTTTTAAAAAATATATTTTATTGATTTTTTACAGAGAGGAAGGGAGAGCGCTAGAGAGCTAGAAACATCGATGAGAGAGAAACATCGATCAGCTGCCTTCTGCACACCCCCCACTGGGGATGTGGCCGCAACCAAGGTACATGCCCTTGACTGGAATCGAACCTGGGACCCTTCAGTCTGCAGGCCGACGCTCTATCCACTGAGCCAAACTGGTCAGGGCTGAAGTATGCCTTTTGTAGAGTAAAACTAAAGAGTATGTTAGAAGAATATAGAGCAAGTTTTTGATTCTGGTTCCATTATTAACTAGCTGTGTGAACTATGATATATCATGTAATGTCTTTGTAAAATCAAGTGTTGGACTTCTGGACTTTAAGAACTAAAATCCTCTGAATTGATGGGTAGTATCAACTTAAATAGGCCATCTTTCCTAAAATAAAACTTATGCATGCTAGCACATTGATCATTAAATGATACAGTATTAAAATAATTAAATCAAACCTTTTAAAGGATGATGGCTGAAGTGTAAACTTAAAAATTAAAACATTTAGTAATTCAAAGTAGATATTTTAAAGCAATGAAACACATTGACATATTCATCTGTTTTAAAAGTAGATTCATTCTTGGAGCTCCTTGCTACATAGCCTTTGGCTTAGGTCCCTGACCAGATTCTTTAGATATAGACTAATGCCTCAGGCTTAATCAACTTGGTTGTAAAGGCAAGGCCCTAAAATACAAATAGGCAAAAATATGATGGAAATAGTATGAGGCAATTACTGCTATTGTGAAAGTAAAACAAAGTATGTGCAATGTCAGTTAAGTGTCTAACAGGAACTCTTTCCGGAGGATTTCATGTTATCAGCTAAATTACCTGTTTACCTCCAAAATTCTTGTGAATGTCTTGAAAAAAAAAAAGGAAAAAATAGTGCTTCCAAAGCTGTTTTATGACCTCCACTACTGAGCAAAATGGAGTGATAAAAACCTAATTTACCTTTTATCTTGAAATAATCAAAATATGGACAAAATATATGTCCGCAGGCCGATGCTCTATCCACTGAGCAAAACTGGCTAGGGCTCATTTTCTTCATTTGTCAAATTAGGATAAAAATGGTATCTACCTCATAGGGTGGTAGTGAGGCTTAAAAGTGTTAAAAGTGTTAGTACATGTAAAAGTCTTAGAATAGTGAATGGCATGCAGTAAGTGCTAGATAAGTGCTGGATAATAATTTCAGTAATGCGTAATACTCATTAAAATAAATTATTCCCAAATCTATATTGTGCAACTACCTTAGTCCAAAAATGTATGGCTCTGTGTAAAATAACTGTGTTTCAAATATTATAATCATTTTCTCATTATATTTTCTATCTACATATCATCAACCTTTGGAATAGATATATTAAGGGGAGAATTTACATAATAATGATAATTATTTTAAGGCCATTATAGAATTTATGAGAATTAAGAAATATTAAGATAAACTATAGTAATTAAAATTCACTCTGTGGTTTTGACCTTTAAAGATGGCATTTCTGAATTTCATAAGCTAGTTTGCAGTCCTACTTACAGAGTTGGCTTTCACATTCAACTTTGCATATGGCCTGAAAAGGGGTTATTTCCAGAGAATGTGCAGGGAAGGAGGAGCAGGAGTCCTTCTGGGGGAAATGTGAGAACAGCAGCTCTTTGAATGCTGTGCATGACGTAGCATGGGAAATGTGAGCAGCTGCTGGCAGAGTGTTTCACACGCAGCGGGACAGTGGGAAAATCAAAGAAGAAAACAAGCAGGGCAAACAAATGCAGAAGAAAGGGTGGGGCGGGGTCAGGCTGCTGCCAAGGAGAGAGGTCAGCCTGGAGAGAGAGGAACACTTAAAAGAACAAAGGACAAAGCAGCTAGAAATTTGAGGGAAGGCCAAAGGTCAGTTGAAGAATAAGGGAGAAGGAAAAGAAAACATGAGCATTTCAACATGAGCAATTAAAAGTATGGCAATTTTAAATACTCATATGCATATTTCTAAAAAGGAATTAGATCAAGAAACTAAAAGGGATACATACATATATAAAATTGCTGTTGAAACATATTTAACAGGAACACATTACATTTTTAAAAACAATAATAAAACACTTATCTGGATTACCATAGTTGCTAGTTTCAGAACTAGCAAAAATAATTCCTGATTAAAACCAGTCAGAAATTAAACAGTGCATAAAGATCAACAATCCGACCTTTGAACGAGTACTTCATAATGATTTTGTTCCCTTTATAAAATCTCTGAAAAAAGTAATATAACTTTCATTCTCTTCAACTAATAAATATTTCTTTGACTCCAACTAGCTTCATTCTCATTTTGTACCTCATATATTTGTTCTGGTCATACTCCCTACAGCATTAATTTTTCTCCTTATAGTCCCACACATCCTGATGCCTTTTAAAAAAATAGAGAATGCCCTTGAAAACTAGACTATCCTTCTTTGGGGTGAGGAGGACAGACACTGGAACATTTGGGTCACGTTACTTTTCAGGTTACCTAGGCAATTTTAGTATCATTCCTTTTGAACGAAGTGCAATTATTTGTAAAAACATTGAAAACCACACTGATGAGGAAAATGTTCCTATGCTTGACAGGATGCTATGACCCCAATGTGTTCTAAGGGCTGTACCTATCTTGGGCATTTAGATTTACACATTCCTTTAAATCTTTAAAGGGCTTTCTTCACTTCCTGTTTTATTTTTTAAACAGAGCTGAGGTTAAGCATAAATGATTGTTCTCTCTTCACCGAAAAGATGTCTTTCTAGAACTTAATTATCCTTTTATCACAGGTCATTCTATTCCCAATAACAAATCTTTCTGTGACTTAACCTTTTCTAAAACAAACACATTCTTCATTCCTCTTTGTTCTTTTCATTTCCCTTACCTTCAGCTTTTTTTAAAACTCCTGCCAGTGGGCACACTAAACTAGATGTTATAGTTGAAATCTTTTTATAAGAGCTACCTACTAGTACAGTTTAGAAAGTGTTAGAGTACTTTTTCCTACATTACTGCAATATTTTTAAATATAGTGATTTTCAATCCTTTCAAGTCTGTGGATTCCATCTTAACATTCCAAGAATTAGAGGATCTCAACATGATAGAAATACTACTTAATATAACTGCTAATTGAGAAAAAGTGATCAGCTGATAAAAATTGGTATGAGTTTAGTAACACAAGTGCATTTATTTATTTATGAAAAATAGTGTTATATGGGCAAGGCAGTTTTGTATTCAACTTAGATACAATGTCTGATGCAAAAACGTATTTGTGGACCTCCCTATAAAACTCCGTGATTCAAGTTTGGGAATTAATTTTGTGTGTGTGGTCACATATCAACAGTATTCCCCAGGAACTGATGGAAATACAGAATCACAGGCTTCATGTAACACCATCTAATACTGAATCTTGGGCAGGGGGTGTTTTAACAAGCTCTGCAGCTGAGCTTATCCACGCTAGGTTTTTTTTAAAAAATATATTTTTATTGATTTCAGAGAGGAAGGGAGAGGGAGAGAGAGATAGAAACATCAGTGATGAGAATCATCGATGGGCCATCTCCTGCATGCCCCACACCTTGGATAGAGCCCGCAACCCAGGCATGTGCTCTGACCGGGAATCGAACTGTGACCTCCTAGTTCATAGATTGACGCTCAAATGCTGAGCCACATTGGTTGGGTCATGATGGGTTTTGAGAACTATGTTTTTGACCAGAAATATCCAATAGAAATGTAATGCGAACTACATATGTCATTTTAGATTTTCTATTAGAAACATTAAAAAAGTAAAAACAAACACTGTCAGTTAATTTACTTGAAGCAACAGGCCCATTTTGTTCACTTGCAAAAAAACACCAAGTATGAAAAAAAATCATAAGAAAGAAATGGGTGAAATGAATTATATTGATATATTTTACTTAACTAAATATATAAAAATATTATCATTTCAACTTATAAATAATATAAGATATTAATGAAATATTTTACATTCTTTTTTATACAAAGTCTTTGAAACTTGATGTGTATGTCACACTTGTAACACATTTCAATTTGGACTACTATACTGGACAGCATAATTCTAGACCATGTGATTTGGAATACAGTAACTATAAATCCATATTTACATTACATTTATTATATTTATCCATATTGGCATCTATAGATTTATAGTTATAAATACACTTAGCAGCAAATTGTGTTACTAGGAATCTATTAAAAGTTTCCCTCCACTATCTTTCTGCCTTACACACAAGTTAAGTGCTTGGGTCTCCATGTTCCCATAGCAATGTAACACTCTTGTAATACAGGCAGCCAATCAATGATTCTCTCTTGTCATTGATATTTCTACCTCTGTCCCTCTCCCTTCCTCTCTGAAATCAATGAAAAGATATTTTAAAAAAATAAGTCTTTCACGTGATGCTGATGTTCACTAATATTTGAGAACAATTGATGGAGGAAAACAGATTTCCTTTGAGAATGTCCTCAGACTCATCATTTTCTCCTGAGTTCTGTGATCTAATCACAAGCAAAATCATTTTTTGATTTTATTAAAGAAAAAGTAAAAGAAAGACATGCTAAGAAGACAACTGTAGAACCAACCCTTCGCAAAACTGAAGCAAAGGAAACTGGATATCTTCTCCTCACCCTCGGTTAATAATAGGTCCACATTATTTGTAAGAGCAGATGGCACAGCCCACCTAAGGCTCCCCGACTAGAAGAGAACCCATAATGCAAAATAAGTGGTGCAGGATCCTTAGAGAGAAAAAAAAGAGTGTGAGGAAAATGTTCAAAATCTGTCAACACATTTAAAGGATCAAATTCTGTGCTCAATGATGATGAGAACAAACACACTCACATATAGCTATAAGCCTGCTTCAAAAACTTATCCCACCAAAGTAAAGATCAGAAGCTGCTCTGTTGGAATTTTAATTTTTTAATTAAAAATCTTGTTTAGTTTTTAAAATTGAAACAGACTTCATAGATACAGAAAATATACTGATGGTTGTCAAAGGGGAGGAGGTTTGGGGGACTGGGTGAAAAAGGTGAAGGGATTGAGAAGTACGGATTGGTAGTTACAAAGTAGTCATGGGGATGTAAAGTACAGCATAGGGAATATAGTCAATGATCTATATATATAAAAGGTTAAGCAACCAGCAGACCGGCTGACCAGCTGGTAGCTAGGATGTGCACTGACCACCAGGGGGCAGACTCTGAAAGCAGGAGCTGCCGAGCGACAGCAACTTTGCTGGGTGCCCTCTCGTACTTGGGGACCCCTCAGGGGATGTCATAGATCCAGTTTCGGCCTGATCCCCACAGGCCAGGCTGAGGGACCCCACCTGCCGGAGGGACCCTGCTCACTCCGTAGATGCCCTTTGAGCCCCAGTGCCACACCAGGTGCGGCTGGCTGGGAAGGGACCGCCGAAGGTTGGCTCCAGGGCATGTCTGGTCCATCTTGCCCAGTCCAGCCCTTCTGGTCACCCTCTAATTAATTTACTTTCAATGTGCACAAATCCATGTACTGGGCCTCTAGTATTGTAATAACTATGTATGGTGCCAGGTGGGTACTGAAAATATCATATATTTGGTAAAATATATGATTGCCTAACCACTATGCTGTACACCTGAAACTAATACAAAATAATATGGAATGCAAAAAGTAATTGAAAAAATATTTAAAAACCTTTAGTTTTTTTTATAAATGAAGCTATGCAAATATTTATATTGGTCAGCTAAATATGATCCTATGTACTTCCATGAATCTTACTAATCTGATTGTATAGACCAAGTTCCCAATAAAAAATATTTCCCATCCAGTGTTGCTCAGTGGTTGAGTGTCACCTATGAACTAGGAGGTCATGGTTTAATTCTTGATCAGGGCACACGCCTGGATTGTGGGCTTGATCCTCAGTGTGGGGCATGTAGGAGGCAGCCGATCAATGATTCTCTCTCATGATTGATGATTATATATCTTTCTCCTGCTCCCTTCTTCTCTGAAATCAATAAAAATATATTAAAAATTATTGAAGAACAAGAGGCCCAGTGCATGAAATTTGTACACTTGTGGTGGTGGTGGGGGGTGTCCCTCAGCCCGGATTGCGAGAGGGTGCAGGCCAGGCCGAGGGACCCCACTGGTGCATGATTGGGGCCGGGGCTGGGGGGGCACAGAAGGTTGGTCAGCTGGGGAGGGATCACAGGAGGGCTTCAGGGCATGTCTGACCTGTCTCGCTCAGTCCTGATCAGCCAGACACCAGCAGCAAGCTAACCTACCATTCGGAGCATCAGCCCCCTGGTGGTCAGTGCACATCATAGCAAGCGGTTAAGTGGCCTTAGCATATCATTAGCATATTACGCTTTGATTGGCTGAATGGCCGACTGGACAACCGGACACTTAGCATATTAAGCTTTTATTATATAGGATTTATAAACCAGAGGTTTTTGAAAGGTCCTACTTTTATAGTACTAGTGTTATAATAGCCTTTTGTGTTTGTTTATAAGATGAAGGGAGAGAGGAAAGGCCATTTTGGAAGCAATAAAAGAAAATCCACGTATAAAATTTGCTTAAGATAGTGTAAAAAATAAAGGGAGTTTTGGTAAGTATGGCCTTGAACCAGATAGGATGATTACAATGTCTGCTTGGTACACAGTAGATGCTCAATCAGCACTGATTGAATAAAAGAAGAAGGAAAGAATAAAAGGAGGAATGAAATGTGCAGAAGATGAGGGTCTAGATTCCTGTGACAGAAATTACCACAGATACATGAAGATGGAGTATACAGGGTGGGCAAAAGTAGGTTTAGAGTTGTTCATATGAAAAATAATGCAATAATTACAAAATGGTACAAGAATAAACTCACAAATGTAAACGTACTTTTTCCATACTCTGTATAACTGTCTGCATGACTTTGGAAGAATCTTAGGAAACCTTTAAAAACATACATAATTCATGATCTTGTTCTTAAACATATTTGAAGAATGTCATATCTGAAAATGTCTTCATATTCAATGTTTTTCAAGTGATGATATTCCATATAGTCCTACAGTTAATAAAGCATGTACTCTTTATATTAAAGTGCATTTGCAGCCTCTGTTACTATTTGTGGGTTTACTTGTGGTGCAGAGAAATGATTAGAATATTCCCTAGCAATACTTCCCTAGATTATAACCTTCCTTATAGCACTTGTGCTTGGTGAATAAAGACCTGCCTACACCACTAAATACGTGTGCATTGCTTCAAAATTACAAAGGTTTATCATTACTTTAATTTCCTCATTTGTTTTTTTTAATATATGAATTTTTATTATTGACAGTATTACAGATGCCCCCCACTTTTCCCTCTTTTGCCCCCTCCACCCAGTTCCTGCCCTACCCCTGGCCTTTACCACACTATTGTCTGTGTAGATGGGCTATGCATATATGTATATAAGTTCTTTGGTTAATCTCTTCCCACAAATCCACGCCCACCATCCCTCTGAGATCTGGTTTTGATACTCATTTCTATTGGATCAAATATTAGGATTGGTTCTGCTTTAAGAGCTAATTCATCAAAATTACTTTTGGTTGATTTTACTACGGTTGCTGAGTTCTAGAGACAACGAGGAAAAATATAATGCTTTATGGTTTTATATTAGAAACTACAGGTATGATCTTAAGGGGTACACTGAACTGGGCTCATTAATCCATTGGTTTGTAAAAGGAAGATTTCAAAGTTAATATCCCTGAGAATCATTTAAAGAGAGGGGAAGCATGAAAGAAGTGAAATATTTCATACCTGTGTGGCCCAAAAGAGCTCTAAGGTATGACTTTGCTAAGTCCAAACTTAACAGGACTTTGAGAAGAAGAAAGAAAAAGGGATGGATGTTGCAGTTCAGAAGGGCTGCTTTACATCTTGAATGATATATGCTGTGTGACAGTGATTGTGTCACTGAATGTTTCTAAGTCTCAGTTTTCTTATTTGTACATGGGACTATGATAATATGTAATCATAACACAGAGTCATAATGTTATGAGGATTAAATTAGATAATGTATATGAAAACTCTTTGTAACTACAAGGAATGATGGTTTCCTACGCCAAAAACTCATTAGTCAACAGAGCCAAATATCAATAGTACAACGATTAAAATTTCTTTTGAGAGCCAAATTTTTTAAACTTAAACTTCTTCTAACACCACTTCTTCAAAATAGACTTGCCCAGGCCGTGGTATTTTATGGAAGAGCCACACTCAAGGGGCCAAAGAGCTGCATGTGGCTGGCGAGCTGCAGTTTGCCGACCATGGGTCTAGTAGAAATGTCACGCCAATGTGTCCATGGTGAGGGAGAAAATATGACTTTATTTCCACAGAGAGTTTCAAACAGAAAAACCAATGTCTCTATACTTCTACTTGTGGATTCAAAATAAATACAGAACTCTCCTATTTCTAGATACAGATTAATTGTAACTGGCTCTTACACTGCTGTTGATGTTTATATCTACATGGTTTATCTGTTTCTTTCATTTTGACTGTTATTACATACAGTTAAAAAAACCCAGCATGTCTTTCTTTTAAAATAAAAATCAATGGGTCATGTAACTGAACTCAGGATATTCTTTTTTAAAAATATATTTTTATTGATTTCAGAGAGGAAGGGAGAGGGAGAAAGAGAGAGGAACATCAACGATGAGAGAGAATCATTGATTGGCTGCCTCCTGCACACCCCCTACTGGGGATCGGGCCTGCAACCTGGGCATGTGCCCTTGATTGGAATTGAACCAGGGACCCTTCAGCTCGCAGGCTGACACTCTATCCACTGAACCAAACTGGCTAGGGCCAGGATATTCTGATAGTAGACATAGCCTGGTAGTATTTCTTTTACTACACAATTTTGCCCAATTTAAGACTCTTTCTTAGGTTTATATCTGCCTTACTGCTACTCCAAATCTCTATTTCTTGCTTTTCTTTTTTTTTTTTTTAGTAGACAAGGAAACAAAGATGTATTTGTACTTACTTTTATCATGATTTTAGAACTAATGTAGCACTGTGACTAAATGTTTATTTATTTATTTTAGAAATACGATATCATAACGATGGTAGGCTCAAACTCCCCTCCACAGAGGCTGGGTAATGTTTTAGTTCTCGTGTACATTCTTCGAAACGTAAAGTGTTCTCAATGAGTTGCTCTTCCAGTAATGCGGATAAAGTTGTTTGATGCGAACCTCATTTCTTGCTTTGTTCACTTTCTGCACAAGACTCAAATTTATAATACAGCAGAGTGGTTAGAATTATGGTAAAAAATGGAATCATCTTGACTCAGTAATGTGCAAACTAAAACCTTGGATTTACCAGCTTTCTGCTAAAAACACTTTTAAAGCCTATCCTAAGGTCATGTTAAAAAATAGCAACAAGTGAAATTCTCCACAATAAGAGCATATACCACAAATGAACTGAACTGTTTAACATGAAAAGACTGTCGGTATGTGGGTTTGGGGATGAGGGGATTCAAAATTAGAATTATAGAATGAAAAACATCATTCCAACAAGCCCCATCTGTATTATGAATAAAGGCGGCAACTCTATTGATTCTAAACTAAATTTTGTCATATGGTATCTCCCCCAACATCAGATACAGAATCATAGGATTGAATTAGATGTGACCTTAGGCAAAATGGACTGCCTCATGTTATAAATGAGGGCATTGAAGCTGAGAGAGGTTAGATGGCTTTCCCAAGATAACATGGTCAAATAATAGCTTAGCTTCAATTTGAAGTTAGGCCTTCTGATATTCACTCCAATATTCTTTTTATTGTATCACACAGTCTCCTTTCATGTACTTCCTTATATTTATACCCAAGTCCTTATTTATTTTAAACAATGGATGAAATTCAAGCTATTAATATTTCCTCCTACTTTACATATAAATAAATAGCTCAAGCTATAATGGATCCTTTAGCATAGATTTTTTAAAAAAACTTTTCCTATCATCATAATCTTTTGGCCTTATTTGAAAATTTAGGTACAACTGTTACAAATCTTGTAGTACATTCTGAAAGCAAATGTGGCATTCAGCTCTCTAAAAGAAATTTTAAGATATAGTTCAAGAGTGCTTGTATATAACAAATGTGGGCATTGCTTTGCCTTGGACATTTATTATTTTCCTTGTTTATGCTTAAAATGAAAAACATACTAAGGATGAAACTGATAAGATTTTTTTTTATTGATTAAGGCATTACAAGTGTGTGGTTTTCCCCCCATTGCCCCCCACCCCCTGCAAATCCTGCCCTCACCCTCACCTTCTGTTGTCTGCCTCCATTGGTTATGCTTATATGCATGCATACAAGTCTCTTGGTTGATCTCTCCCCCTTACCCCTACCATCCCCTACCTTCCCTCTGAGGTTTGAGCATCTGATCGATGTGAAACTGATAAGATTTTTAAAAAAATATATATTTTATTGCTTTCAGAGAGGAAGGGAGAGGGAAAGAGAGATAGAAACATCGATGATGAGAGAGGATCACTGATCGGCTGCCTTCTGCCTGCCCCCTACTGGGGATCAAGCCCACAACCCCAGGCAGGTGCTCTTGACCGGAATTGAACCTGGGACCCTTCAGTCTGTACACCGAAGCTCTATCCACTGAGCCAAACCAGCTAGGGCAAAACTGATAAGATTTTAATGGTACTTAATGGAGCAAACATACATAGGAATTCACTGCTTAACTATATTGCCTTGCTTTAGTCAATGCCACTTATAACATTCTATCATACAAATATTTCAAGATCACAACAAGAATTAAATGATATGAAATCTCAGGAGGTCACAAAATTAGACTTGTTTTTATTAAAGCTCAAGCAATTCTTTAACAGGACTGTCGATCACATCCCTAAATGAACTGCCATTTGGAAAACTCATCTGGTTTTCAGTTTTTTTCTTATAACTCTGAGAGAAAATATTTTTAAACCCAGTTGCCACTCTGTCCTCAGTAGCATACACTCTGCATCCTATGAAATTGGAAAAAGGAAGGAAAATAGTTCTCCAATTCTGTCATTAAGCCAGTTTTACAGTTTTGGGGTATAACACAGTGTCCTTCACATAGGTAACATATTGACATGTCTCCTCCACCATTACGTTTTCTGAGTTCTTACTATGAGCCAGGTACTGTACTAACAACTCTGCATGAATTAGTTCACTTAATATTACAGCAAGCATGTTAGAGATGAGAAAATTAACAATCAGAAAGGTCAAGTGACTTCAAGGTAATTCAGTGAATCTGATTCCAAAACCTGTATGCTATAATAGTAATACTTATAATGGCAATAGCACCAATAGTTGGAATTTATATAGTGTTACCACGGGACTAGTACTGTTCCGAGTACTTACCATGTGTTTTGACTTACTTGTCCTAATAATAAACCAATATTTTAGGAACATTTATTATCCCCATTTTCTTCAGATGAAAGATTGAGGCATAGAAAGTTTAAATAACCTTGATCACACTTATATTTCCTGCAGGTTTGTGGATGAATGTTCTTTCTTTAAAAGATTTTAGGATGTCTTACCTTTGACTTTTGTTTACATTAGGATTCCAAAGGGAAAGATGTTTTAAGAATCCAAGCAGTAATAGTACAAAGTAATTGCATGCCAGTAATTTAGTTTTTTTAATCATGATTCAGCATTATCTTCTATGTTTATTGCAAGATATAGTAAAGCCTAACTTTAAGCCATTTATAAAAGTTAATTTTAATAGGTTTAAAAACATTTATATAAGGACTTAACAAAAAATATAAAATATCCTATATTCACAAAATATTTTTGTGAATGTCATGTGAAAAATTACTTTTATTGTTCCTCATAAACAAACTTTATCTGTATATTCTCTTATTGGAACAGGGAACTGCAATGCTAATAATGTTCCTACCTGCAGGAGTTTCCATCTGGTGTTCAGGTCTTCCAGAATATTGAGGTTATATGGTGACAACTGAATGCCCAATGTGGTGAGTTGACGAGCAAGGTCATTGACGTGGCTTATATTCTCTTTAAGAGGCGCAATTTCTCCTCGAAGTGCCTGTGTGAAATAGTCAAGGGCAAATTGGAAGATGAGAATATTTAAAACAAAGAAACAGACATATGGGAACTACAAGATATTTTATTCTGTTTGGGGTGCAGTATCAGTGATATTAGCTCTATCATAGTGGTAGTATAACAATGAACATTTGTTAATGGGTAAATAATAATATTTCTTGTTTACTTCTTAGATGCCTAATCCTGTGATGAGCTCTGTCCACATGCCATTTGATTTTATTCCTACACAATAACCCTATGAGGTTAATACTTGGAGACGTCTCATTTTACACAGAGAAAACAAACTTGGAGAGGTTAAACCTTGCCCAAGATCCCATGGGTCAAAATTGAGAAACCTGAGATACATACCCAGGTTTGCCCGTCTCCAGAGTACTTATTATTTTTTAAAAATGTATCTTTATTGTTGAAAATATTACAGATGTACCCCTTTCTTCCCCATTGACCTCCTCTACCCTGCCAGGCTTTCACCACACTATTATTTGTGTCCATGGGTTATGCACATATGCATATAAAAGCCTATTCTTAACTATTATATCATATACCTCTCCAAAGAAGTTCTGGATTGGCAAAGTAACGGGAAAAATATGGTGCTGCTAGATTCTAAATTCTACTCATCTCACAACCAGATATAGATCTTTTTTTTTTTTACAAAAATGACATACTCAGTCATAAAATATTACATTCATACTTTGCACCAACTATATAATAAATAGATTCATTTAGAGATTAGGGTATTTTGTCAAGTTTTAAGAATGACTTCCTGGTCTGGTATTTTAGTCCTTGTAGCAATGACTTAAGAAGGCTCCCATGGGGCTTTTCAGCTGTCTCTAAAGCACTAGATTGGGATTCTCTGATGCAATACATCATGACAATCTGTTGAACAGAAGAACACTATGCAGATATGGGGAGGATATTACTATGCGTCATATCTACCCTATTGAGATGACATTTATGGATCTTTAACATGATGTATGATGTCCAAATGTTCCAATGAGCAATTTCTAACGGACAAATTCCCTCACTTAGGAGATCAATTTGTGTAATATAATGTCTGTGCACAAGGACAGCATCATTTACTTGGCTATAGTGCTGTTTTAACTTGCTTGATCTGGGCACATGTTATTTCTCTGGTTCCCTATGTTGATAAAAGACATTGTTTACATTCACCTCATCTATAACCCTCCAACTCATCCCCATTGCAAATGGAAGAAACCTGTATGTACATTGTAAATAAGAATGTAATTATCCTCTCAAATTTACCTGAATATCTCACCACTAAAATGTGGTACTGTGTGGAGTGTAAGATTCTTATATAGTTCTTAGAAAACGCAAGACACTGTGCTAATCTTTCTGCAGAACTCATAGTTTTTTTTAAAGTGGTCATTAAAAATATTAAAGGATCATGGGGTTTCTTTTGAGAGATACTCTGGAATTAGTAGTGATGATGGCACAACCTTGTGAATATGCTAAATACTGCTGAATATTACACTTTAAAAAGGTGAATTTTATGGTATGTGAATTACATATCCATAAAAATTAAAACAAAGAAAAACAAGATACACTTCTGACTGAACACATACATACAACAATCCTATGTGATGTATGCATCTTTATTCAACTCCATGTCAGTGGAATGTCATAGGAATCAGTCTAAAACTAAAAGTTTTTATAGGGATTGATAGTAAATATTATTTCATTTCTTTATAAGAAAATGATGCATAATCATTTTGTTTTGCATAATATAAATGTTGGAAAATAGATTTCTTAAATGACAATGGAGAAACCTAGATAAGGACAACCATTACAAAATGGAACCAATCTCTTCTGGATAATAATGTGTTGGTAATAACCACTAATAAATATCATATGAGTGGAAATTATAAGTGGGGAACCAGGCATAATCTGACAATGTTGCAGATTAAACCTCTATGCTAATCATCTGCCTTCACTAGTGTGGCTCTCAGCCATTAAATTGAGTATCCATCTCAGTTAAATCATATCTAGATTTCAGCTCTCTTTGGATTACATAATCTACATGTTCAAATGTCTTTTATTAGAATATTTTGATTTTCACTTTCTACCCAAAAGTCCTGGGCACATATTTTAATCCTACATTAATGCTTTAGAGGATGAAAGGGATTAAAAAACAAGTTCCAGCAATCATAATTAATCACAACACTCACTTTCCCTTCCCCTCTCCTCCCTTCCTCCTCCTCCTTCTTATTCCTCTCTCCCTCTCTCTCTCTCTCCCTTCCCCCCTACCCCCCACTATCATAGGATCTTATCGCTTCTTTTTTATACTCATACTAGAGGCCTGGTGCACAACATTCATGTACTGGGGGGGGGGCGGGGTATCCTTAGCCAGGCCTGTGCCCTCTTGCAGTCTGGGGAGCAGGCCTAAGCCGGCAGGCGGACTTCCTTCGATGGGTCCTTAGCGCTGCTGCGGAGGCAGGAGAAGCTCCCACCACCGCCACTACACTCGCCAGCTGTGAGTCCGGCTTCTGGCTGAGTGGCACTCCCCCTGTGGGAGTGCACTGACCACCAGGGGGCAGCTCCTGCATTGAGAGTCTGCCCCCTGGTGGTCAGTGTGTGTCATAGAGACCGGTTGTTCTGCCGTTCAGTCAGTTGGCATATTAGGGTTTTATTATATAGGATCTAGCAATTATAAAAAAGTTCTCTTAACTAATCTCCACTTAAGACTCACCATAGTCTTTATTCCTCTGTGAAATACACTGTCTGGGGCATCTACCAACCTCTAAATAGAATGTTAGAGGTATCTGTTAGTATGCATGTTCTTCAGCTCTCATTAGTTGAGTTGTCAGTCATGTTCTCAAATGTGTTTTTGCCAGTTAGTGTTGCAATTATATGATTTAAAGAATCAGTCTAAAACTAAAAGTTTTTATAGGGATTGATAGTAAATATTATTTCTAACCAAAGAAATATGTCTAAAAATGAATTATTATTTCTATGAAAACCAGGAAAGTTCCTTAAAAATTAAAAAAAAGTACTGTTGAATTGGAGTGGACAAGACTGCAAAAAATTGGAAAAATAATCCAAAAAATTTAGAAGGATTCAGCATTTAGAATAATTCTCATGTTTCCTGATGCACTCTGCTTACATTAAAGAAACTGGAAATCAAAAGTTTGCATTATCAGTGCAATTCATGGAGAACTCTAATCAGTGAATCTACACTCAAAGAAAAAAAACCTTCACACAATATTAAAATATTGATGGCTATTTTAAGATGGAATAAAATGTTTAAGAAATATGTTTAATGGTTCCCTGATTTAACTGTCTTTTTCAATTAGTGGTTGAACTCTAGGTCTTAACTGAATTGGAATAAAGAGGATCTATTATAAACTTTTAAAAAATAATATACTTTTATTGATTTCAGAGAGGGAGAGGGAGAGAGATAGAAACATCAATGATGAGAGAGAATCATACATTAGTTGCCTTCTGCATGCCCCCCACAGGGGACTGAGTCCACAACCTGGGGCATGTGCCCTGACCGGCGATTGAACCATGACCTCCTGGTTCTAGGTTGACACTCAACCACTGAGCCACACCGGCCAGGCTAAACTTTTACTACTACTATTTTACTGACATTGTTACTGCTACTAGTATTATGATCAATTAAGGATAAAAAAAACCCCATAGGTCTAGTTTAATTTGAATGCCTAAATTGCTGTTAAGATAAATAGAGTTTTGGGGAGAGGTTAGTTGATAAAGAGACAACTTGGTGTAAGGTTCAGTTTGGGCAGATATTGTGATGGGCATGAACAGAATGAAGAACTTTAACCAGCAAGAAATCGTCATAAGGTCACTAAGTACACAAGGATGGAGGAAAGGAGATAACTGATGGTAGAAACAAAATGAAGAGAAAAAAGGGGCAGGAGAGTGTTCAAATAAGCTGTTATTTTGGCATTTGACTTAGGTCCTCGGGGCAGCTCTATAGTACCTGAGGATGGCTATGGATTGTCAAAGCCTAGAAGTGTACATAACAAAAACTAGAGCCCCCTCAACTCTGAATCACAGGACATACTATATAAAGAGTGAATACAGGTACCATGTCATTTCAGTGGGTGTGACTTTGGGTTTGGCTATATTTCAAATATTAGTGCTGCTAATATTATACAACTAGAGGCCTGGTGCACGAAATTTGTGCACTGGGGGTTTGTCCCTCAGCCCAGGCTGCTCCCTCTCCAATCTGGAACCCCTTGGGGGATGTCCGACTGCTGGTGGGATCAGGCCTAAACCGGAAGTCGGATATTCCTCTCACAATCTGGGACTGCTGGCTCCCAACTGCTCGCTGGCCTGCCAGCCTGATCACCCGCTAACCACTCCCCTGCCAGCCTGATTGACACCTAACTACTCTCCTGCCAGCCCTATTGCCCCCAACTGCCCTCCCCTGCAGGACTGGTACCCCCTAACTGCCCTCCCCTGCAGGCCTGGTTGCCCCCAACTGCTCTCCCCTGTAGGCCTGGTAGCCCCCAACTGCCCTCCCCTGCCAGCCTGGGATATAAATTAATCTTTAAATTATTAAACATGTATAGTTAACTCTGAAAAATATGATGTGCTATTAAGATACTACCAAAATTTTATTAGATTTTATTCTAATTTGAAAGCAGTGAGAAAATATCGAAGGAGCCATTATACTGTGGGTTTTCTTGGAATCACTTAAACATCTGGAATATGTTCTCCATGAAAGAGCAAACTAAGTCTAATTTTATTATGACTAGTTTCAAGCAGGCAGAATTTTCACTTCATTAAATGTTGTCTGATTATAGATATAAAAGTACTGATTTAGAATGAGATATTAGTCTGATATGTCAAGTTTTTCTTTTTATGAAATTAAATTGCCTGTCAGGTCTTTGCTTATCATTACATAGTTAAAGATTTGTTCAAATGTGGATTTATAATTGTAGTCATTATCCACTTTGCAACAAAAGAAAGGAATGGTCTATTAACAAAGGAAGCAGTTTTGACTAGATATTCAAGGGATAATTCCACAAGGCACAGAAAAAAGTCAATGTGGAGGACTGGAGAGAGTAAGTTGATTCACTTCTATTATGAGGGCCTCTAATTCCTCTATGAAGTATGAAGTGAAGGGATCAAAATTCTGCCACCCTGAAGCTGCTTTTTTGGGGATATTTATTTAAGCTATTTATTAAGAAACAAAAGACTTAGAAAGAACCTTTGTCCCTTCCCCTTTATCTGCCCAAGAGATTCAGACAGAGAAACTTGCTACAGGATGGAGAGTTTAGGATGTCCCCTTAGCCTAATTTGCATTAAGTATGGTAAACAAGAGGGTTTCAGGCAGGTACCTGCTGGCTAGATACCCTGTGTCCCGCTGTTTTTGAGTCTCCTGGCAAGGATTTGCTTGCCAGGTGTGTTCCCCTCTTCCTCAACTCCCTGAAAATCACACATTCTCATTTCAGAAATTTAATACTCCATTTTACCCCTTTTCTCCTTTGTCCAAAAATGTGTCATATATCCAATGTTGCCTCACTGTCCTGGGAATTTTCATGCCTATGTGAATTCCCCATGTGCACGTATTAAAGTTTGATTTTCTCTTGTTAATCTGTGTCTATTAATTTGATGGTTGGCCCAGCCAGAAGAACTTAGAAGGTGGGAGGGAAAGTACTAATATTTTTAGCCCCCACAGAAGCAACAGAGTTGGCATAGAATTGATATGTAACCAATATCCATAGAATGTAAACAAGAGTTAAGGGTAAGTGGGAACATTTGAATTAGTTGTGATAGAGGCTGTGCGATGGATTTGACCTAAGAAACCAGCAAGGTTGCCAGGCATGTTGAGGGCCCATTTGAGGCCGAGGACTCATATATTTTAGCTGAACCAATCTGCCCAATTTTCTCTTTCTCTAAGTGTCCCATGCAAACATGGAGAAAACAGTTGGTTTGGGGTTTTGTCAGGTGGCTGTGGCACAAACACTTAGGGACAAGGGAGTTTAAATTTTAGCTGGAATGTAATTGGAAAACAGACTGTGGAGTCTAAACTGGATTAGGAAGAAAGTAAAGCAAGATAAGGCTTGGAGATGGAGAGAAAATAACAGGGGTAAGTGATGGAGGTCCAAGACAATCCAAGAAAGATCATAGCAGGAGTAGCTGTACAAGCAAGCAAGAAGGAGAGGAAACTACAATGCTTGAATTAGCTCTGCCATTTTTTAGTTTATAAATTGTGTGATATCTACGCTAATAAAAAGAGTAACATGCAAGAGAAAAAGATGGAGGCTGGCAGGACGGAGGTGAGGGAGAGGAAGTGAGAGAGTGAGGGTATGAAAGGAGAGTGTGTGGATGTGGGTGGTGTGTGTGTGAGTGAGTGAGGGAAAGTTAAATCTCGCAGGAGCAGCAGGGGCTGGCAGACAGGCTCTCCTTGACAAGGAGAGACTTCCACTGCTGTGGGCACTCCCTGGACGGCGGGACTCCATCTTGAAGGGGAGAATGGCCTTTTTTAAGAACTCATCAACACCACCAACCAGACAGGCCTTGGAACTGCCCTGCAACCCAGCAGCCACTCCAGCCAAAATCCTGCTACCCCAGCTGCAGACCCGCGGACCCTGGGACCTCCACCTCCAAAGGTGCACCGCTCGGCAGCAGTAAGTGCAACCTCCCCCTACCCAGCGGCAGAACTCATTTCCAGCCGCGCAGGGCACTCCACTCCTTAGGCAGCACTTGGGAGGGGTTGAGAGCCCCCCGAGGGTGTGATTCTGCACAGACAAGGGCGTGCAGCCCCACAGTAGAAATTCTGAATTCCCTCTTCCTGGATAACTGCCCACATTCACCCCAGCAGCTCAACCACGGTGCCAGGACCCCTCAGAGTGCATCAGAACTCTGCACCTGGCAAGCGCACCTCCACAGAAGCGAAGTTCCAACAGGCAGGCACCCTGAGCCCATCTACCCACAGGGCGCTAGTGGGAGCCACTGTGAGCTCTCCCTGGGTGCGAACTTGAACAAGCGGGGGCGCACTCCCCCCCAGCAGTAGAAGTTTTGAATTCACTCATCCTGGACACTGGCCCACAGGTGCCTCAATTGCGCCGCTACACTGCCAGGGCCCTTCAGAGTCCTTCAGTGTGCCTCGCTGGCAAATGTACCGCGGGTACTCCTGTGAGCCATCACTGGGAGTAAGCACCTATCCACCACAGGTGCAACAGCAAAAGCTGGGTATGCCCACCCCAATACTGCAGAACTCTGGGCACCACAGTCACGCTTTTCCAGAGAGCAGGCCCCCTGAGCCCCATCACCCCAACAGATGGTTCCTGGGTGCCACTGTGAGTCCCTGCTGGGCACGCGTGATTTCAATTAAGGGTGCAAGACAGCAAAAATTAGGACACACCCCTCCACGGCTGCTGACTTCTAGACACTGCAGTCGTGCCTCTCAAGCTCGCAGGCCTACATCAAGAGAACCCAAATAGCTCAAGTAGGGAGCTACACTAGATTAACCAGCCCAGGAGAACTGAGAGATTATACCAGTAGCACCATCCCCAAAAGAACCTGGGTAGCAAAGCAATTGGATCTACAATTAAAACATTACAGGAAAACATGGGAAGACAAAAAAGCAATCCCAAAAGGGAAGAAAAAGAGGAACCATCAGAAAGGGAGTTAAATGAATTCGAGGCTAGCAGCTTATCAGAGATAGAATTCAGAGTAATGGTTATAAGGATGTTTAAATGGATGGATGACAAATACACACAACTCAATGAGAACTATAAGGAGCTGAATGAGAATGTCACCAGAAAACAAGAGGAGATGAAGAACGACGTAGCTGCAATAAAGAACACAATGGAAGGCCTAAACAGTAGACTAGAAGAGGCTGAGGACCGCATCAGCAAATTAGAAGACAAGGTAGGAAAAAACACACAAACACAGCAGCAACTGGAAAGAAGACTTAAAAAGCAAGAGGAGAGCCTAAGGGAGCTTTGGGACAACACAAAACGAAACAATATTAGAATAATAGGGATACCAGAAGGAGAGGAAGAGAAGCAAGGAATAGAAAACCTGTTTGAAGAAATAATGACAGAAAACTTCCCTGATATTGGCAAGAAAAAAAACTATGCAAGTCCAAGAAGTACATAGAGTCCCAAACAAGTTGAACCCCAAAAGACCGACACCAAGACACATCATAAACTGGCGAACACTAACGACAAAGTAAGAATCTTAAAGGCTGCCAGAGAGAGACAGAAAGTTACTTACAAGGGATCTCCTATCAGAATATCAACTGATTTCTCAACAGAAACACACCAGGCCAGAAGGGAATGGAATGAAACATACAAAGTGATGCAAAGCAAGGGACTGAATCCAAGAATACTATACCTGGCAAGGCTACCATTCAAAATTGAAGGTGGAATCAGAAGCTTCACAGACAAAAAAGGGCTAAGAGAGTTTATCACTACCAAGCCAGCAATGCAAGAAATGCTAAAGGGACTGCTGTAAAAAGAAGAAAGAGAAAGGCAAGAAGAAACACAAACACTAAGGAAAAATATGACAACAAACATGTACTTGTCAATAATAACGTTAAATGTAAATGGATTAAATGCACCAATCAAAAGACATATTGTAGCTGAATGGATAAGAAAACATGACCCATATATTTACTGTCTACAAGAGACCCACCTCAGAGCAAAGGATTCACACAGACTGAGAGCAAAGGGATGGAAAAAAAAATTTTCAGGCAAATGGAAATGAGGAAAAAGCTGGGGTTGTGATACTTATATTTGATAAAATAGACCTCAAAGTAAAGGCCATAATAAGAGATAAGGAAGGCCACTACATAATACTAAAGGGAGCAATTCAACAAGAAGATATAACTCTGGTAAACATATATGCACCCAATGCAGGAGCACCCAAATACATAAAAAATCTCCTGGAAGATATCAAGGGAGAGATCGACAACAATACCATCATAGTAGGAGACTTTAATACACCACTAATATAACTGGATAAATCCTCTAGACAAAATATCAGCAAAGAAACAGCAATTCTAAATGACACATTAGATCAGATGGACCTAATTGACATCTTCAGAGCATTTCACCCCAAAACCACAGAATATACGTTCTTCTCAAGTGCACATGGGACATTTTCAAAAATAGACCACATATTTGGTCACAAGCAAAGTCTCCCCAAATTCAAAAAGATTGAAATCATATCAAGCATTTTCTCAGAAAACAATGGTATAATATTAGAAATAAACAACAATAAAAACATTCCAAAAATTCAAACACTTGGAGGCTGAATAGCATGCTACTAAACAATGATTGAGTTATCAATGAGATCAAAAAAGAAATTAAAAACATCCTGGAGACTAATGACAATAAAAACACAACATTGCAAATCCTATGGGACACAATGAAAGCAGTCCTGAGAGGGAAGTTTATAGCTCTACAGGCCTACCTCAAAAAACAAGAAAAAATGCTAATAAATGATCTAACTCAACAACTCAAAGAATTAGAAAGAGAGCAACAAGAAAAGCCCACAGTGAGCAGAAGGAAGGAAATAATAAAGATCAGAACAGAAATGAATGACATAGAGACCAAAAAAACAATACAAAAGATCAATGAAACCAAGAGCTGGTTCTTCGAAAGGATAAACAAGATTGACGAACCTCTAGCCAGGCTCACCAAGAAGCAAAGAGAGAGGACCCAAATAAACAAAATCAGAAATGAAAGAGGTGAAATAAGAACAGACCCCACAGAAATACAAAGGATTGTTAAAAAATACTATGCACAACTCTATTCTAACAAACTAGATAACCTCAAGGAAATGGACACATTCCTAGAAAAATACAACCTTCCAAAAGTTACTCAGGAAGATTCTAAAAATCTCAATAGGCTGATAACTATGGAAGAAATTGAAGCAGTCATCAAAAAGCTTCCAGCAAACAAAAGCCCGGGGCCAGATGGCTTCACAGGGGAGTTTTACCAAACATTCAAGGAAGAACTAAAACCTATCCTCCTCAGACTATTCCAGAAAATTCAAGAGGAAGGAACACTTCCAAGCTCCTTCTATAAAGCCAGCATCACTCTAATACCAAAACCAGATAAAGATAACACAATGAAAGAGAATTACAGGCCAATATCCCTCATGAACATAGATGCCAAAATCCTCAACAAAATTCTAGCAAATCGAATCCAGCAGTACATCAGAAAGATCATATTCCGGGGATGCAAGGATGGTACAATATTTGCAAATCAATAAATGTGATACATCACATAAACAAATTGAGAGATAAAAATCATATAGTCTATCAATTGATGCAGAAAAAGCATTTGACAAAATCCAACACCCTTTCTTGATAAAAACTCTCAACAAGGTGGGACTAGAAGGATCATACCTCAACATAATAAAAGCCATATAGGACAAACCTACAGCCAACATCATACTCAATGGGCAAAAACTAAAACCATTTCCCCTAAGAACAGGAACAAGACAGGGATGCCCACTCTCACCACTCCTGTTCAACATAGTGCTAGAAGTACTAGCCATTGTGATCAGAAAAGAAGAAGAAATAAAAGGCATCTAAATTGAAAAAGAAGAAGTAAAGCTGTCCTTATTTGCAGATGACATGATACTGTACATAGAAAACCCTAAAGACTCCATCAAAAAATTATTAGACTTAATAAATGAATTCGGCAATGTAGCAGGATACAAAATTAATGCCAAGAAATCTATGGCATTTCTATACACCAATAACGAACTTACAGAAAAAGAGACTAAAAAAGCAATCCCATTTACCATTGTACCAAAAAAATTAAGATACCTAGGAATAAACTTAACTAAAGAGGTAAAAGACCTATACGTGGAAAACTACATGACACTGAAAAAAGAGATAGAGGAAGACATAAACAGATGGAAGAATCCATGTTCATGAATTGGTAGAATGAACATCATCAAAATGTCCATACTACCCAAAGCAATCTATAAATTCAATGCACTTCCCATTAAAATACCAATGGCATATTTCACAGATCTAGAACGAATCTTCAAAAAATTCATCTGGAATAAAAAAAAATAATACATATGTAAAAAAAAAATAATAATAATAAAAATAAAAAAATAAAAAAATAGAGAAACTGTGAGGTAACCAGAAACCCAAGAATGCCTGAGTACGTCTTTCTTGCCATGCTAGCAGTCATCAGCTGTATGGTACTATTACCTGGGGAAAATGGGGAAGTATTTTGGACTTATGTTCCTGTCCCTTCATGGGTAAGAGCCCTTCCGTGGGCCGATCCCCCGCCTAATGTAGTCACCAATAACACCAAACACCTTGGTCATCCAGGAGGACCATGGGTGGGACAAGGAAGTATAATTACACAGGGGTCGCCACCCAGCTTCCCTTTTGTATGACACAAAATCAAACCACTGCTCCTTTATGTGTAAAATTAAAGAGAGGTTTCTGGCTTGCGTGGACACCAAAGGAAGGGACTATCACTACTTGCTCCTGGGAGAGGTGCAGAAAATGTAACTAAGACCTTGTCTATACAAAAAGAAATTGACAAACAGTTTGAAATGGAATTTCCATGGCCTAGAGCCATGGTCGGCAAACTGCGGCTCGCGAGCCACATGCGGCTCTTTGGCCCCTTGAGTGTGGCTCTTCCACAAAATACCACAGCCTGGGCGAGTCTATTTTGAAGAAGTGGTGTTAGAAGAAGTTTAAAAAATTTGGCTCTCAAAAGAAATTTCAATCGTTGTACTGTTGATATTTGGCTCTGTTGACTAATGAGTTTGCCGACCACTGGCCTAGAGCAAAGAATATCCTTACATGATATTATTCTACAATGTCATTATAATTTTTCCCAGATTTGTATTACCCCCATTACCTATAATAGTACCTTGCACCCTTGGGAATCAATAAAAAATCATCTTTTTGGTGCTTGGAGACAAAGGTAACACATCTCTTGATATTTTAGAATTACAACAGCATAATGTACAATTATCCCAAACAAACTTACAAACTAATTCTTTGAATGTCTGGCAGCAATTTAAAAAGGACATGAAAGGATTTAATCCCTTCCACTGTGTAGAGGGCCCCCTTGGAAGGCACCTGAGCATTCTATATTGGACCCTCTTGCCCTTTTGGCCAAGAGGGACCCTCTTCTCACAATCTAATTGCCCACAGCTGTTGCCTGTGCTTTCTGTTCATGCTGAGGTTGAAGCCTCGTGGTGACTGGTACCATGGATCTGTCTCTCGCCCAGTGGGGTGAGCTGGGCCCTCCCTGGAGAAGAAACCTGGGTTCCCCAAGATATGTGATTAGTGCCCGGGCCCCACCAGCAGGCGAGGGGATCCCAAGGCAGGTGCTGGGCATGGAGGCCACGGGGGCATAGGCTACTAAGGAGACAGAACTGAACCTCACATCACCCTGCTTGGCCCCAGAGGATGGCTGGTTAGCCAGAGATGGGTAAGATTCCTCAGGGAAGGAACAACCTAAGACAGGCACAGTCACAGAGGGGCCATCAGGAGAGAACTTGGGGGTCAACAGAGGTGGGGCACAGACCCTCACCCCCCAAACTTTGCAGGGGCCTGAACCCTCACCCCTTCTGAGGGAGGTCTCCTGCCCCCATGGCTGCTTCGCTTCCCATGCCCAGCTCAAATCGGGACCTAGGTAACAGACAGAGACTTGGCCGACAGCAGCTGCCCTCTCACTGCAACAAGACTTGTTTGAGTTGTCTTGTACCCATGGGGTGGGGAAGTGGGTTTTTGATATCTAAATCCAGCCTAGCACCAGGAATGCTCAGGGCCTACTCAAGAAGGCAAATAATCCTTTCCACTAATATTTACAGGGTAAAATAAGATTGTTGTTAGAGTATTAAATTTGACAGTAAAATAGTAGTCAAGTTCTCAGACTAATTTAAATTGGCTAAGTGAAATAAGCAAATATTCTAGAAAAATTAGTGGTACTGGAGAAAAAGCTGTTCCTAAAGTGTTAACTAAAATTTTTATTGGTAGTTCATCTCATGGTAAAATTGCATAACATGTAATGAAACTAAAGTAGTCATATTTTAGTGCAAAAAATTAAAATTTAAAAGCTATCAAGACTACATTATAAAATTTCCAAAAGCTTCCTAATATTTAAATTAAAAAAGGGGGGATAGTAGAAGAATATCATGTAAGGAAATATATCCTATAAGTAAATTACATCTAGAAAATTTTTACTTTAGAAAATTAACTTTCATTTGTAATGCTAACAGCAAGACACCCATGAAAAACACACATGGTGTCAAAACAAGCCAAAGGAAAATCGTTTGGGCAAAAAATGAAAAAGGATCCCAAGTCAAATTTATAGAAAAGATTCCTTTATTAACTTTTGGTTGAAATTATGTGTGTATATTTTCAGAAAACAACTCCAAGACCATGTGGATTCCTGCAACAGAGAGGAATTGACAGGACTGCTCCAGCCATGAAGACAGAAGAGAAACAGTCCAGAGATGGAAGACACTGACGATGCCTTGCCATACTAGCAGTCAGCAGCTGTGTGTCGCTGCAGGTTGCTCAGGACCAAACCAGAGAGGGTTGGACCTGCATTACCATCATTTGTCCACCATCCAGAACTGAAATATCATCGTTGACATGTACATATAAGGAACTGTTTGACATTGAAATTGGGACTCAAAAGAACTGTTGGCCTGGAAAGAAACTCACTACAGACTGATTCATTTGCCTCTCAGCTTAACCATTATTGCTTGTCTTATTTTCGGTTCTTATAAGTGTATTTCTAGTATCACATGATCTCACTCATCTAGGGGAAATAATGAACAACATAAACTGATGAATAAAAACAGACCTGGAGACAGGGAAGCATCGATCAGACTGTCAAACCTCAGAGGGAAGGTAGGGGAGGATGGGGGTAAGGGGGAGAGATCAACCAAAAGACTTGTATGCATGCATATAAGCCTAACCAGTGGTCACGGACAACAGGGGGGTGGGGGCATGCGTGGGGAGGGGTTTGGGATGGGAATGGGGGGATGAGGACAAATATGTGATACCTTAATCAATAAAGAAATTAATTAAAAAAATAAAAAAGAGTAACATGTTAATTGACCATACCTTCACGACATCCACCAGCCAATCAGGAGTGAGTATGCAAATTAACACAACAAAGATGGCGGGTTAATTTGCATACACAGGCGTTGAGTGGCCAGGGGCGGGGTGGGACGCTTGCGTTGTTGCCATGGTGATGACGCAGGCTTTCTGCACCACCCCAGCTGCTCTGGGCCTCTGGGCAGTGTGGGAAGTCAGAAAGGCAGCTCTGGCCAGAGTGAAGACGGTGCTGGTAGCCAGGGGAAGGAAGGCCCATTCTTGCATGAATCTTCATGCATCAGGCCTCTAGTATCTCTCTCTCTCTATATATATATCATATATATATATATCACATATCTAATATCTAGTGTTGTATTTATACGTCACTGGTGTTACTGAAAATCAGAAAAATTTCCCTTCTAAGCAATATTAAACATTCTTCCTGAAAACTCACCTACAAATTTATAAAGGTCCTATTTCACTTATAAGGAACTTGAAATTAGTAGGGTCTGATGATGAAATGTCATTCTAGGGCTATATGCGCTATGCAGAGAAATTCACATTATGAATGCTACTTAAAAATGAAGTAGTGTCTAACTGTATTTCTCTCTACAATGAAACTTTACTGAACAAATGTTTGTGAACCAAAGCCATTGAAAAATAGGCTAAAAAGATGAGGTACTAGGAAAAGTCCCAGGATTCTTCATGCTGTAGTAGTGAGAAGCTGAGGGGGAGGAAATGGAAATCATGTCCACAAATACAGGTTTTAATACTGATACTAGGTCTCCTATATATGGCTCACAGAAGGCCTTATAGGGCCCAGATACCCAGGATTTGGGGTAGGTACAGCCCAGCTGGGTTTGCAGCTTCTGCATTTTTGGATGGTTATATCATCCAGATGAGAATGAGTGCCCACCACTGGGGCTAAGATGGTCAAAGACTATATTCTGCTTTGCCCAGAGGATCAGAGACCTACTGGAACTTTTAAAATGCCTGGAAGGGGGGAAATAAGCTGCTCAAATGTAGTTGGATCAATAACAAAGAAACACAAGGTAAGATGTAGGCAAGCTTTTCACACTCCACTGTTGTCTTGTAATTTTGGGCTCTTTATTCTGGTTGTTTCCTTGTCTGGTGTGGTGCACAGTATGTAAGTTCAGTTTTTGTCTCTGAATACCTACTGCCTTCGGCTGGGTTTCAGAGAAGCAGAATCTGAGTGCTTTTAAGAGGAGAGTGAGAGAAGCAGGAGGACAGGATAAGAAAGGTAAGCAAGGATGTGGTCTCTGCTGGAGACCAGCATCAACCTGGTCCCATAGGGAGCTCTGGAGCACAAATTATACCATAGTTGGCCTGTCTTGAGACAAGGGGGTTATCCTGTTCTACCTCAATGTCATTCAGTTTTTGCCACTAGCTGCTCCCTATCAGTCTCAGAGAAGGTGTGGTGTAAATTCCCAGGCAAGGTGGCTTCCTTTTGGCTGTGAAAGGTTTCCTGTAAAAGACTGCAACTATGAGTCTCTAGCAGCCAACACAGAGTTGCTGGGGGATGAGTGCATTAGTCTAGTAAAGGAATCAGGCTGAGGCACCCAGAGTATCCACTACATAGACTAACTTTATCCATTTTTTCCAATCTCCTTTACCCTTAGACTTCAAATTTCAGGTCATTTTTATCTATCATCTATCTATCTATCTATCTATCTATCTATCTATCTATCTATCTATCATCTATTTATTTATTTTTATAGATTTCAGAGAGGAAGGGAGAGGGAGAGAGATAGAAACATCAACCATGAGAGAGAATCATTGATTGGCTGCCTCCTGCATGCCCCCTACTGGGGATCGAGCCTGCAACCAGGGCATGTGCCCTTGACCGGAAATGAACCGGGGACCCTTCAGTCCGAAGGCCAACCTCTATCCACTGAGCCAAACCAGTGAGGGCTGTCAGGTCCTTTTTAAAAAATATATTTTTATTGACTCAAAGAGGAAGGGAGAGGGAGAAAGATAGAAACATCAATGATGAAAGAGTTTCCTTGATTGGCTGCCTCCTGCATGCCCCACACTGGGGATCGAGCCCCCAACCTGGGCATGTGCTCTGACTGGGAATAGAACCATGACCTCCTGGTTCATAGGTCCATGTTCAACCACTGAGCCACATTGGCTAGGCAGGTACTTTTATTTTTTCTTGCAAGAGGCTTATCTCATTACTGTCATTATGGGGCTATCACATAGATTTTCCACAAACCTGAGATATACCACTCTTTCCATAAGATCAAGTTCTTGATTTCTGCCAAATACTGAGGGATTTTTATGTGGAGTTAAAACACAGGGTGTAGTTTGCAGATTGAATGAGTATGTCTCTTTGCCTTTAGTGTCACTTTTTGCCTCTGGTGGAGACATTCTCGACAATAAATTATGCCATTGAAACATGTACTCTTTTTAAATTGAGATGCGGCTGCATTCCATTCCAGCATCAGTTTTTATGGCGGTAACCTGAAGGCAA
This sequence comes from Plecotus auritus, assembly GCF_963455305.1. Taxonomy (NCBI): domain Eukaryota; kingdom Metazoa; phylum Chordata; class Mammalia; order Chiroptera; family Vespertilionidae; genus Plecotus; species Plecotus auritus. The sequence goes on from NC_137784.1 coordinate 23,695,463, forward strand.
AATATCATGCTGTTTCTTTCCACTGTCTTCCTTGCATTCAGATTTCAAGGCAATTCTTGTTCTGTTTCATATTTGGGCATGATCACTTTTGACGAGCAAAGTGAATAAGGACATAAATAATGAAACCGATTCAGAACTAATGACCTAGATGTAGCATAATCAAGATGACTTAGGGTAGGTTAAGTAAAAAAATACAACCACCAGATTTTAGGAAAACAATATGAACTTTGAAGGCATGACAAAATTTGGTGCTTTTGTCTAAGCAATTATCAATTATTGTATTTTAACTATGGTTTCCCCTCAGAATCACCATAATTCCAAATTTGTGGCACTAAGAGAATAGCTATTAACTGGCGTATTTTTTACCATAGAGAATGCTTATGTTTTTATGAAAAATTATCTCTATTTTTGTATTATTGAAAAAGAAAGAACAGCCAAACACAAAAACATAAATTATTTTTTTAAAAAAATTTATATTTACATCCATCATGATTCTTCATGTTTTAGGACATGGCTTTACTATGAAGCTTATATCCCCAACATTGTTCAAATTAAAGCTGAATTCTAGCTTTACCACACTAATAGTGCCCTGCTTCTTTCTTTTCTGTTCATGCTGTTCATTTTGCCTTCACAAATATAAATTGGAAATGAGGAGAAGGACAGAACTGGACACAAAGGAAAGGCTTTTACTTATAAGAACAAGTTATACACACATTAGTTACTTTAATTTCCTTGGAAACTTGTTTTATAATCCTAACTCTGACTGCTAATTATTTCCCCTTTGGAGAAAAAAAAAGAAGCAAACAACACCCCAAAGCGAACCCCCCCACAAACATTTCAAGCTATTCATAGCTTTCTAATGACACAATTAAAACAAATAAAAAGGCAGTTCATGAATGCTTTACAGAAGCTAAATGCAAAATATGCACAATTAAAATAAAAGGTCTCTAATTAGTATAAATAAATCACTTAAGCAGTCCATGTGTTTAGGCTGTTAAGGAAACAGCCAATATTTTCTTTCTGACAAAATTTAATTATATGTGACAAAAGTTCAAGCAAAATAGCAGTTAATGAAATCTGTTTACTTATTTAAGAATAAGTAACAATTCATAAACACCAAAAACATCAACCACAAGGACATTGATATTCAAATTCAGGTGTTATTTTAGACAGATTGTTTTAGATTTCACAGGTTTTTTGAATTTGCAAAAGTTTCTGCCAGTCTGAAATGTTCACGGTCTGTACCCACATTTGCCACTACCATTGCCCTTGCCTAGGGGGACTGTCTTTCTCTTAACCTTCCCAACCAGACCTCTGTCTAAGGCAGTGCTTCTCTAACAATAGCCTGCATCATAATCATAAACCATTTGCTTACACAGAGATTTTTGAGTTCCACCCTAGTGTTTTTGATTCTGTAGGTCCAGAATGGGCCTAAGAATTTGATATTTTTAACAAGAATTTAAAAGATGCTGTGTTCCTAGAACTCAGCAAGTTTATTCCTTTCTTTCTTTCTTTCTTTCTTTCTTTCTTTCTTTCTTTCTTTCTTTCTTTCTTTCTTTCTTTTCTTCTTCTTTCTTTCTTCTCTCTCTCTTCTTTCTTTCTTTCGTCCTCCCTCCCTCCCTCTCTCCCTTCTTTTCTTCCTTCCCTTCCTTCCTTCCTTCCTTCCTTCCTTCCTTCCTTCCTTCCTTCCTTCCTTCCTTCCTTCCTTCCTTCCTTCTTTAAAAAATGTTAATATTCTTTTATATATTACATTTCTAAAAAATTTAATTTCTTTAAAGAAGTAAAATAAAGCCTCCAAAAACTTGGAAATTGTTTTCCAAAGTTGATTGTATCATTCTACACTAGCCATTTATGGAAGTTCTAGTTGCTTCACATGATTGTCAATACTGTGGTCACTGTTTTTAAATTTATTCTGTTTTAAATGTTAATTTCCTCAATAAGTAGTGAGGCTGAGCATCTATTCATGTATTTGTTTGCCATCTATGTGTCTTCTTTGGTGAAATGTCAGATCTTTCACCCATTAAAAAATGGGTTGCTTGTTACTTTATTATTTAGTTATAAGAGTCCTTTCTATATTCCAGATATGTCTCTTGTCAGACAAATGTCTTACAGATATTTTTCTCCCAGGCTTTGGCTTGTCTTTTTCATTTTTGTAGCATCTTTTGAAGAGTGTGTTTTAAATTGTGATTAAGTAAATTTATTGATTTTTTTTAAAGTTTCCTTTTTTGTGTTCCATTAAGAAATAATTGCCAAACCCAAGTTCATTCAGATCACCAAACTTATTCTTGATTTAGACCCTTCATACATGCTGTTCCCTCAACCTGGAGTTTTATATTTTTGCTCTCTGCCTCACTGGCTTCTATGCATATACCTCAGATCTCAGTTAATGTGACCGTGAAAGCAAGCCCAACCCTGGCTGCCTTAAGTAAGCAAGCTCCGCGCTATTTTTCCCACTCTCAGCACCTTATTTTCCTTCTTAGCACTGATCACAATTTATAAGTGCATATCTATTGCCTATTAATTCATTGCCTCCATTCCCAAGACCCTAAAATTCATTAAGGCAATTCTACATTATTTTTTTCCAGGGTATGCCTGCACCAAGTACATCATAATCCCTCAATATATTTTTATTAAAAATAAACACTCAAGAGAATTAGGCATTTTTGCATTAATCACTAAAAACTTCAGACCAGCAGCTATCCTCAAATTGCTTCATAAACATAGCTTCCTACAGAAATCTGACACTGAGTTCCTAACTAAAAGAAACCATTTCCTTTAGGTTCCATATCTAAGTTATTTATTTTCGGTTGGAACATGTGCTAATTTTTAAGGTCTCTCTAACCCTCTGAGCAAGAACATAACATTCCAGCTTTTGGTACCAACTAGAGAGCTTTTTGGTACCAACCAGAGAGTTTTCATAAAAATGGAGCCAGTAGAGGAAAGGGGGGAGTAATCTGTTTAAGGAAAATATGTCCTGCTGGTGGTGATACACTTGGTGTAGCCTTCTGGAGGGCATTTTGATAAGACTTAAAAACACGAAAACTATTTATATAGAAAATGATGATAAGACTAAAATACCAGGGTTTACATGTAGAGTTGTATAGTGGCCTGGTCAAGAGGACACAGAGGGCTGAAATCCAACCTGGGTTCCATTACAGAATTGGTGAGCCTTGGCTCAGGCTGATGATGTCTTTGAAGAAAGAGGTACCTTTTTCTCCAGTAGCCAAAGAGCCAAAGAGGTGTTTGCAGGAATTGGCATTATATGGGGATGAGATTATAGGTTCTCTCTCTCTCTCTCTCTCTCTCTCTCTCTCTCTCTCTCTCTCTCTCTCTCTCTCTCCTCTCTCTCTTCCTTAACTTTTGGGATTTCCCACTAAAAAAACCCTTCATTTTCATTTACAAATATTTCCCATGCATTTCCACTTGTGTAAAAATGGGAAAAGTAACATGGACACATCAGGGCTGTTGTAAAGACAAATGAGAAGGCTGAGTCTATTTTTCCTTCTTTTACTACACCTACAACCAGTTAAGCACTGTGTCAGGCAACATGGAGAATAAAAAGTCACACGAGGTCCTAATCAGTCTAGTTCAGGGAGACTCTGCAAAGCAGATGGTGATAAGCTAGTTCATCCATGAGAGAGCCACAGACTAATCCTTTCTTCGGTAGCTGTGTCATTGGAGCCAACTTTTAATATTACCCTGGGGAAACCTATCTTTCCTCACTCCTTTATCATGTAACTTTGTATTTTTATTAAAATTATTTAATTTTTAATTAAAAAATCTTTATTGTTGAAAGTATTACACATGGCCCTGTTTCTCCACATTGACCTCTTGTAGCCTGCCCCTAACCCACACCCAAGACCTTCACCACCCTATTGTATGTGTCCATGAGTTATGCATATATGTATATAAGCTCTTTGGTTGATCTATTCCTACCCATCCCAGCCTTCCCTCTGAGATCTGACAGTCTGTTTCATATTTCTATGTCTCTGGATCTATTTTGTTTATCAGTTTATTTTGTTCATTAGATTCCACACATGAGTGAGATCATGTGATATTTGTCTTTCTCTGACTGGCTTATTTCACTTAGCATTCAAATGGTAAGAGATCCTTCTTTTTTTACTGCTGCATAGTCTTCCATGGTGTAAATGTACCACAGCTTTTTTATCCACTCATCTCCTAATGGTCACTTGGGTCATTTCCATAACTTGGCTATTGTAAATAACACTGCTATGAACGCAGGAGTGCATATATTCTTTCTGATTGGTGTTTCCAGATTCTTAGGATATATTCCTAGAAGTGGGATCACAGGGTCAAATGGCAGTTCCATTTTTAATTTTTTGAGGAAACTCCATACTGTTTTCCACAGTGGCTACACCAGTCTGCATCCCCACCAGCAGTGTACTATATACTAGGGTTCCATTTTCTCCACATTCTCACCAACACTTGTCATGTATTGATTTGCTGATGCAGCCATTCTGACAGGTGTGAGGTGATACCTCATTGTTGTTTTAATTTGCATCTCTCTGATGATCAGTGACTTTGAGAATTTTTTTCATATGTCTCTTGGCCTTCTGTATGTCCATTGTGGAGAAGTGTCTATGTCCTTTGCCCAATTTTTAGTCTTACTTTTGTTAAGTTATATGGGTTCTGTATATATTTTGAAAATTAACTCCTTATCGGATATATCAATGGCAAATATGTTCTTCCATGCAGTGGTCTCTCTTTTCATTTTGTTGATGGTTCCTTTTCCTGTACAGAAGATTTTTATTTTGATGTAGTTCCATTAGTTTATTTTCTCCTTAGTTTCCTTTGCCCTAGGAGATGTATCTATAAACATAATAGAGGCCTGGCACATGAAATTCATGCATGGGTAGGGTCCCTAGGCCTGGCCGGCAATCAGTGTCTTCCTTCCCCTGGCTGCTGGCTGCTGGCTGCTGGCTGCTGGCTGAGGCCTTCCTTCATTCTGTACCCCCTGGTGGTCAGTGCACATCATAGTGAGTGGTCGAACTCCTGGTCAGTTGAACTCCCAAGGGGACAATTTGCATATTAGCCTTTTATTATATAGGATTTCTATGGGAGATGTCTGAGATTTTGTTGCCTATAATTTCTTCTAAGATTTTTATGATCAGAAAACCTGAATAGGCTGACCCTATTGATGAAATTGAAGCAATAAAAAAACTTTCAGCAAACAAAAGCACTGGTCTGGACGGCTTCACAAGGGAGTTTTACCAAACATTAAAAGAAGAATTAACATTTATCCTCCTCAAACTATTAGAAAAATTCAAGAGGAAGGAACACTTCCAAACTCTTTCTATGAGGCCAGCAGTACCCTAATTCCCAAACCAGATAGATGCTATAAAGAAAGAGAATTACAGGCCAATATCCTTGATGAATATAGATGCTAAAATCCTCAACAAAATATTGGTAAATCAGATTCAGAAATACATCATAAAGATCATACACCATGACCAAGTGGGATTTATTTGGGGATGCAAGGCTGGTACAATATTCACAAATCAATAAATGTGATACAGGAGAAAAGATGGTGACCGGCAAGAAGGTAGGGAGAAAGAGAGTGTGAGAGAGTGAGGGAGCGATAGAGAAGTGTGTGGACATGTGTGGTGTGTGTGTGTGTGTGTGTGTGTGTGTGTGTGTGTGTGTGTGTGAGCTTGGGACAGTTTGACCCTGCAGGTCTTCCAATGGGCTGTCAAAACAGGTGAAACCCACTGCCACCGCAGACACTCCAGGGTTGGCCAGCGTGGGCACAGAGACCATGCCATCTTGAAAAACAGAACTGTTTGAGACTAGGATCCTAGCGTCACCACCACCCAATCTGGTCTCAGATGCAAACCAGGACCCTAGAGCCACTAGGGACAAAGACCTATGACCACAGCTGCAGATCCACAGACACCAAGAATCCAGACATCCCGGCCACAGAGTTCTGTGAGTCACAGAGCCCATCCCCCTCCCCATAGGCCTGCTACAGTGCCATAGGAACTGCTGGTCCCACCCCACACAAGCAGGCCCCCTGCCCACACAGGGCGGCTCTGGCTCCTCTGCCTGAATTTGAGCCTGGATGCATGGACACAGGGAACCTGCTTCCTGCAGAGACCAGACCCCATACCCACATAGGGTGGCTACTGCTCTGCTGCTTGAATTTGAGCCTGGGCGTGTGGACACTGGGAATCTGTTTCCCACAGAGATCAGACCCCACATTCACACAGGGCGGCAGTGCCACCTGACTTTGATTCTGGGCAAATGCACACGGAAGTCTATTTTCCGCAGCGCCAAGAGTGGACCTCCTGCCGAAACAGGGCAGCTGTGCAACCCAGTCCCCCAAGCAGACAAGGGACCCTGATTCTCTGCATGAGAGTCAGCATTGAGCACCAGTGATTTGACTCTGTTTCTCATCACGCACGCCTGGGATCCCTGATTCCCAGTGCATGCATACTAAGAGCCAGTGACTCCAACTTTTGGCACATGCACACACAGGAACCGTGATTCTCAGCACGAGGCCACACCAAGCATAGAGACTCCGATACTCGATTCTTGGCGTGGGAACATGGGGATTCCGACTCCTGGCATGTGCTAGGGGACTCTGATTTTTGGCACATGCTAGCAGGGTCTGTTTATCAGTGTGGTACATGCAGGGTTCCTGATTCTAGGTGTATGCACAAGGCTTCACTGAATGCCAAAGACTCTGATCCTGGGCAAACGTGGCTCCCACCAACCCACAGCAGCCACACATCTTGGTGTCAGAGCTCTTCAGTGACACTTGGGTGGTGCGAAGCTCCCACTGCACATGGCCCAGGCCCTCACAACTTGGTGGTTGAACCTTCTGGTGATAGTCAGAATGGGGAGAAAATGAAATAATCCCCAGAGGAAAGAAAAAGAGGAATCACCAAGAAAGGAAATAAGTGTAACAGAGGCATGCAACATGACAGAAAAAGAATTCAGAGTAATAGCCATACAGTTCATACACTGGATGGATTAGAAAATCAACAACCTATGCAAAAATCAGGAATAAATCAAAAGTGATATAGCTACAATCAAAAACACCATGGAAGGTTTCAACAGTAGATTAGAAGCAGAGGACTGAATAAGTGAGTTAGAAGATAAGGTAGAGAAACAAGCCCAATCTGAACAGCAACTGGAGAAAAAACTTAAAAAGCAGAAGAAGAGCCTAAGGGAGCTTTGGGACAACATGAAACGAAATAACATATGTATAATAAGGCTGCCAGAAGGACAAGAAGAGCAGCAAGGATTAGAAAATCTATTTGAAGAAATAATGACTGATATGGGGAAGAAAAAAGTTACACAAGTACAGAGAGTCCCAAGTAAGATGAATCCCAAAAGACCCACACCAAGACACATCATAATTACAATGGCAAATGTTAATGACAAAGAGAGAATCTTAAAGGCTGCAAGAGAGAGACAGAGAGTTACCTACAAATGATCCCCCATCAGATTATCAAATGATTTCTCAACAGAAACACATCAAGCTAGAAGGGAATGGAAGGAAATACACAAAGTGATGCAAAGCAAAGGACTGAATCCAAAAATACTCTATCTAGCAAGACTATCAATCAAAATGGAAGGGGAAATCAGGAGCTTTGCAGATAAAAAAAGGCTAAGGGAGTTTATCACTACCAAGCCAGCAATGCAAGAAATGCTAAAGGGAATGCTATAAAAAGAAGAAATAGAAAGGGCGGAAAGAACACAGGCATAAAGTACAGAAATGGCTACAAACAAGTACCTATCAATAATAACATTAAACGTAAGTGGATTAAATGCTCCAATCAAAAGACATCGAGTGAGTGAATGGATAAGAAAACACGATTCATATATATGCTGTCTACAGGAGACCCCCCTCAGAACAAGGGACTCACACAGACTGAAAGTGAAGGGATGGAAAAATGTCTTTCAGGCAAATGAAAATGAAATAAAAAGGTGGGGTAGCAATACTTATATCTGACAAAATAGACCTCAAAGTGAAGACCATAACAAGAGACAAGGCCACTTCATAATTCTAAAAGTATCTATACAACAAGAGGATAGAACTCTGGTAAACATTTATGCACCCAATGCAGGAGCACCCAAATACATAAAAAAAACCCTTCTGGAAGATATCAGGGGAGAGATTGACAGCAACACAATCATAGTAGGAGACTTTAATACCCCAATAACATTACTGGATAAATCCTCTAGACAAAAAATTAGCAAAGAAACATCAATCCTAAATGACACACTAGATCAGATGGACTTAATCAACACCTTTAGAACATTCCACCCCCCAAAAACAGAATATACATTCTTCTCAAGCACACATGGGACATTTTCAAAGATAGACCACATATTGGGACACAGGCAAAGTCTCTCCAAACTCAAGAGGATTGAAATCATATCAAGCATCTTCTCAGATCACAATGGCATAAAATTAGAAATCAACTACAGTAAAAACAATCAGAAAAATTCATACACTTGGAGGCTGAATAACATACTATTAAACAATGAGTGGGTTACCAAAGAGATCAAAGGAGAAATAAAAAACATCCTGGAAACAAATGACAATGAAAACACAACAATCCAAAAACTTTGGGGGAGAAACCAAGATGGCGGCATAGGTAAACACCTAAACTGCTGCCTCGCACAACAATTTCAAAACTACAACTAAAAGACAGAACGGACACCATCCAGAACCACAGGAAAGCAGGCTGAGTGAAAATTCTACAACTAGAAGGAAGGAGAAAAGCTCACAGAGAATTGTAGGTACGGCAAAGGGGCTTTGTGCGCGCAGAGAGGAAGGGCGGCTGAGAGCCTGGCTGACTTCCTCTGGCGGAAGGGGGAAGGAAGCCTCCGACGGCACTGAACCCCAGTTCTGACTGCACTGAACCCCAGTTCCGGGCGAACCCCTGGGGACCCACACTCTTATGGGGGGAGTCTGGACTCTCGGGCGGAGACTCGAGCTGGGAAAGGCAGAAGTCTGAAGGCGCACGTGGGCCAGTGCGCACAAAGGCTGCGGAGGTTGCCACAGGCTTTCCCTAGTGGAAGGGAGTCAGAGGATCCTGAATGCACTGAGCCCCAGTTCTGACTGCAGTGAACCCCGGTTCCAGGCGAGCCCCAGGGGACCCACGCTCTTGTGGGGGGAGTCTGGACTCTCAGGCGGAGACTCGGGAGCCGGGGAAGGCGGAGGACTGAAAGTGCACACACGCGCGCGAGCCGGTGCGCACAAAGGCTGCGGGGGTTGCCACAGGCTTTCCCTAGTGGAGGGGAGTCAGAGGATTCTGACTGCACTGAGCCCCAGTTCTGACTGCAGTGAACCCCAGTTCCAGGCGAGCCCCTGGGGACCCACGCTCTTGTGGGGGGAGTCTGGACTCTCGGGCAGAGACTCGGGAGCCGGGGAAGGCGGAGGACTGAAAGCGCGCCCGCGCCGGTGCGCACAAGGGCTGCGGAGGTTACCGCGGGCTTTCCCTGGTGGAGGGGAGTCAGAGGCTCCTGACGGCACTGTGCCCCAGTTCTGACTGCAGTGAACCCCGGTTCCAGGCGAGCCCCTGGGGACCCACGCTCTTGTGGGGGGAGTCTGGACTCTCAGGCGGAGACTCGAGCTGGGGAAGGCGGAGGACTGAAAGCGCACTTGCGCGCAGGGGCGGGGCTGACAGGAAGCCAAGACTGAGGCTCCACCCCATCCAAGCTGAGCACAGAGGCTATTGCAATTTGGCAAGTCTAATCCTATAGGGCTGTCTCCAGCACCGGGCTTCTCCCAGCATAGACACAGCTGATCCTTACAGCCAACTGACCCGGAGGTCAATACTTCCCAGTGATACCAACAACAATCAAGACTTAATTACAACAAGGCTGTACACACAGTCCACAAAGGGGTGCACCAAGAGTGTCCACCTCAGGTTAACTGGGGAAGCAGACCCACTGGGCCATATTGGAAACCTAGCACAAATATCTACCTTACCAACTCAGGGAATCAGTGAAAATGCGGGGTCAAAGAATCAGATCACAAACGAAAGAAATGGAGGAAAACAAACGACTGGATATAGAATTCAAAACCACGGTTATAAGACTTTTTAAGAATATCCTAGAAAAGGCTGATAAATATAACGAGACCCTCGAAGATATGAAAAAGGACCAACTAGAAATTAAACATACACTGACTGAAATAAAAAATATTATACAGAGACCCAGAAACAGAATAGAGGAACCCAAGAATCAAGTCAAAGAATTGAAATACAAAGAAGCAAAAAAACACTCAACCGAAAAAGCAAAAAGCAAAAAAAAAAAAATTCAAAAAGTTGAAGATAATGTAAGAAGACTCTGGGACAACTTCAAGCGTACCAACATCAGAATTATGGGGGTGCCAGAAGAAGAGAGAGAGCAAGATACTGAAAACCTATTTGAAGAAATAATGACCGAAAACTTCCCTCACCTGGTGAAAGAAATAGACTTACAAGTCCAGGAAGCCCACAGAACCCCAAACAAAAGGAATCCAAAGAGGACCACACCAAGACACATCATAATTAAAATGCCAAGAGCAAAAGACCAAGAGAGAATATTAAAAGCAGCAAGAGAAAAACAGTTAATTACCTACAAGGGAGCACCCATACGACTGTCAGCTGACTTCTCAACAGAAACTATGCAGGCCAGACGGGAGTGGCAAGAAATTTTCAATGTGATGAATAGCAAGAACCTACAACCAAGATTACTCTACCCAGCAAAGCTATCATTCAGAATTGAAGGGCAGATAAAGAGCTTCACAGATAAGAAAAAGCTAAAGGAGTTCATCACCACCAAACCAGTATTATATGAAATGCTGAAAGGTATTCTTAAAGAAGAGGCAGAAGAAAAACATAAAGAGAAAAATTATGAACAACAAATACATATCTATCAACAAGCGAACCTAAAAATCAAGTGAATTAAAAACCTGAGGAACAGAATAATCTGGTGAATATAATAGAATCAGGGGCATAGAAAGGGAGTGGACTGATAACTCTCAGGGGGAAAGGGGTATGGGGGGTTCATGAAGAGAATGGACAAAAATCATACACCTATGGATGAGGACAGTGGGGGGGAGGTAAGGGCAGAAGGTGGGGTGGGAAATGGGTGGAGGGGAGCTATGGGGGAAAAAGGAGAAATAATTGTAATAATCTGAATAAAGATTTATTTAAAAAAAAAAGAAAGAGAGGGAGAGGGTGAGGGGGAGAGAGAGAGAGAGAGAGAGAGAGAGAGAGAGAGAGAGAGAGAGAGAGAAACATTGATCGGCTGCCTCCTGCACTTCTCCTACTTGGGATTAAGCCCACAACCCTGGCAGGTATCCCGACCAGGAATCGAACTGATGATATCTCAATGGGACAATGCTCAACCAATTGAGCCACGTAAGCCAGGGCTTCAATATCTTTTTATCTCATTCTGTTTACCATTAAGCTGCTATTCTATTATCATTTAAATATTATTGTCCTCCCAAACTAAATTTAACTGTTAAGGAATTAAAAAACATTCGTTCCATTAAGGAACAGTAGATTTTTGCTTTCTGATGATGTATATTATAGAATCTCAATTTTTCTCCTTCCCTTGGCTACTTAGGTGCTTAGGCCAAAATGCTATTTTCAGTTCTTACAAACATATTTTCTTCTTCCTTTTTCTGTGATCCTGATTTCCTTTCTTTATGTTTTAAAATATTATTATACTAGTAGAAAAAAAACCACAAAAAAGAAAAAAAGTATATAGATATCTTTGTTATTCAAATTGTTTTAAAGAATGTAGTGGGTTACATATAAAAACCTTTTTTAGAAATAATTTTCTATTTTTCCAAAATTAGTAAATTAGATAAAAAGGTATTTGTTGAGCAAATGCAATGTTGTAAAAACGATATTTGGTGATTTGAAGAATGACTTGCTTCTCTAATGCCTTGGTAGAAAGTTTCCTGGCATGTTGACATAACAGGGAAGGGGATGGGAAATCTTGAAAAGTTGATGATGGCTGTCCGATTAATGGAATGAGAACTCAAAATAAAAATTAATTAAGTTAAGGTATAAAAAAAAAATAAGAAAAACTGGTAATAAACCATCTAACTCTGCAACTTGAAGAATTAGAAAGAGAGCAACAATAAAAGCCCAGTGTGAGCAGAAGGAAGGAAATAATAAAGATCAGAGCGGAAATGACATAGAGACCAAAAAACAAACAAACAAACAAACAAAAAACAAACAACAAACAAACAAAAAACAAAAAAACCCCAAAACCAAAAAAACAATACAAAAGATCAATGAAACCAAGAGCTGGTTCTCTGAAAGGATAAACAAGATTGATGAACCTCTAGCCAGGCTCACCAAGAAACAAAGAGAGAGGACTCAAATAAACAAAACCAGAAATGAAGGAGGAGAAATAACAACAGACCCCACAGAAATATGAAGAATCATTAAAAAATGCTATGAGCAACTCTACTCCAAAAAACTGGTCAACCTAGAAGAAATGGAGATATTCCTAGAAAAATATGACCTTCCAAAACTCAACAAGGAGGAATCAAAAAATCTGAATAGGCCAATAACTATGGAGGAAATAGAAAGAGTAATAAAAAAAAGGTCCAACAAACAAAAGCCCTGGACCAGATGGCTTCACAGGGGAGTTTTATCAAACATACAAAGAAGAAATAAAACCTATCTTACTCAGACTATTCAAAAAAATTCAAGAGGAAGGAGCACTTCCAAGCTCTTTCTATGAAGCCAGCATTACCCTAATCCCAAAAACCAGATAAAGTCAATACAAAGAAAGAGAATTATAGGCCATATCCTTATGAACATAGATGCCAAAATCCTCAACAAAATTCTAGCAAATTGAATCCAGCATTACATTGGAAAGATCATACACCATGACCAAGTGGGATTTATTCTGGGGATGCAAGGATGGTACAATATCTGCAAATCAATAAATGTGATACACCACATAAACAAACTGAGAGGTAAAAACCATATAATCATATCCATAGATGCAGAAAAAGCATTTGACAAAATCCAACACCCTTTCTTGATAAAAACCCTTAGCAAAGTGGGAATAGAAGGATCATACCTCAACATAATAAAAGCCATATATGACAAACCCACAGCCAACATCATACTCAATAGGCAAAAACTAAAACCATTTCCACTAAGACAGGCATGCCCACTCTCACCACTCCTGTTTGACATAGTACTGGAAGTACTAGCCATTGCGATCAGACAAGAAGAAGAAATAAAAGGCATCCAAATGGGAAAAGAAGAAGTAAAACTATCCTTATTCACAGATGACATGATATTGTTCATAGAAAACCCCAAAGACCCCATCAAAAAACTACTAGACTTAACAAATGAATTTGGCAATGTAGCAGGATAGAAAATTAACACCCAGAAGTCTATGGCTTTTTTATACACCAATAATGAACTTACAGGAAGAGAAATTAAAAAAGCAATCGCATTTACAATTGCAACAAAAAAAATTAAGACACCTAGGAATAAACTTAACCAAGGAGACAAAGGACATGAACTCAGAAAATTCCAGGACACTAAAAAAAGGGATAGAAGAAGACATGAACAAATGGAAGAATATACCATGTTCATGGATTGGTAGAATCAACATCATTAAAATGTCCATACTACCCAAAGCAATCTATAAATTCAATGCAATCCCATTAATATACCAACAGCATACTTCAAAGTCCTAGAACAAATTCTCCAAAAATTCATCTGGAATAAAAAAGACCCCGAATAGCTGCAGCAATCTTGAGAAAGAAGAACAATGTTGGAAGGATCACAAATCCAGATGTCGAGCTATACTATAAAACCACTGTTCTCAAAACTGCCTGGTACTGGCACAAGAACAGACATATAGACCAATGGAACAGAACAGAGAACCCAGAAATTGACACAAGCCATTAAGGGCAATTAATATTTGACAAGGGAGGCAAGAGCATACAATGGAGACAAGACAGTCTCTTCAATAAATGGTGTTGGGGAAATTGGACAGATACTTGCAAAAAAATGAAACTAGACCACCAACTTACACCATACACAAAAATAAACTCAAAATGGATAAAGGACATAAACATAAGATGGGAAACCATAAAAATCTTAGAAGAAGCCATAGGCAAAAATAGCAGATATTTGCCATAGCAATATCTTTACAGCTCCTAGGGCAGTGGAAACTAAAGAGAAAATAAATAAATGCGACTACATCAAGAGAAAAAGCTTCTGCACAGCAAAAGAAACCATCAACAAAACAACAAGAAAGCCCACTGAATGGGAGAACATATTTGCCAATGTTATCTCCAATAAGGGTTTAATCTCCAGCATTTACAGGGAACTCATACATCTTAACAAAAGGAAGGTAAACAATCCAATTAAAAAATGGGCAAAGGACCTAAATAGACACTTTTTGAAAGAGGACATTCAGAAAGCCAAGAGACATGTGAAAAGATGCTCAAAGTCACTAATCATCTGAGAGATGTAAATCAAAACAAAAATGAGGTACCATCTCACACCTATCAGAATGGCTATCATCAACAAATCAACAAACAACAAATGCTGGCGAGGATGCGGAGAAAAAGGAACCCTTGTGCACTGCTGGTGGGAATGCAGGCTGGTGCAGCCACTGTGGAAAACAGTATGGAGTTTCCTCAAAAAAAAAAAAAAGTTAAAAATGGACCGGCCATTTGACCCAGTAATACCACTTACAGGAATATATCCCAAGAAAACAGAAACACCAATCAGAAAGGATAGAAGCACCCCTATGTTCATAGCAGCACAATTTATAATAGCTAAGATTTGGAAATGGCCTAAATGCCCATTAACAGATGAATGGATTAGAAAACTGTGGTACATCTACACAATGGAATACTACGCTGCTGTAAAAAAGAATAATTCTTATCCTTTGCAACAGCATGGATGGAACTGGAGAGCATTATGCTAAGTGAAATAAGCCAGTCAGTGAAAGAAAAATACTGCATGATCTCACTCATTTATGGATAATAAAGAATATTATAAACTGATGAACAAAACTAGATACACAGGCAGAGAAACATCAAACAGACTGTTAAATGACATTGGGAAGGCTGGGGAGGGTTGGGGGGCAAAGGGAGGTAAGAGATCAACCAAAGGACTTGTATGCATGCATATAAGCATAACCAATGGATGCAAGACACTGCGGGTGGGGGGTAGGAGAGGCTGGGGGAAGGTCAATGGGAAAAAAAGGAGACATATGAACTACAATTTGTAATACTTTAAACAATAAAATAAAATTTAGAAATAAATAAATAAATGTGATACATCACATGAACAGATTGCAAGACAAAAATCGCATGATCATATGAATTGATGCAGAAAAAGCATTCAACAAAATCCAATACCCATTTTTGATAAAAATTCTCAGCAAAGTAGTAATAGAGGGATCATTCCTCAACATAATAAAAGCCATATATGACAAAACTACAACCAACATCATACTCAAGGGGCAAAAACTAAAACCATTTCCCCTAAGAACAGGAATAAGGAAGTGGATGCTCACTTTCACCACTCTTGTTCAACATAGTATTGGAAGTCCTAGCCATAGCAATAAGACAAGAAGAAAAATTAAAAGGCATCTAAATTGGAAAGGAGGAAGTAAAACTGTCATTATTCACAGATGACATGATATTGTACATAGAAAACCCTAAAGACTCCATCAAGAAACTACTAGATTTAATAAATGAATTTGGCAACATAGCAGGATACAAAATTAACACCCAGAAATGTATGGCATTTTTATACACAAATAATGAACTCTCAGAAAGAGAAACTTAAAAAAAAACTATCATATTTATAATTGCAACACAAAATTAAGATACTTAGGAATAAACTTAAGCAAGGAGGTAAAAGACCTGTACTCACAAAAGTAGAGGACAATGAAAAAGTAATAGAGGAAGATATAATCAAGTGGAAGAATATACCATGTTCATAGATCGGTAGGATTAGTATCATTAAAATGTCCATACTACCCAAAGCAATCTAAAGATTCAACGCAATCCCTATTAAAATACTAACGGCCTATTTCACAGATCTGGAACAAATACTCAAACATTTATATGAAACCAAAAATGACCCCGAATAGCCGCAGCAATCTTAAGAAAGAAGAGCAAAGTTGGAGGATTCACAATACCAGATAACAAGTTATACTGCAAAGTCACTGTACTCAAAACTGCCTGGGACTGACACAAGAACAGGCATATAGACCAATGGAACAGAACAGAGAATCCAGAAATCGACTCAAGCCATTATGCTCAATTAATATTTTACAAAGGGGGCAAGAATATAGAGCAAAGGAGTAAAGACAGTCTCTTCAATAAATGGTGTTAGGAAAATTGGACAGGTGCATTAAAAAAAATGGAAGTAGACCACCAACTTACACCAGACACAAAAATAAACCCCAAATGGACAAAATATTTAAATGTAAGTCGTGAAACTATCATGTAACTTTGTAAGGTCTCCCTGAGAGATGTGGGTTCATGAAACTGATAGATAAAGATAAAGCATGGTAGTAGGAGGAAAGATATTTGTCCAGAGCTTGATCAAATGGTAAGAGGTAGGAAAGCTTAATGTGTTTGGGAAAGAGCAAACAGTCTTTAATAAGGTGAAGCATAAAAGACAGGGCAGTTGTGGAAGACAAATCATGAGAATTTTCTTGGAGCAAGATTTTGGTGGATTTAGATGAGCTGGGCTGTGCAATGCAGATAAGTTTCTGCAAAGCATTATGGCATATTCTCTCTGCAACCCTTTATTTTATTATTTTTAAATAAATCTTTATTGTTCAGATTATTACAGTTATTCCTTTTTCCCCTCCATAGCTCCCTTCCACCCAGTTCCCACCCCTCCATCTGCCCTTACCGCCCCCCACTGTCCTCATTCATAGGTGTACAATTTTTGTCCAGTCTCTTCCCGCACCCCCCACACCCCCCACACCCCTTTCCCCCTGAGGATTATCAGCCCACTCCCTTTCCATGCCTCTGATTCTATTATATTCACCAGTTTATTCTGTTCATCAGATTTTTTATTTTTTTTATTTTTTATTTTTATTTATTTTTTTATTTTAATAAATCTTTATTCAGATTATTACAATTGTTTCTCCTTTTTCCCCCATAGCTCCCCTCCACCTGGTTCCCACCCCACCTTCTGCCCTTACCTCCCCCCCACTGTCCTCATCTATAGGTGTATGATTTTTGTCCAGTCTCTTCCTGAACCCCCCCCCCCAATACCCCTTTACCCCTGAGAATTATCAGTCCACTCCCTTTCTATGTCCCTGATTCTATTATATTCACCAGATTATTCTGTTCCTCAGGTTTTTAATTCACTTGATTTTTAGGTTCACTTGTTGATAGATATGTATTTGTTGTTCATAATTTTTCTCTTTACTTTTTTCTTCTTCCTCTTCTTTAAGAATACCTTTCAGCATTTCATATAATACTGGTTTGGTGGTGATGAACTCCTTTAGCTTTTTCTTATCTGTGAAGGTCTTTATCTGTCCTTCAATTCTGAATGATAGCTTTGCTGGGTAGAGTAATCTTGGTTGTAGGTTCTTGCTATTCATCACTTTGAAAATTTCTTGCCACTCCCGTCTGACCTGCATAGTTTCTGTTGAAAAATCAGCTGACAGTCGTATGGGTGCTCCCTTGTAGGTAACTAACTGTTTTTTTCTTGCTGCTTTTAATATTCTCTCTTTGTCTTTTGCTCTTGGCATTTAAATTATGATGTGTCTTGGTGTGGTCCTCTTTGGATTTCTTTTGTTTGGGGTTCTGTGCACTTCCTGGACTTGTAAGTCTATTTCTTTCAGCAGGTGGGGAAAGTTTTCGGTCATTATTTCTTCAAATAGGTTTTCAGTATCTTGCTCTCTCTCTTCTTCTGGCACCCCCATAATTTTGATGTTGGTACGCTTGAAGTTGTCCCAGAGTCTTCTTACACTATCTTCAACTTTTTGGATTTTTTTTTCTTTTTGCTTTTTCGGTTGAGTGTTTTTTGCTTCTTTGTATTTCAATTCTTTGACTTGATTCTTGTGTTCCTCTAGTCTGTTTTTGGGTCTCTGTATAATATTTTTTATTTCAGTCAGTGTATGTTTAATTTCTAGTTGGTCCTTTTTCATTACTTCGAGGGTCTCGTTATATTTATCGGCCTTTTCTAGGATATTCTTAAAAAGTCTTATAACCGTGGTTTTGAATTCTATATCCAGTCGTTTGTTTTCCTCCATTTCTTTCATTTGTGATCTGTTTCTTTGATGCCACATTTTCATTGCTTCCCTGAGTTGGTAGGGTAGATTTGTGTGCTAGGTTTCCTATATGGCCCAGTGGGTCTGCCTCCCCAGGTAACCTGAGGTGGACACTCTTGGTGCACCCCTTTGTGGACTGTGTGTACAGCCTTGTTGTAATTAAGTCTTGATTGTTGTTGGTATCACTGGGAGGAATTGACCTCCAGGCCAGTTGGCTGTAAGGATCAGCTGTGTCTGTGCTGGGAAAAGTTCGATGCTGGAGACAGCCTTATAGGATTAGACTTGTCAAATTGCAATAGGCTCTGTGCTCAGCTTGGATGGGGTGGAGTCTCAGGGCAGAACAGACAGTCTTGGCTTCCCGTCAGCCTTGCCCTTGCACGCACGCGTGCGCCTTCAGACCTCTGCCTTCCCCGGCTCCCGAGTCTCCGCCCGAGAGTCCAGATTCCCCCCACAAGAGCGTGGGTCCCCAAGGGCTCGCCTGGAACTGGGGTTCAGTGCAGTCAGAACTGGGGCTCAGTGCAGTCAGGAGCCTCGGACTCCTTTTCACTAGGGAAAGCCTATGGCAGCCTCCGCAGCCTTTGTGCGCACTGGCATGTGCATGCCCCCAGACCTCTGCCTTCCCCGGCTCCCGAGTCTCCGCCCGAGAGTCCAGATTCCCTCTGTAAGAGCATGGGTCCCCAGGGGCTCGCCTGGAACTGGGGTTCAGTACAGTCAGAACTGGGGTTCAGTGTAGTCGAGGGCTTCCTTCCCCCTTCCACCAGAGAAAGTCAGCCAGGCTCTCAGCCGCCCTTCCTCTCTGCGTGCACAAAGACCCTTTGCCGTACCTCCAATTCTCTGTGAGCTTTTCTCTTTCCTTCTAGTTGTAGAATTTTCACTCAGCCAGCTTTCCTGTGGTTCTGGATGGTGTCTGTTCTGTCTTTTAGTTGTAGTTTTGAAATTGTTGTGCGAGGCAGCAGTTTAGGTGCTTACCTATGCCGCCATCTTGGTTTCTCCCAGATTTTTTATTCACTTGATTTTTAGATTCACTTGTTGATAGATATGTATTTATTGTTCCTAACTTTTATCTTTACCTTTTTATTCTTCTTCCTCTTCTTAAAGAATACCTTTCAGCCTTTCTTATAATACTGGTTTGGCGGTGATGAACTCCTTTAGCTTTTCTTATTGGTGAAGCTCTTTATCTGCCCTTCAATTCTGAATGATAGCTTTGCTGGGTAGAGTAATCTTGGTTGTAGGTTCTTGCTATTCATCACTTTGAATATTTCTTGCTACTCCCGTCTGGCCTGCATAGTTTCTGTTGAGAAATCAGCTGACAGTCATATGGGTACTCCCTTGTAGGTAACTAACTGTTTTTCTCTTGCTGCTTTTAATATTCTCTCTTTGTCTTTTGCTCTTGGCATTTTAATTATGATGTGTCTTGGTGTGGTCCTCTTTGGATTCCTTTTGTTTGGGGTTCTCTGCACTTCCCGGACTTGTAAGTCTATTTCTTTCACCAGGTGGGGGAACTTTTCTGTCATTATTTCTTCAGATAGGTTTTGAATATCTTGCTGTCTCTCTTCTTTTGGCACCCCCATAATTTGGATGTTGGTACGCTTGAAGTTGTCCCAGAGGCTCCTTACACTATCTTCATATTTTTGGATTCTTTTTTCTTTTTGCTTTTCCAGTTGGGTGTTTTTTGCTTCTTTGTATTTCAAATCTTTGACTTGATTCTTGTAATCCTCTAGTCTGCTGATGGATTGCTGTATATTATTCTTTATTTCAGTCAGTGTATGCTTAATTTCTAGTTGGTCCTTTTTCATATCCTCAAGGGTCTCACTAAATTTATCAGCGGTTTCTAGAAAACTCTTGAAAAACCTTATAACCATGGTTTTGAACTCTATATCCAGTAGTTTGCTTTCCTCCATTTCTTTCATTTGTGACCTTTCTCTTTGTCTCCACATTTTGGCTGCTTCCCTGAGTTGATAGAGTGGCTTTGTGTGCTAGGTGTCCTATAGGGCCCAGTAGCTCAGCCTCCCCAGTTACCTGAGGTGGACACTATTGGTGCACTCCTTTGTGGGTTGTGTGCACAGTCTTGTTGTAGTTGAGCCTTGATTGTTGTTGGTATCACTGGGAGGAATTGACTTCCAGGCCAATTGGCTGTGAGGATCAGCTGTGTCTACAATGAGAGAACTTCTGTGCTGGTGACATCCTTATGAGGCAAGACTTGCTTCAGTGGGGCATTGGTGCTCACTGAGTCTGTCCCCTGAGTGTGTCCCTTATGGATCTGAGGAGTTGTAATCTGGATGGTCTCACTCTGACCACTGGGTACACTGGATTTTGGATCTCCAAGGAGGTGCTAATTTAGCCTCTGCCTGAGGCCACCCAGCAGGAGCTATGGAGAGATCTTCAGATTCCTCTTCTTTGTTTGGGGTTTGGAGGTGCCCAGATGAGGCCCAGCTGTGAAGCAATGCAAGCTGCTGTGGGGCCTTGAGCCTTCTTTTGGATGTTCTGGGTCTCTCTGACTCAGCTGCAGTTTGTTAGGTATTTTAGGTTTCAAAGGACCAGGCCATTCATATGCAAAAACCTCTGTGCACAGCTTGGGTGGGGCGGGGTCTCAGGGGGGAGCAAACAGCAATGGCTGATCCTCAGCTCTGCCCTAAGAGGCCCCTGGGTCTCAGTGTCCTGCGGTAATCACTGCAAGTACCTCTGAGAGAAAGCCGCCCTCGAGTTCCACCCAATGCCAGACAGTCCGGGAGTCCAGTTTCTCCCCGTATGAGTCTGAATCCCCAGAGTCTCACCCGGAACTGGAGTTCAGAGCAGTTGGGAGCTTGTGTCTCCCTCCGGATTGAAAAAGACAGCCACATACTCAGTTGCCAGCCCTTTGCACGTGCGCGCCTGCGTACCTCTGTACTTTACTTCCGCAGTTCCTCTGAGTCTCGGTATGCTTTTCTCTTTCCTTCTAGTTGTAGAATTTCCACTCACCCAGCCTTCCAGTGGTTCTGGATGATGTCTGTTTTGTCTTTTAGTTGTAGTTTTGAAGTGGTTGTGCGAGGTAGCAATTTCAGTTGTTTACCTATGCTGCCATCCTGGTTTCTCTCTCTCTGCAACCCTTTTAGTTAGATTTAATTACTACTCACTTGAAAACACTTATTTCATATCAATTATGTACTATGCATTTATGTACTATGCATATATATTCTGGGAAAATGGAACTCTCAACAGACTGAGAGTCTTTAGCAGACACACACACAAAATAGTGTAACCACACTATGAGAAGTTGTGTTATGGGGTTTGGATAGTGAAAAGAAGGGTGGTGAGGCAGGTCACAAGAGACTCCCTGAGTAGATAAGGTGACTACAGTCATCCATAGAGGGCAACAATAGAAAAAGCATGTTCATCTGGGTGCAGCATGTTCAACTGAAAAATTTAAAATAGATCAATATAAGCTTGTGGTCATTTTTGAAAGGAGAAAGAAGTGACAATGAGTGTTTGTAGATTCAGGCAAGAAGTAAGATTGGCCAGAAACAGGATGGTGGCAAATGGGAGAAAATTATCTATAAAATAAATTTTGAAAGGCTTATGTATGTGAAAGAGCATTTCCCCTCTTCTTTTGTGCATGCTTATTCACCATTCAAAAAAAATCTTATTGGGCAACTATTATATGCTAGGGAATGCTCACACACTAGGGACACAGAGCAGTGCACAAAACAGACCAAGTTCTTATTATTGTGCAGCTTAACTCTAATGTATATAATTTAGTGTAAATGATAATTATTACACAGGCTTATAAAGGCTTACAAATACCATAGTTATAAAATGCATCATTTTGGTGAAGAAAATGCAGGACCAAGTATGGTACTTGTTTACCAAGAAACTCTTTTTCCATTAAAACAAATTAAGCTACCTCTGCATGTATAAATCATAATAGAGGAATCTAGGGTTATGAATCAACCTGTGCAATATGCTACACCCAGTTTGCTTTATACTGGGCATGCTGATTTAATTTTAGTTGTATAGGGAAGGCACTCACTATTAAAACATAATGGATTGTTGCTGATTTGATTTTCCATTCAATGTATTATCAACTTAGACATACTGAAGCAGACCTGAATCAGAGATGAATATAAATTTTCTAAGAGCTGAGATAAATACACTGAGTGGCCAGATTATTATGATCTCTGAACTCATAATAATCTGGCCACTCAGTGTATATCCTATATAATAAAAGGCTAATATGCAAATTGTACCCTTGACCAGGAGTTCGACCAGCAGGCAGGCCAGCCAACCGCCCATGTCCCGTCCCCCTGGACAGGCTGGCCGGACCCCATCCATGCACGAATTCATGCACCGGGCCTCCAATACATACACATTGAGTGGCCAGATTATTATGCATTCAGAGATCATAATAATCTGGCCACTCAGTGTATAGTTAAATGGAAGAGGGCTGAAGAGAATTATAGAATGCCCTTCAATATCCACTTTTACTTTCAGATTATTGTAGCTCTTGATTTTTTTTAAAAAATATATTTTATTGATATTTTACAGAGAGGAAGGGAGAGGGATAGAGAGCTAGAAACATCGATGAGAGAGAAACATCGATCAGCTGCCTCCTGCACACCTCCCACTGGGGATGTGCCCGCAACCAAGGTACATGCCCTTGACCGGAATCGAACCCGGGACTCTTCAGTCCGCAGGCCGATGCTCTATCCACTGAGCCAAACCGGTTTCGGCTGTAGCTCCTGATTTTAATAAAAAATTTTATTTAGTTTTTCCAAAGTCCTTTTCCATCTTAAAAATTGAACAACAGATGAACAAGATATTTGACTACTTAAAGTCAAATAAAATGGGCATAAACTGGATTTTTTTCATTAAAATCTATGCGATAGCATGTTTAAAAATTAGATTGATAATTTTTTTCATAATGGTTCATTTTAATTTCATCATATTCCTAGCCTGAAAACAAAGTCTTATGTATTCATTCCAACCAATGTACCCCTCCAGATATATTAGTGGTTATTATTTTTACCTTAATATATGTATGAGTGTGAGAGAAATCTAGCTTCTTAAGTGGGGTCAAGAGTTTATTCAGGTTTTCATTTTTTTCACCATATAATGAGTTTTACTTTAAAATATTCCTTGAATTTTTTGATCACATCGTGAGGTAAGGCCTAAATTCATATCCTGTTATGTTCTGTTATGACAACTGTTATCATGATAATGTCCACTTAAATACATGCAAATGATGAATAAATTACTACTTACACAAATGTATCCACATGTCAAGTTGTCTAATCAATGTACTCAAATGTTATTTCAAAAAAATTCAGTCATTGGCCAAATCTAACCTTTATAAAATTGATTAGTATTCAACTAACAAAGATATCAACTTTAATAGCAATAGATTTTTTTTCTTTTTCCAAAAGGGAGTATGACAGTATTCTCAAAAATATGTGGGAGTGATTCTGTATTGATTATCTATAGAAGAATACTATTTCAGTTGAAAAAAGGGTTTAAAATCTTTAAAGATAATCTTTTCACTAAAAATTCAAGTTTTTTGTTGAAAGTCAAAGTGGGTCAGATTTTGCTAGACCCATCTTGCATATGACATTCAACCCCAAACCCCAGGCTATTTTAACACTGAGACAATTTTGAAAACCTCTTCCCTCAACCTTTATAACAAAATGTCAGGGTGGCTCCACATGTAATATTTTATTCACTGCTGTAAGCCAAAGGATCAAGAGAATGTATGCTCATTTATTTAGCTTATATTTCTTTTAGCCTTATGCTTTATTGGATGCACAAAATCGTTATATTGGGTAACCCTTGTGGGTGATTCTAGTTTGTGGTTTGTGTAGGTTGAAAACCATGAACCATCATTCTCTGTCCCTCCTAGAAACATGTGGAAACCAATAGCCAGCTGATAAATAGAAGGTGAAATTAGTGAAATGTTGCATTTGGGTCAGACAGGAGCCTTAAACCACAGGGCAATTAAATGAGTATTATGTAATGAGACCTGATAAGATTTAGTTTCATAGCAATTGTACAGATTCAAATTGAGTGAAAATGTTTTAAAGTAGAAAAATAAGTAGGTAAAATAAAATTTGGTGGTGGTTTGCCACTCGTTTTAGAAAAATAAATCAATATATTGCTTATTTTCCTTATTCACTTTAATTTCTATTTAATTACTGTACTTTGGCATGTATTGCTGACAAATTGACTTTATTCTCTTTGCTTAATGCCATGTTAAGATCAATGGTAGGATTTAAATATTTGATATGAAAAAGTGCTAAATGAGCCCACTGAGTCTATAATAATGTGGAATCCCAGGAAACAAGACTTCTAAAAACAAATGTGTTTTGAAGCAGGCTCTTAACTATCTAAAGAAAAAAGTTCATCATAAAAATCAATTCTTTAAAAGCAAATAGAAATTTATCTTAGTGTTAGATTCTCTAGCCTCACTCTGGTTAAGAGAGTTTGACATTTCAGGGATTAACACACTGTGGAACCTTAATATATATAGAAGTTTACAAACAAAAACATAACAATGATATGTGGGCCAATTTTCAGAAACATTGAAAATCAATATACCCTTACTCTGCCTAATTCAGTAAACTCAATTATTTAGTGTATACTCAATTTGAGTGGGCTTACATTTAACTATTTGAATTTTACATTGAACATTAATCCAATTACTTTTAAGGTAAAAATTTCCCTTATTTCCATCCCCCAACCCCAACTCCCAGATTCCAGAAAAAGGGGGAAAGTTTGAATGTTTCTTGTTTATCATTAAAGGATATTTTAAGACTTTTGTTTCTATTATATTTATTCCATAATTCTCATTACATATACCACTCACCCTATACCACAACTATGAACTTTCCACAGGCATTTGACATTGATTTTGCACCATATTTGGAGAAAAACATCCTCCTTCCCCAATTACTGAAGTTAAGACTATTTTTTACTTTCTCCTACTTGCTCTCTCAGTTTTATCCCACGTCCATCTCCATTTCTACATACAAACACATGCCCTCCACCCTGAACACAGATCCTCAATGGGTTGACAAGATAAGTCATAAAATGTAGGAACTCCTGGGAAAGCTATCCACTATTCATAGCTAGCAAGCAGTTTTAATTTTAAAAAGTTGATTAGTCTCAACTATTCTGAAAGTCCTGGTTTCAGAAACTCTTCAAAGAACTTGCTTATAATCAGTCTGTTTGGCAGGAAATTATGAAGAGAATTTGTAAATCTAATTGCTGTTATTGGTAAATGTGATAACATTTAAACAGCATAAAATTATGTGACTAAATATCTTAATTTTAAAGTATTAATAGTGGGAAGGCAAGTTTAGCTCTAAGTTATCTGAAGTAATCCCAAAATGGTACGATTAAAATGCCAATAGGAAAATTGGAATAAGTAACTAAGAATATTTTCCACAAGTGAGATTCAGAAAGAGTAGGCCATTATTTATGTCAAGATTTTGGAGTAAAAATATCTGATCAATTCAGACACTTTCAGATTATGTACCTGCAAAGTCCAAGTCACTTATAAAACCATTTTCTTACTAATAATCATCCCTTTCTTAGACCTTTTCATTACTTCTCTTTTATTACCAATTCCAGTAAGTACCTAGGAGGTAGCTTCGGGGGAGGGTGGATTTTTCATAAAGAAACAAAATTTTAATCACTGCTAATGAATTATTGCATGTACAAGAACAAAACAGCATTGAAAAAGCCATGTTGAGATATGAGGGCTGAATGGATTATGAATTTTGCTCGCTAGTTGTGGTCGGCATTTTTCCTGGTCTGGCATCTATCCTTCAGCTGTTGTGACTGTTGGCTGTTAATGTTTCACAGTTGCCTCTCTTCTCTAGAAAGGTGACCTCTACTGATGATGGGAGTCCCCTAGCCCAGCAGGTACATGCACCCTTTGCCTAGGAGGTAATTCATGTTCCCAGTGGTGAGCCACAGCCAGTGGGGTGCTGGAGCAGAGCCCAGGAGTCAATGGTGTGTGTCTCTTTCCAATAATGCATTCAATGAAATTATGTTGGTAGCTTGAATTGGCCATGGTAGGAATATTTATAGCACGGCAACTGGAAAATGCTACAGGTCAGTGTTCACCCCTTCTCAGAGCTAACTGATATTTATTCATAAACTGATGGCTACAGCCAATGACTGTCTGGATTGTAAAAAGACAACTCTGCTGTGTGGTTTATACTCCAGAGTTCTCTCCTTATGGATCAGGACATGAAGCTAGATTCTGCTTGGAGTATTGCCTTGCTTGGCTCTTTTTTCTTCACAATTAAGCTTCCTCAACTACCATAAAAGCTTCTCCTGAAAGCACACCATTTATAAATCATGTGTACCTAGACCCCCTGTTCATAGGGTCTGCTTCCAGGGAATTTGACCTATGAGACCAGTTTAGTCAACCTTAGTTAAGTGGATGCTGTACAAAAGCCTCAAAGAATATGTGTTCAAAATTACACAGAGTTCCAACTCATGGGCCACTTGAGTCCCAAGGATCAGAAGAAACTGCAAAAGGTAAATTTGAAATAAGGATCTACTCTTTGTGTATGTGGACATAAAAGAAAGAAGGTGATGTTAAGAGATGAAGCCTGTGTAAAGTGGGCAGTTTTTCATATCATGCTCTCACATTATGCTTGCATAACCAGAGGTCAATGTACTGGAGGATTCAGTTAATTTCAGATTTTAGAGAAAAATGTCTTCATATTAACACACAACAAATACACTGTGGAGAAGGTCATAAAATGGATGTGAGATTTGAAAAAGAAAACAAGAAAGAAAGACAACTGGAAAATTTCAGGCTCATGGAAAAATGGGTGCAAGGAGAATATACCAGGCTTCATCTCCTTGGCTATTAAGAGAACTGAAATAGAAAAATTTGAGGAACACTGCTACTGGAAAATACAGTTGATAGAAAAATCCATAGTAAATGTTAAACATAACTAAAATATTATGAAAAAGTTTACTTTTCTTAGGCCTCGTTAAAATGCAAGGGTTACATTGGTATCATAGGCAGATCTGTTCCCATAATACTCAGAAAACTGGTTTGCTAATTATTCAATGTGATTGCTTAACTTAGTTAATGGAAGGTTGTGTAAGGTATAATATTGGTGCAAAATTAACTGTGTAATTTTGCAGCCTGTAATTGCCAAGCATGACAGAAACACAGCAGGAGCCCACTCCTTGGGTTATTTGTGCTTAAATCATTCCTTGTTGTGCTTATGGTAGAAGAGTAACACAACTATGAACTTTAAACTTGTTACAAGTTTGGTAGATGTCAAAGGAAAATAAATATATATATTGGCTATGTACTTCCATTTTCTAGGGAATTTCAGTTAACATATATAACTCGTACATTTTGAACTGTTTCTAGTTAATGTGGCATATGCACACATACACACAAGCTAATACAAATTCTTGTTCCCTCAGCTTGGTACTAAATAATAATATTCCCAAGAAAACTAAGATGGCATTAATACAATCCCCAGTACAATTTTACTCATGCAATAAATTAAACATTCACACTCTATAATGAGATCAGTTTCTTTTGGGTATAGGTTTTAGCCTTATCATAAATGAATGAATGATTGCGTTTTTAGATCCATTAATGCTGATAATATATTACCAATGTTTTTTGTTTTGAATAGCCTTTTATTACCTATGACTCTTGAGGAATAGTATTATAATTACTACCAGCTACAAACAAAGCTTCTTGAGTAAATCCTCAGTAAACAGGATTGGCATATTAAAGAGTCAGTTTTTAATATGTTTTTTTTTTCAAATAGTAGGAGAATGATATTCTTTGGAGAAATTTTATTATCTAATTAAATACTTCTTTAGTAGAACAATGTCAGATGAACTCATTAGCTGAACATTTTAATTATCCATGTCCTTCTAAATATCCCATGACCAGAAGAGCTGTACAACTCTGATTTAATGCAATAACAATGGTAGCCAATTCCAGCTTCTTCTTTTATCATAGTCCATCAAAGGAATACAAAAAAGTCCAAATTAAAATAAGTTCAATAATAAAAAGAACATGTTCCTTTTCCGACTGTTCTAAAGCCTCTTCCTATTTTTAAGCAAAGTTCATTCAGTAATTACCTTATTTATGAAAGTAAAATACAAGGATGTTATTAAGTAAATGGTTTTATGCTTTGAATTCAGAAGGCATCTCAAAACAGTAAAAAAGAAAAGGTGTTGAATGTTATTAACTCATTTCCTCCCACCCACTGCTTTAAATCGTTCGCTTGGTTCCAATGTATACTACACTTACATAAGTTGTTTATGAAGAGCCAAATTAATAGTCTTTGCAATTGTTTTTGTTGGAGTTTGGAGAGCTGACAAATGAATTAGTAGAAAATGGCAATTCTACATGAATTAGCTTTTAAGTCTCCCTAAGAGGCTGATGCAGAACTTAATAAGAGACTTATTAGGAGAAGTAGGACAACTTAATTCAGATTGATTATAGACTTTGGTGAAGACAGCTGGGGTTCAAGTGAAACTGAAAAAGAACTTATATGCACTTCAAAGTATGCTAAGCAGATGTCTGCAACAATTACTCCGCACTGTCTTTTCAGAAGTTTCAAAGGCAGGATGGGAATAGCCTGGTAAACGAAGGTTCTATTTGCCTAAGTTGAGATAGGGGCTTTTAAAGCACACACAGCACGATCTAAAATCAGAGGCCTTGGGTAAGGAAAATGAGTCAACATTGCTCTCCTTAGTAATTTGCCTTTAGCTTTATAAACAAAGAAGGTAATGAGAGACAATATACGGGAACTAAGTAATAAGCTATTCTGGCAACACTAACTTACAATTAATTTTAGACTGAACAAATAATTTGGTCAGGAATTTTAAGTTGACTAGTTCCTACTTTAGTTTCTAAGCTCTATTAAAGCCAACAATGATCATTCTATTTTTTAAAAAAACAAATACTATTCTTTTAAAGTATATGTGAAACTTTACTATAATATGCTTTCTTATTCCCAGATAGCAAAAGCCAAATCACATACTTTTAAGCATCACAATTGCATGCTTTGAAAACTAAATAAAACCCTGGTTACCCTATATGACAGGTACTAGGTCCATATTTAATCCACATTTATAAAAGAGTTCATATTTTTGTTTGTATTTTCTTCTTGATCAAAGGCTTATATAATACACATAGCATTTGTGTTTTTTAAAAATATGTTTTTATTGATATTAGAGAGATAGGAAGAGAGAGGGAGAGATAGAAACATCAACAATGAGAGAGAATCATTGATCTGTTGCCTCCTGCACAGCCCCTACTGGAGATCAAGCTCACAACCTGGCCATGTGCCCTGACCAGGAATCGAACCATGACCTCCTGGTTCATGGGTTGACACTCAACCAACTGAGCCACACCGGCTGGACTACACATACCATTTGTATATAAACAACAACAGAAGCCTCCACAGAACAATTCATTTCCGGTTAATAACAATGAACAAAATATTAATAAACTTTCCTCTTCCTACTAAGGGCAGTACAATTCATTCATTATGGAGATGTCATTCCTTTGTTCAGAGTTGGGAGCACTTACATATTTTGAATCATTCTTAAGGCTGCTCTGTTTGTAATGTTTCTGTCTAACCATGCATCCCTTATCTCTATAAGAAAGAATTATAAACTTTCTTATAAACCTCATATATAAGAAATTATTTAAGGTTGGCTCATATAATTACACATATAACAAAATTAATAAAATAATAAAATATTAGAATGAGGGTTAAGATGACAAAAGCAGTAAGGAAGATACAGTTGTGTGTACATGGTTGAAAGTTTCCTGCTTGCCAAAGTGAAGATAACATTCTAACATGTTACATCATATTTCACATTGTCCATCAGGAGGAAACACAATTGGTCTTCTCATTGTCAGATTTGGAGACAGCATTCTTTTGATAAATTTCTCAGATTAAACCAAGCCACAGGGACTTAGGATGGTAGGCCTGAAAAGATACATTTGCCAAGTCTCTTCTTAAATTTTTACATGTAAATGTTGAACATAAATAAGTTAGAATAGCATGGTGGCTTCATCATAGTCCCTAGTCTACTACACATATAATTACATTATCCTCAATCATAATTCTAAAAAGATCTAATTAAAATATTTCATTTTAAGAACTTTAGGGCAAAACTCACAGAATCCCTGTCCATGACTTTTCACAGTAAAAAATGTAAGTTAAAACCAGCTGGTATGGTTCAATGGTTGAGCACTGGCTCATAAACCAGGAGGTCACCGTTCCATTCTAAAGTTAGGGCACATGCCTGGGTTGTGAGCTCAACCCTCAGTAGGGGGCGTGCAGGAAGCAGCTGATGGATGTTTCTTTCTCATTGATGTTTCTATCTCTCTCCTCTTTTCCTCTCTCTCTAAAATCAATAAAAATATATTTTAAAAAGACCTTTCCATAGGAAATATATTCATAAAAATATGTGTTAAAAGTCTGATAGAAAATATAAAATTCGTTACTATATAGTATAACAACTTTGCATATTCCAGTATGGTGTGCAGAAAAACTGTGTTTCAAGTCAACAGGCCAACTAAAGGCAGTGAAATATTCTTGACTCAAGATTGATGTACCACTTTTTGTGTAAAGAAACCATATTAGATTAGAACAGAAAGAAAACATGGAAAAACAACAATTCACACAAACTGTTTCACACAGGAATTATTCTGAAGAACAAAACTATAATAGGTAGACTTTTGGTTCAGAAGGGATCCTACTTTATTAAAACCTGTCTATATATTAAAACCTGTCTATATTCCTTTTATAGATTTACTAGAGGCCCGGTGCATGAAATTCATGCACGGGGAGGGAGTGTCCCTCAGCCCAGCCTGCACCCTCTCAAATCTGGGATATCCCTCTCACAATCCAGGACTGCTGGCTCCCAACAGCTCGCCTGCCTGCCTGCCTGCCTGCCTGATTGTCCCTAACTGCTTCTGCCTGCCAGCCTGATCACCCCCTAACCACTTCCCTGTGAGCCTGATCAACGCCTAATTGCTCCTCTGCCAGCCTGGTCACCCCTAACTGCCCTCCCTGCCAGCCTGGTCACCCCTAACTGTCCTCCCCTGCAGGCCTGGTCACTCCTAACTGCCCTCCCCTGCAGGCCTGGTCACCCCTAACTGCCCTCCCCTGCTGGCCTGGTTGCTCCTAACTGCCCTCCTCTGCCAGCCTGGTCACCCCTAACTGCTCTACCCTGCCGGCCTGGTCACCCCCAATTGCCCTCCCCTGCTGGCCTGGGTCCCTCCCAACTGTCCTCCCCTGCTGACCTGATCACCCCCAACTGCCCTCCCTTGCAGGCCTAGTCCCTCCCAACTGCCCTCCCTGCTGGCCTGATCACCCAGAACTGCCCTCCCCTGCTGGCCACCTTGTGGCAGCCATCTTGTGTCCACATGGGGGAAGCCATCTTTGACCACATGGGGGCGGCCATCTTTTGTGTTGGAGTGATGGTCAATTTGCATATTACCTCTTTATTATATAGGATGTAGAGCACCTTGCAATTCAAGGAGCTATTCAGATTCCCCATTACTACAAGGAAAGTAAGAATATTTTTGTAGTCACATAAGCATTGGTATTATTTCCAGTATAGTGAGAGAGATCATGATTCTGTCCTTAAAATCTTTGATAAGTAGCCGAAACCGGTTTGGCTCAGTGAATAGAGTGTCGGCCTGCGGACTGAAAGGTCCCGGGTTCGATTCCGGTCAAGGGCATGTACCTTGGTTGTGGGCACATCCCCAGTGGGAGCTGTGCAGGAGGCAGCTGATCGATGTTTCTCTCTCATCGATGTTTCTAGCTCTCTATCCCTCTCCCTTCCTCTCTGTGAAATATCAATAAAATATATTAAAAAAAAAGAAGTTAATAGACACATTAGTAAATCTAAGTAAACATTGACCAAAAAATTTAAAAAAAATCTTTGATAAGTAGTATAAATCATGAATTTTAAAAATAAAGAGGCATATAAAATTTAAACTTTATTCTAGTGGTTATTCTTATGGAAGCTATATTTGGGAGGCTGAGGTTCTCTTAGTTAATATTAATATATATTCCTTTCTCTTAATTTACTATATATATACTGTCCTGAAGATGACTAGCTAGCAAATAATGGCATTCCCACAGTGTTCCAGGACTTAGTTGTTGTTTTATCCATTCTCTGAAACCCAAAAGCCACATTTGCTAATGGCAATGATATAACATCAAATCCTATAGAAATATATATTCCATAGTTACTGCTTTAACAAATGAGATCAGAATGGAGGGGGATATTATCATAGAGTCACTAGGGGTGATGGAAATGAACCATGATGGATATATAAAATGTTTTTCTGGCTGCATGCCTAGCTATTAGTTTGGAGTTCCCTACAGTGTGGAGCTTCCAAGGCCTTAAATTGCTGAGTAGAAAAACATGAACAGTGATTTTAAATGCTTCTATTTCTTTTCAAAGTAAGTTTTAATCAAATTCATCCCTTAAAAACTACCACTACCAAAGCTTGAGTTTCATACCTGGTGCTGTTGAAAAGCAACAGAGAAAACAGATTTATTTCCACTGCAAAATGAAGAGGAGCTACTGAAAGGAAATAAATATATATGAATTCATGTAATCCATAAGTTTAAAATATGCATTAAATACTTACAAAATATGGTTTGGAAACCAAAATAATCATATCTATTCGACCAGTACATAAATATTCTGACAGGTATTATAACTTAAGTGTATATATGTCTGAGAAACACAGAAGTGTTGATATATATATATATATATATATATATATATATATATATACTATTTTAAAGGAATATTTAATATATATGTTTTGTAATTATTGGAATCAGAATGAGAATCTTACCAATTAGGGCAGGAGTGGGGAACATCCAGCCTGCAGGCCTTGTAAGGCCCGTAAAATCATTTGGCCTGGCCCTGCCAAGGCATTAGGGGTGAGTTAATTAAATGTTTGACCAAATATAGCAGGCTTATTTTTAAGTTGCTAATTTTGTATGGCCTGCGAATGATGTTTTAAATATTCAATGGCCCTTGGCAGAAAAAAGGTTCCCCACACCTGAATGAGAAATGAATTTGGTCTTAGGATCAAGAACAGGTAAGAGAGGAGAACTGAAAGGAAAACTGCAAGTAGGGCTGGGTAAGGGCCAGCTGATATTTAAGCAGTTCTACTTTAGTTTTTAGTTGTTTGTTTTTGTTATTAAATCATGCTGCATACATTATCCATCTATACTCAATATCCTACAAATGCTTCTGTGTGACAGATATGGCTAAAAATAAATCCCGTATGTCTGCTCTGTAGCCTATATATTCAGGCATTAATTGATTTATTAACTAATTTAGTTCTTTTGAGACATTCTCCTAAACTTATTTGTTATTTTTGGGGGGTAATTTTTAAACACTTAGATTCTATATGTTTGGATAAAAATATTATTTTTAATGCTGAACAAATATACTTCCAAACATTACTTTAATTTTCATGTAGACAGCAATGTTAATCATTGCTTTAAAGGTTAGACAAAAGGTAATAGAATGTTGGGGTATGAGAGATTTTAGAAGTTATAGAGTCAAATTTTATTTTTTTAAAAATCTTCAACTACTATTTAAAAACATATTTTTATTGATTTCAGAGAGGAAGGAAGAGGGAGAGAGAGATGGAAACATCAATGATGAGAGAATCATTAATTGGCCACCCCTTATAAGTCCCCCACTGGGGATAGAGCCTGGCAACTCAGGCATGTGCCCTGACCAGGAATCAAACCATGACCTCCCAGTTCATAGGTTGACGCTCAACCACTGAGCCAGGCCGGCCAGGCTTCAACTACTATTTTAATGAAAAGCTAATCAAATCAATATTAGACTGTAGGCTTCATGAGGGCAAAGATCAAAGTCTGTTTCATTCATAACTAATGTATAGCACATTGTATAGTGGCTTATAAACAATTGTTGAGTGAAAGAATGAAGCTGAATTAGAGTCCTGATATGTGGCTTGGGATTCAAAGATATACAGCATTATCCTTGTTCCTAGGAACCTCACTATCTCTGGGAAAAAAGAAATACATAAGTGACTTGGTACAGTATATGTGAAATTTAAGTGTGACAATTTAAACACGTGTGGTGATCTATGAAAGCACATAATTGAGAGCAGCTTATTCTGTTTGGTGGGAATTGGAGGTGGGAGAAACTTAGGGAAAACTGCAGACAGGTGCCATTTCAGTTGGGCCTTGAGGACTAGAATGGAAGTTCATTGGGCAGATAAGATGGGGTGATCCAGGCAGAGAGAAGAGCATTTGCAAAGGCAGAGTTATAAAAAGAAGATGTTTTATTTAGGTACAGTCAGAGTGAACTGAATAACATGGAGGGTGGGAGCAACAGTCAGGAACTGAAGCCAGGGCTAGGAAGAAAAGGGCCACTTGCCCTCTTCATTCACTGGACTTCATTCTGAGGCAGGCAGTCTCCTGCAAGGAGTTTGGATTAGAGTTGTAAGAGGATGACTAATGCAGGAATATCAATAAATAAACTGTTCATGTATTCACCAAATGTTTCAAATATAGTGTTTCTGATATGCCAGGTACACTGACTGGGGAATGGGCTTTTTAAGATGCAGAATACAACAATCTGAGTTACAGATACTGGGGGTTAGAACACGACATGGTGGAAAAAGTGGAGAGAAAATATAAAAGAGATATTTTGAGATAAAATGAGCAATCAAGTGCAGTCACTGAAAATGTAGACAGATTTAAGGATGGATTTCAAGTTTATAGTCTGAGCAATTAGTTGGATTATGATCCATTAACTGAAATATGAAACACGGAAGAAAGGTCAGATAAAAGGGGAAAGCAGTAGGGGATGGATGAAGGAATAAAAGAATGAATGAACTTGGTTTCAGAGTGGTTGTATTTTTATTCTAATGGAGTATGAGTTAGGACAGTGGTCGGCAAACTCATTAGTCAACAGAGCCAAATATCAACAGTACAACGATTGAAATTTCTTTTGAGAGCCAAATTTTTTAAACTTAAACTTCTTCTAAAGCCACTTCTTCAAAAGAGACTCGTCCAGGCCGTGGTATTTTGTGGAAGAGCCACACTCAAGGGGCCAAAGAGCCGCATGTGGCTCGCGAGCCGCAGTTTGCTGACCGCGGGGTTAGGAGATCAGAAGAGAGATCCTGACTACAAATTCAGATTTGTCACCATCCATGCCATTTCAAACTGGGAGCATTTATACAATAAAAAGAGAATTGAGCTAAAGTTAGAAATTTGGACACACCAATATTTGAAGGCCAGGTAGAGTTTCCAAATTAAGGAAAATAAAGGAAGAAAAAGAATGTAGATGGAACAGTGCCATGAAAGGCAAGGGAGAAAAGACCTTCCAGAATGAAGGTGCTGGCAGACTTGCCAAATGCAGGTGAGAATTCACTTATTTTTGAATTTGAATTTGGGAGGACATTTGTTGGTTTTGACACTAGATGAATAAACAAAATATGTTTCAAGTTGCTACTTTTCACAATGATACTTCTAAATATGTATATTCTTTCTTTATAAACGTATTTATCAACTTCGTGCCACAGGGAATGTAACTTAGGTCTCATGGATAGTATTCCAGACAACAGTATGGTGGTTACCAGAGGGGAAAGAGGGTGGAGGGGATAAAGAGGGTAAAGGGGGTCAACTATATGGTGACAGAAAGGGACTAGCTTTGGGTGGTGAGCACATGACAGAGTATACAGATGTCATAAAGTTGTACAGCTAAAATTTAATGCAATAACCCATGTTATATCAGTAAATTTAATTTTAGAAAGTATTCCAAATACATAATGACATCTCCTAATATCTACAGTGGACTAATACAACTCCAAATTATAGAATATACTATGCCAGTGGTCGGCAAACTCATTAGTCCACAGAGCGGCAAACTGCAGCTCGCGAGCCGCAGTTTCCCGACCACTGTACTATGCCTTCTAAGGGAACGGCAATGTTAACAGCTATAACAGTACCATAAATTCACCCAAGTCACATAATTTCATTAGCAAATGGTCCAAAACCTAGAAACCCGACTCTTGATTAAGTTTTGTATATTTTTCTACTCTGGTACTAAATACCACAAAGAAAACACACACATACACACACACACACACACACACACACACACACACGCGCGTATATTAGACCATTTTACTACAAACACTTAAATGAATTTCCTGATTAAATTAAAATAATTTTTGCCCTGCAACTTTAAAATTTTTCATTTTATAGTGCTGAAGACAGGCAGATGATTAGATCACTATCTTCTCTTAAAGAAAATATCACATGCAAGAAGACTGAACCTATGAAAGATGGACAGATTTCTAATGCCTACAGGCCCTATTTTTAACCTTGTAAGAAGAAAACCCTGCACTAGAATTCAGATGAGAACCTCTTTTGAGTCTCTCAAAGGGCCCCGAAGCAAAGTAGTAGAAGGTACCTTGACTTTTTCCAGGTGATCCTGAAGAGAGTCAATAAGGAGATCACCCACGGGTTGCCAGGATCCCTTAATCACCTCAGCTTGACGTAGTTTGAGGTCCAGCTCATCTGTGGCCTCCTGAAGTTCCTGGAGTCTTTCGAGGGCCTCATCGAGTTTTCTCTGCCAGTCAGCAGAGTGCAGGTTCAATTTTTCCCACTCAGTGTTCACCTCCTCAGCTTGCTTTCGTAGGAGCCGTGTGACATTCTGGGCTTTTTCTTCAGGAGGCAGCTCTAAATTGGTAATATGACAAGGTTTTAGGGCACATTCATTTTTGTGTGGTTTTTTAAATTATTGTTTAAAGTATTACATATGTATCCTTTTTCCCCGATTGACCCCCCCCCCCCGCCACTACCACCACCCAGGACAAGCCCCCACTGCCCCAGTGTCCGAGTCCATTGGTTATGCTAATATGCATGCATACAAGTCCTTTGGTTGATCTCTTACCACCCGCTCCCCGCCCCGCCCCCCCCCCCCCCCCCCGACTTCCTGACTTCTCTCTGAGGTTGGATAGTCTGTTCAGTGTTTCTTTGTCTCTGGATCTACTAGTATTTGTGTGTGTGTTTTTTTTTTTTTAAAAAAAACATTATTGGTAAGGTCATACTAGAAGAAAGGGAGTACAGCTTAACAAGAGGCCAACCTACAGATTAATAGCTCTTTTGCATAAATTCAGATCTAATCTAACACATCTCAAATCTGTCTTCCTGAGTGAATTTGTTCTACCTTTTATCAATCAGATAATCCAAGATTCATTTAAGATATTGAGGAGAAAATATTAGGATGCAAACCACAAGCTCTAATTTACTTTCAGTCAAGCTCTTAAATTGTAAATTAACTTGCATCTTTGTAACAATAGAATTCCTCCTTACAGATAATCTCTTTTGTTTAGTATTTTCTAAATGTTTCAATAGCTGACCACTAATCTCTTTTAATGCTTACTTATGAATGTGCAAACAGATTTATGCATGGTGGTTTAGAATTCCATATTCTTTTTCAACATCTATGTGCAATTTGAATCAATTCAAAGTGTGAGAGCTAACCAGACCCTGGCAGCCAGAATGGATGGGCTACTCAGTCACCACTGATCCTTCTATCAGTATCTTATTACAGTTCCACATTCAATTACCTCTGGGCTCCTGGTAGAGTTTCTCTAGTCCTTCCAAAGGCTGCTCTGTCAGAAATATTCGTACAGTCTCAAGAGTACTCATGATTACAGGTTCTTTCATTTTCAATTCCCTCTTGAAGGCCTGTGAAATGAAATAAAAAGAAATGCTTATTTGTCTTGTGACATTATTCTCAAAATTAATCCTGGGTGTTCAGAACTTGGTTATAAAATTCCCAGGTCAATTTCTATGTCTTTTATTTATAAACATATAGTTATAAAGTGATAAAGGATATATGGATCTTTCTGTTAATCAGGAAACAACTATGTTTGTAAACTATTCTGGAGAGAATGGGAAAGCTTTCAAGATATGTCAATGCCCTTTCATTAAGATAAAAG
This sequence comes from Plecotus auritus, assembly GCF_963455305.1. Classification (NCBI taxonomy): domain Eukaryota; kingdom Metazoa; phylum Chordata; class Mammalia; order Chiroptera; family Vespertilionidae; genus Plecotus; species Plecotus auritus. Next base: position 23,733,744 of record NC_137784.1, read on the forward strand.
TGATTTATTTATAGAACCCGACTCCCAAACTTAAAATCTAGAGCTAAAATCACAAGATATATTTTGCAAAATCCTAATAGGGCTAATGAAAACTTGTACATATCCAAAAGAAACGTTATCCAGAACATAATTGAAAGCCTAAAGAGCCATTTGGGCCCGGCAGGGGTGGCTTGGTGATTGAGCATGGACCCAGGAACCAAGTGGTCACAGCTTTGATTCCCAGTCAGGGCACATGCCTGAGTTGTGAACTCAATCCCCAGTAGGGGGCATGCAGGAGGCAGCCCATCAATGATTCTCCCTCATCATTGATGTTTCTCTCTCTCTCTCCCTCTCCCTTCCTCTCTGAAATCAATAAAATATATTAAAGAGCCATTTAGAAGAACTTAGGCTGTATTGAAATATACAACCCATCCAATTAATAATTGCCATTAATTTTACCAAACTGTTAGACAATAAATAAAACAATATATTAACAGTACTAAGGAAAAAATCTCAAGCTTAAAAACATACCTACTGCATTATTCATTGTAACTTCTTTGAGATTGGTAGAAATATATTGAGATATACTGGTGATAGGAATTTTAGAAATAATTTTCTACAAATGGGTAGACTTACAATAGGTTTCTTGAGGTCAGCTAGACTAGTTATCAACTTTAATATTTAATGTGCAATTTTCCTTGTTATAGGGGTTAAAAGAAAAGCAAAATGCAGAGTTTCTGCCTTCAAGAAGTTTCAGGACCAAAAGAAGGGAGAAGGCTAACACACTAGAAAAAAAGTGAAAACAATAAAATTCATACATAATTGAGTGCTAAGGGTTGTGAGATATCATGTAAGATTAGGATAAACTAACAGATATTATGAAACCATTGAAGATAGTTATTGACCCAGATTCTACAATATCAGATGTGAAGATGTTAATGAAAGTATAAAGTACCATATAAATGCTAATAGATCAGTGTAAAAACCATAGTAATTATAGTTGCCCTGATCTAGGGCTTAATTATTCATTCCTTAAAAAAATTCTATCCTATTTTGGTAGTGATGCCTACTGACTTTAAGCCCTTTTCTGTTACCAGGAGAAAAATTATCAGGTCCTTTGAACTTCAGATATATTATGTTATAGGAGTTCTCTAGAACTGTATTGTATGACACTTATAAATACAATCTTAATGGTGTTCACCATTTAAAGGAATTCTGAGTCTTATACTTTGCAAAATGATACTTTACAATTCAGTAGAGGAGAGGCAAGATGTTTAAGCCAAAATAATGAAATTCTTTAAGTGCAATATTAGAATTCAGCTTGTGGATGGAGCTATAATTTCTGGATAGTGGGATATTCTTGCACTCTTGAAATCATATAGAATAGGTGGGTTATTTACTCTGCTTATAGATAAGTCTGATTCCCCCTCTAGCATTTCATTTGAAATTGGTGTGTGTTTATACAGTTCTTGTATTCCTGTGTTTTCTCATATATATAATTTTCCCAACTTCAAGAAAATTATTTTTTCCCAGTCTCTCCATTTGGACTTGACAAGAGGCAACTGATTCTGACATTGCTAATTATAAAATTTGTAATGTCTCCCTTTTTTGAACTACTACATTTCAGTGGTTGTGCTAGAAACTAGAAATACAAAGTTGAACATCAAATAGCCCGCTCCCCATTTGAGAACTTATATAATAGAAGAGTCAAACCATAAATTATTTCAATATAATGTGGAAAGTGCTATAGGCTTGCCTTATATGGGCAAGGATATTGGGAAAGGCTTCCTAGAGAAGATAGTATTCACAAAGAATTCTAAAGCATGAACATGAGCTAGCCAGGAAAGAGCAGGTCAGAGGAAGAGGTACAAAAGAAGACAAAAATGCAGGTATGAAGACAGAGGATATAATACAGTGTGTGATATGTACTTATCTCAAGTAGGCCAGTGTTCTAGAACATAAAGTATAAAGAGAGGACATGTCTAGAGATGAAGCAAGACACTGTCATCTTGCAACATATTAGAACTTTAAGTCAGAATTTGAAGCTCAACCGATGACTATATATATATATATATATATATATATATATATATATACCTTGCTAAGAAACCTAGGTGTTGTGTCATAGGTAATCAGGAACATTTGAAAGGATTTGAATAGGGGGGTGGTGTGGGAATATGTGTGTTTTAAGTAAATTTCTCTGACACTAATACAGAGTATGTATTTGAAAAGGGCAGATATAAAATCAGAGAGACCAGTTAGGAGGCAATTATAAGAATTCAGTGAAATATATGAAAATCTGACTCAGGGCAATGGTATCAGAAAAAAAAAAGGACAGAGATAGAGCAGGGAAATATTTAGAGAGTTGAGGTGTGAGTGAGAATTTGGTGCCTAAATAGATACAGGAGATAAGGGAGAGGAAGGAGAAAGGATGACTTCCTAGGTTCTAGTTGAGTAGAAGAGTGAATGCTGAGTGCAATGAAACTAAATATGAGAAAATAAACTCTCCTGGATTTCTCAGTACACCGATAAAAAGTTCTAGCCTCCTGAGAACCTTCACAGACCATGGGAATTAGATCTGTAGTAATTTGTCTAGTTAATTTCTCTGGTCCAAGAGGGCCAAATGATCATAGCCCAGAGTAGGTGCCTAGGTTAAGCTCCAAGTTGTCATAAAGACTGGAGTAGTTATCCCTCTAGAAAATTATATTTACAAAAACGTCCAGACGTTGGAGATAGTTCCAGGTTGTAAGACCTGAGAAACATGGGGCTAGCTGGCTCCTGGAGAAGATGGAGTTAGGACTCAGGTTTATTATGTTTTCAAACTGCCTCCTCCTTTATAAGCAGAGAAAAAAAATCATTTTTTTTCTGGTCTCTCACCTATGGAGTACCCAGACACTAATTAAGAAGAAATTTTATTAGCTCTTATCATGTCTCCTTAAGGGTAAGACTTGGGCAGAGATAGGAGAGTGGTGATGCTATTTACTGTTAAGTAACTAAAAGAAAACTGTCTCTGGTCCAGAACATCTCATATGTACATTCAGGATAAATTTAATAAAGATTAATATTTAAAACAACATTAATATGAGGGTGCATCTATATAGCATAAGGGGGTATGATATGCTCAGCTCAGAGAGGTAATATTCATTCAAAAAGGAAATAAATATGTCACATATTTAGGAAGAAGAAAGGAGATTTAAGAGCCAGTCTCTCACTAACATAATATCCATTGAGCACCTATGATTATACATATAGGCAAGGATTAAAATTACATAAGTAGATAAAATTGCTCAGTTAGTGGAGTGGGATGAAAAGAAAATTCTGGAGAATATAAAAACTTATTAGATAGACAGAGGAATTGGATTCTATGAAAGGCCAAAAAGGAATGGATAGTTGGAAGATTGGGGGAAATGAGGAGTCTAGAACTATTGAAGAGAGAGTGAGAGTTTGAGAGGAACAAAGTAAACAACAGTGTCCAATCATGACATGCAGAGATAAAGCAAAATCAGCCCTGAAAACTGTACATGTGACTTGGTAAGAGCAATTTTAGTGGAGGGCATTAGCCTCAGAGGCAGGTTTAGCTGTGGGGAGAGTGGGAGAAGAAGGAGCAGTTATTTCAAATAAAAACTATTTTTGTGATATCTTTTATTTTGAGAGTGCAAAGAAAAAGATAGAACAGGAAGAGGATCACAAGGTAAAGTGAAAGATACGTTCTTTTAAGGATAGATATGGTTTGAACATAGACTGAAAAATGGGAGCTAGGAGTAGGATAACCAACCATCCTGGTTTGCCAGGTACTGAGTGTATTTTTTTAAAAATCTTTATTGTTAAAAGTATTACATAGATCCCTCCCCCCCGCCACCACCATTAACCTCTTACAGTCTGCTCCCATGCCCCCCCACAGGCCCTCACCACACCATTGTATATGTCCATGGGTTATGCATATATGCATACAAAGTTCATTGGTTGATCTCTCCCCACCCAACCACCCTCTCCTGCCTTCCCTTTGAGGTTCCACAGTCTGTTCATGCTTCTATGTCTCTGGATCTATTTTGTTCATCAGTTTATTTGGTTCATTAGATTCTACATATGAGTGAGACTATATGATACTTATCTTTCTCTGACTCGCTCACTGAGGTGTATTTTGTAATGTAGGATTTTCATTGCTGAAACCAGGACAGTTGGTTACCATAGCAGAGAGATATGCTAATGACTTAGGAGAAAGTGGAAATAATTATTGGAACAAGGTCTGTAAAATCAGGAAATGGATCTTAGAGGTCCTGTCAAACTGAAAAAACAAAACAAAACCCAAGACACTGATGACGCATTTCCATTGTTCAAACTGAACAGCAAACAATTCCAGGATGAGGACCATTGGTCCATTGTGAGAAACCACTTGTTTGCCCCTCAAGTTGTTGCCAATGGTTTAGTTCCACCACAGCTGCAGAGTTCATTTCTTAAACGTGAATCACTGAAAATTAAAATGAGTCTAAGGAAAAGACAAAGGAAGTTCTGTCATTACAAAGACATAAGTATCATTATTTTCACATCATTGCCTGAAATTAAGAAAAGAAAGTGGATGAAAGAGGTTTAGTGACTATATATTCAGAATTTGGGAAAATTTAGATAAAATACAAAAAAAATGGGTAAAAAAAAGTCTCCCCCAAAGTGAGAAATGGTTGAAGAAAATGAGAGGATAAAGAAAATGGTAATGTTTCTTATTGTGTGGGAAAAATATAAATATGTCATTTTAAATAAAATTACATGAAAGATAATTTTCCATTTATTCATGTGACATATTTTGAGCACCTACTATGTACCAAATACTGTTCTAGGCAATGGGCATCAGTGGGCCATATAGCATGGAGTTTAAAAGAGATATCCTTCTTTAGTAAAAACTATGGCAAAACAATAAACAAGCAACCCATGAAAATTCTGCCTTAAAATAATGAAAAGTCAAATTTTCAGTACCTAATCTGCTTACCATAAATTGCCTGTACTGTTTATTGCATTTTAAAAGGGAGGAAATGGAGACATTTTAAAACAAAAGCAAGAACTTTCAATGTTAAGAGCCTTGACTCTTTGATAATAAGTGTCTTGTCTTTCAAAGAAAGTCTGTGGATTTGAATGACATTTGGAAAAATTTATACTCATACACAATACTGATTTTGTTTCACAGATTATGATTAATGCTTTAAATCAAATCAGTTGGTTCAATTATTTGCAGATGTAAAAAAGTTATCATACATAGAGCCCTTCTCCCATACACATACAAAATACATCCTTATAGTATTTAGATATCAGTCTTCAAATGTTAAGATATTTACTTCCTAAATCTTTTGAACAGATAAAATTATTTTCTTTAGAACACACCCTCTTCCCCATATCTTCCTTTTCCCCTTTCCAAGACATCCAGGGTCTGAAATAGTGATGTGGAAGAATTAGAAGCAACCACTAAAAATTTAGAGCATCTCTGTGAAAAGAAAATATTTTGCCTTAAAACTGAGAAAAGATTAGGCATATTGATATTTTTCCTTCAACTTAAGCTTCACAGAATAAACTTACATAAATAATGTACTACAAAATTACACTAGCAGTATATCCCAAGGCAAGGTCAATCCATTTATTTTGAAGGTTAACTGATCTGATGGATAGTATTTATACATCAAAAAATACTAACCTACTGGTTGACTTGCCTGTAGGCTGATTAATTCATTCAAAATATTTACTTTCTATCTGTTATGTATAAGGTAGAGAAGATGTAGGGACATGATCTTTGTCCTTGGGGAGTCAATAGTTTGGTTGAGTGGGTATGTTTGTATAAAAGTATATTTATGTCTATGAATGTTCTACTAATGTAAAGTGAAGTACAGATAAGTTAGGATTTATCTAAGGCCATCAGTTCATTTGTCACTTTAGAATCCAAATCTTGAAATTCTTAAGCCAGGCTGAAAGTGATAACAAAAAATAAAAGTTCTCTGAATTATAATAATTTGGAAGCCACATAAGTGGAAAACCCTAATGACCATGAAGCAAATCAGAAACTTTAAAAACCTGAAAGTAATAGAGAAGAATCAAGTCATTGATTATTTGGGATTTTCTTCTACCCCTCCTCCTTGCAGAAAAAAAATAGGGTGAATATTACCACAAATACCTAATAACAAATAGAAGTAGCTTAGAACCATGTGTAGAGGGGATAAAGGGTGAATACTGATTTGCTTGATGTACCTCATAGAAGAGAGAAGCAGAAGAGAGCTCTGGGTACAGGTACTGACATTACAGAGAGGAAAGTTGTGCTGCTCTCACCTGGAGACAGTTCGTTCTATTACCATGGATGTAAGCGAAAGCCCTTGCTTTTCAAAACACAGATCTCTTTCAATGATGTACAACTTTCATGAAGCTGAACTTTACCTATATTCTCATTGGAGTGGCAAGTCTATATTTCTGTTATTCAGACTAAAAGCTGTTGGAATGACTATACCTTATTTCCATATTAGTTAGCAGAACTTTACAGAACCATCCTGGGAGGTAGACTGAAGGAGTGAAAACAGCACTGCCCAGAGTGGCAGAAGATCTGAAGTTCAAGTCTGGGCTGGGCCAAAACCTGGCAGCATAATCTAGTACAGGTCATAAAATCTCCCCCAGCCTTGTCATCTTCATTGGTAAAATGTGGAGATTTGTTAAACACCTTATCTAAGTTCAGAAATTCAGTTCGGATATTCTATAATCAACACATTTAGATCAATTAATTAGCCATAGTCTTGTTACCCGGTGGCAATGTAAGACTGTCTCTCCTAGGCATATTTACTAATGAGAAAATTTATAGCCATAGCTTGGCACATAGTAGATACTCAATTAATATTGTTGAATAAATAACAGAACATCCAGTTGGAAAACCAGAGTTTGTTATATGGTGGCCAGGTTGATTCAGATGCAGAATATGCTTAAGGGTGAAAAACTGGTGTCATGAATTATTAGAGAAAAAATAATATTATCTACTGGAAAAAAAGTGAAATCTCTTATTCCGGGCCTATTCTTATGTTACAGATCCATAGGCTGAGTGTAACCTTTGAGTCACTGGGTGAATTTTTCTCTAGGGGAGGCCTTAGATTGATGATTTTCTCTCACCATTGATGTTTCTATCTCTCTTTCCCCCTCCCTTCCTCTCTCTGAAATAAATAAAAAACATATATAATTTTTAAAACTAAAGTGGTCCAACAGTGCCATTCATTCAACAAGTGGTTACTGAGTGGGCATAGGACAAAGACATTAACACAGTTCTATCTGCAATTTGGTTATTGCTTAATACTGTTGTCATCCTATATAATCACTCTAGTTTCCATAATATATCTACTTTGTCTATATCCTTCCCATATTGTTTTTACTTTTTATCAGAAAGTTGCTAAATATATCCTGTCACCATAATGAACTTCCTTATTTAAAGAGCCACCATATTTAATGAATTCAAATACATCAGAAATACTTTATTTACTAAATGCTGATTTAGGAACAATCAATGCCCAATTAATTTGAAACCAACATCTTGGAAAAGGGCAAGATCCAGAAATGCAGTTAACCAGAGGAATAGGAATTTTGTCTCTAAGATCTAAGGCAAATTCATAGGATTGGGGGTAGAAAGAAATTTGAAGGAAGCATCAACAGAACAAAAAACCAGAAGGACAAAGGATTCCTTTCATATCATTTGAGATAGCTAGTATTAGAGAAATAATGAAAATGGGGCATATGGGCTATAAAGGAAAGGTCATAATCATGTTTGTTTTCTTATTGTGTTAAGAGCACAACATGAATTTTACATATATAATTCAGTATTAAATATAAACACTATGTTATACAGCAGATCTCCAGAACTTACTCATCTTGTATAACTGAAACTTCATATCATTTAAACAGCAACTCCACATTTCATCGTCCCCCAAGTCCCTTGCAACCACCTTGCTACTCTCTGCTTCTATGAGTTTGACAACATAATCATCTTATTTTCACAATCTACTTCTGAATAAAAGTGAAGATAAGAGATTGTACTATCAGATACATCTAGCCATTACTTAGATAGTCAACAACATGACCCACATTTATAAATGAAATTAAATCCATTTGAAGCAAAGTTGAAAAATAAATGGACAGTTTTCAAGCCTGAAATTATTATTTTTAAAAACATAGTTGTACTCAACGATAAAACATTTTTGAGTGTTTAGGGAGAAAATGTGTTTAAAAATCTTTTTGTTGAGATTTATTTTTTTGGAAATCTTTTAAACTTTGGAGTTGAGTTCTCTGAGATCAAGGGCATGGGCTAGAACAGAGTCCAGTCTGCTAGTAGATCTGTGATGCTATAAAGGATAGTTTAGTGCCCACACAGCATCTTGAACAGCTGTTTGACTTTCAATCCTAAGGCTGGGCTGCTTCCAATAACCACTGGGGAAGTCACTTCCTACTGACAATAATAATGTTAAGTTCTGAGCTGACCTTGAGAAATCACTGGTGAAAAGTCAATCTGTTCCCATGGTCATTTAGAGAACTAGGTTTTAGGTCATTGAGCCTAAATCGTAAATTTTGGAAATTCCTTCTGAAGCAATAGTACATAGAAAGGGATTATTAGGAAACCCTGTGACAAATTAATTTATATCCATTCTCAAGAGGCTCAGCCAAAATTTGAGTTTGTCAAGTATAAACGGTGAATAATTTCTGACTCATACTATTTGTCTCTGTCTATCAGTATAATACAAAAATGGAAATCTTGTTCTGTTCCATGCACATAACCTCATCCACAATCATTTCGAAGTGTTTCCCATCTCCATAAATGGCATTATCATTTCCCCATTTGCTCAAACCAAAGACTTCAAAGTCATCATTGACTCTTTGCTTCCTCTTACATTCCACATCCCATCCATCTTAAGTTCTATCAGCTCTACTTTCAAAATACATCTTGGATCAAATGATTTTTCACCACATCTATCATTTCCACTCAGTTCAAGTCATTATTATCCCTTTCTCAGATGACTTCAACACCATCCTTTCTCCCTGCTTTCACTTTTGTTCTACCTACCATCAATTCTCCATTGACCAGGCAGAACACATAAATCATATCATATCATCCCTGCTTATGGTCCTTCAGTGATGTCTTCTTACACACAGAATAAACTCCACCTCCAAACTATGGGAGACAAGACAATTCATGATCTGGCCTTTGCCTCTCTTTGCAACCTGCCTCTAGCCCGTCTTGCTATTCCTTGAACACCTCAAACCTGTTCTTACATCTGGGCTTTTACATTTGCTGCTCCTTCTGCCTATAATACTCTTCACTTAAGGCCTCTGCTTGGCTTATTCACTCACGCGAGCCTCTGCTAAAATATAATTTCATCAGATACGCCACTACCTCTCAGTCTTTACCTCTGTTTTTTAAAACCTTCCCTCCAGAGCAATGGGCTAATGGTATTTTCTGTATTAATTTATTGGTTCACTGTGTATTTTCCTCACTACAATTTGAAGGTCCATGGGGCATATTCTCATTTTGTTCACTACTGTACCTTCAGTCCTTAGCATATAATACACAATCAATAATTAATTACTAAATAATACAAATTTATTACTATTAATAAATTCTAGGTGTCCTAATTATGCTATAGTTTTTCCTAAAAAATTTTTTTGGGGGAGGCAAGGGAAAACACAGAAAAATAGCAGGGGCTGATTTATAATTAAAGGAATGTGTGTAAAAATGCTTTGTAAAGATAAAATATTATACAAATGTTATTTTTAAAGTTTTATCAAGATATAAAAATATTTTGACATGGTTAGAACGAGGACTTTGATAGAGGAATCAATTTGAATAAAATTATTCATATTTTATCTTATTATAGTCATTATAGAAAAGTAGCAAACTCTAGATGACTCTTCTCAAATTTTGATGATATAGCTAGTTTTCAGAAGACTTCCTCAAATGCCAAGAAACACAGTGTTAAAAACAATTGAAAATATCTTTTTCTATTCAGCATTCCTAACTATGACTGCATAAAATATCAAACTTATACAAAAGTAGCTTTCTCTGTTAGTGATGAAGACTAGATAACAAAGATGTTTATTTCTTCCAATAGAGACAAGTGGACATTTTTAGTGTGGGCATAGCTGATAGCGAACTTTGCAGGGCAACCAAACTTGTTTAGAAAATTCAAGAGGCCAGGTCATCAAATGTTGGGATGAATCACTCTATCATAACCTTCATTTATTTGTTTCTTTTTCAGAGGTGATAGGAAACAATGTATTTCTCTTTCTTCCTTTTTTTCTTTTCTTTTCTTTTTAAACACAGAGCTGACCGGGAGAGCATTATGTTAAGTGAAATAAGCCAGGCAATGAAAGAAAAATACCACATGATCTCACTCATTCATGGAAAATAAAGAACATTATAACCTGATAAATAAAATGATAGATACAGAGGCAGTAAAGCACCGAACACACTGTCAAATTACAGCGGGAAGGCTGGGGAGTGTTGGGGAGGGAGGGAAATAGATCAACCAAAGGACTTGTATGCATGCATATAAGCACACCAATGGACACGAGACACTAAGGGGGGGTGGGATGAGGGCATGCGACAGGGGTAGGGGAGGCTGGGGGAAGGTCAATGGGGGAAAAAAGGAGATATATGTACTAATATATGTAATACTTTAAACAATAAAAAAAAATAAACACAGAGCTGACTTGAATCTTAACATTCACAAATGGCACCCAAAGACATTTTATATTTCTGTGGAAAAAAAGTCATCAAGCTAACACACATACTAAAATTACGCAAAGAAAGCAGGTCAGCATTGATAACAGAATTAGCTTAAACAAATGTATAATCTACAACATGATTTCAGGATAGTTTTATTGAATTTCTGAATGTCTCCCTCACTTTGTGGTGACTTCTGAGGAAATTGAACATGCATAATATATGACCTGACAAATGAACAAGTAAACTATTTTATTCAAGGCTTTTCATTTGTCAACAGCATGCACACAATAATGGCTTTTAATAATGTATATATTGATTACTTCTCTAAATCTTAACCAGAAAATCTCAGGAAGCTTCTAAGGTGTCCTTAATGCTCTCTAGGAAAGGAACTATTTTTAAAGTTTCTTTAAAAGAGATTTTTAAATTGAAAGATGAAATCCTAATGATGAACAATTTCATTAGTAAGAATGCAAACAAAAAGCTATTACCTACAGTGTTCTATAACTAAGACCTAATCTCCATTTGGATTTCAGGTAGGATGAAAGGAATTAAATAAGCTCATAGTGTATTGAAGTTCTCCTTAGAAATTCCCCACTATGATTTGCTCTTTTAAAACTCTCTCTAGGTTAATCACAAAACTAGACAAGTAATAAATATCACTTTAGTGACTGCTCAAGTAAAACAAAGGAAGTCAGTTTAAAAAATATATCTGGACCAGAATAATACACACTAATTGAAAACGAGTCAGTTTAGTGAGGCAAGTAATGAGGACTGGAAAAGTCAGGATAATGTATTCAAAAGATATAAAAATTGGTCAGTTTATATTTGCTAAGGCACATTTGAGCTTTAATTATTTATAACACTTCACTGCATATGGAGCATTATTTAATTAATTAGTCTTGAGAGCCATTCCAATTGCAGTTGATATGCTTCCCAGCTAGTTTGGGGAACCAAGATTTACTCCCCTGAGTGTAAAAATTGCTTTGAGGAATGAGACTGCAGTTCCCAACTACCTGTGTGAACTGTTTTGGAATTTTACCTACAGGAAAACCATATACCACTCCATCACAGTAATTGAGATGGGCTATATATTTTCACTTTCAGTAAAGAGTACAAGACATGATGTTTTGCTATAAAATTTTATCATTAATCTTCAATGATACACAAAGCAAATATGTTACCTGATTTATAAACATTCTGATTTGTAGAAAAGAAAAGTGAAATATATTTAATTATAGTTTCAACTTTTGAAATTTTAATGGGACTTGTAGTCCCATAAAAAGCAATAACAAAAGGCATTAATCATTTACAATAAATAGTAAGCAGGTGATTTAAAAAAAAGTGTCACAAAAAAAGGAAACATATGTACTTCTATTTGTAATACTTCAAACAATTAAAAAAATAAAATAAAAAAATAAAAAAAATAAAAAAGTGTCACATCAAATACATGAGGAACAAGTTTACAATAACAAGTGACCATTTAAATACCAAACATTTATACAAACTGTAATTGAATCAAGAAACCCATAAATAATAAGATAATTTATAATCCTAGAAACATGGCAAAATAAAACAAAAGTCTACAAATACAAAACGTATCAAAGAAAACCAATATGGCGGTGTAGGTTAAACACTGGTACTCTCCACCTCCCACAACCATATCAAAATTACAACTAAAATACAGAAAAACCATCATTCAGGACCACCTGAAAGCTTGCTGAATGGAAGCCCTACAACTATAGAAGTAATAAAGACAGCACATTGAGACTGGGAGGAGGGGCAGAGGTGCAGAATGGACTGGTCCAAAACCCACAGGTGGTGTGCTTTTAATCAGGAGGGATATCTACACCATGGAAGCCTCTTGTGAGGAACAAGGGGTCCCAGCCCCACATCGGACCCCCACTCCAGGGTTCAAGACCTGGGAAGAGAAGTCTCCCTAACTTCTGGCTTTAAAATCAGTGAGGACTGTAGCTGAGTGACACAGAGGCTGCTGGAGAACCAGGCAGTCCCTCTTAAAGGGCTAGCACATGGACTTACTTAGACTTAATCCTTCTGAGCTCCCACACTAGGGCAGCGTTGAGAGAGGATTCTAGAGACATACAGGGAGGAATTGGATTGTCTGACAGTGGAGCAATAACTTAGGGGTGGCTTTCTCCCAGACAAAAGTACTGGCAAAGGTCATTGTTCTCATGCTGAGACTTCCTCTATTGCAGAGCTGACTGGCAGTCATATCTGAGTTTCCAACAGCCTGGCCCACTCAGTTCTTGCCCTGGTGATTCCCTGAAACCCTGCCCCATCCAATTTGCAGCCCCACCCAGCTGTTTGCAGTGGATTTTCCATATGAATGGCCAGTCCTGGCTCAGGCATCAGACTTCCTAAAATTTATCAAACAAGCATCAGTTGGCATCTGTGTGCCCATAACTATAAATAAGAGGCCAAAGACCTAGAACTAGCAACAGCCTGCCTTGCTTCACAGCTTAGCCTCTCCTGGGCATTTTCAAGCTCAACACAAGTAGCAGCCAGCCATCTGCAGATTGCTCTGTAGCTCCTGCTGGATGACCATAGGCAGTGGCTGACTTTGCACCTGCCAGGAGGCCCCAGAGTTAGTGCACCTGGTGGACATCTTCAGACCACAACAGAATACAACTTTACACATCCATGAGTGACACACCTAAGGGTCAGACTCAGTGAGCACCAAAGCCCCACTGAAGCCAGTCCTGCTTCTTAGGGGGTGTCTCCCGCACAGCAGATCTTCCACTGTAGTCGCAGATGGTCCTCATAGCCAATTGTCCTGGGGGTCAATTCCTCCCAGTGATTCCAATAGCAATCAAGGCTCAACTACAACAATACTGTGCAGACAGCTCATAGAAGGATTTACCTAGAGTGACCAGCTCAGGTGGCTGGGGAGGCTGAGACACTAGGCCCTACACAAGGCCACTCTTGGAATACAGGAGACATTGGAGCTCTACCTAATACACAGAAACAAACACATGGAGGTAGCAAAAATGTGGAGACAAAGAAACATGTCACAAATGAAAGAACAGAAATAGTCCCCAGAAAAAAAACCTAAATGAAATGGAAGCAAGCAAACTACTGGATACATCATTTAAAACAATAATTATAAGGTAGCTCAAGGATCTTAATGAGAACTTCAAGAGACTTAGTGAGATTTTCAAAGATCTCAGTGAGAATTTCAGACATGAAAAAGGACCAGTCAGAAATTAAGCATATACTAACTGATGTAAAGAATAATTTACAGGGATTCAACAGTAGAATAGAGTATTCCAAGAATCAAATCAACAATTTGGAATATGAGGAAGGAAAAAACACATAATCAGAAGAGCAAAAAGAAAAAGAATCCAAAAATCTGAAGATATTGCAAGGAGTTTCTAGGACAACTTCAAGCATACCAACATTCACATTCTTGGGATGCCAGAAGAAGAGAGAGAGCAAGAAATTGAAAATGTATTTGAAGAAATAATGACAGAAAATTTATCCTATCTCGTGAAAGAAATAGACTCACAAGTCCAGTAAGCATGGGGAGTTCCAAACACGGGAACTCAAGGAGGCCCACACCAAGAAATATCATAATTAAAATGCCAAGGCTTAAAGACAAAAAGAGAATCTTAAAAGCAGCAAGAGAAAAGCAGTTAGTTACCTACAAGGGAGTGCCCATACGACTGTCAGCTGATTTCTCAACAGAAACTTTGCAGACCAGAAAGAAGTGGCAAGAAATATTCAAGGTGATGATGACAAGGACCTACAACCAATATTGCTCTACCCAGTAAAGCTATCATTTAGAATTGAAGGTCAGATAAAGAGCTTCACAAACAAGAAAAAGCTAAAGGAGTTCATTACCACCAAACCAGTATTACACGAAATGTTGAAGGATATTCTTTAAGAGGAGGAAGAAGAAGAGAAAAAATATAAAAAAATGTGAACAATAAAATGGCAATAAATATGTATCTATCAATAATTGAATCTAAAAATCAAAATAAGGTGGGGGTGGGTGGGTGAGTGAGTGGGAAAAGATCAACCAAAGAACTTGTATATATGCGTTACCCATGGACACAGAAAATAGTATGGTAAAGGTCTGGGGTGGGGAGTAGGGGGCAGGCTAGATGGGGTTAGTGGGGGAAAAAGGGGATATATGTAATACTTTCAACAATAAAGTTTTAAAAAACAATAAAAATAAAAATAACAAAAAAGGAATCGAACAAAATAAACTGATGAATAATATAGAACCAGAGGCATAGAAACATGGAACAGATTGATGAAGCTCAGAGGGAAGGGGGGGTGGGGGTGCAGGAAGAGATTAATCAAAGAACTTACATGCATATATGCATTACCTATGGACACAGACAATAGGGTGGTGAGGGTCTGGGGTGGCATGGGAACCAGGTAGAGAGGAGCAATGGGGGAAAAAGGGGGACATCTGTAATACTTTCAACAATAAACATTTAAAAAAATTAAAAAAAAACACAAAAAACACAAAAAAAACTACTGAAGACAAGATCTGACAAAGTTTTATACTGATTGTGTGTTTTTTTCTCTCTTTTTAAGTGAATTCAGAAGATTCCATAGAGACCTAGTTTCAAGGGTTTTCCTTTGCTCTTAGGCAAAAAGAGCATTACTAAATAGACAGCCATTCCACTGCAACTATAAAGGGTTATTGCATGAGCATGGCAAAACTCTTGAGTATACAGGGTGGTAAATTGTTCTTTCTTCAACAATTAGGAGTGATGATGTCCTTTGAGGGAGGAGAGTGTTTTGTGACAAGTATTTTTTTGAAGGATATGAAGAAAAGCTAGTGAAAACACTGTGCCAGACCACAAGTAAAAACAGTGGCATCAATATAGCTCTACACAATACAAAAGGATACTTAGTTGGGAATAAACAGAAAAATTCTTCAAGTGAGGAAGGAACATCACACTCTATTCTTTCTTTCCCTGTCAAGCAGACTAGAGAAGAATGATTAAAATTAATATTAGTTCATTGGTTTTCCTCTTCTCTTCCTCCCTCCTTACCTTCTTTACTTAATTCCTTTGTTCCTTTATCTTTTTAGTGTTCACCATATACTAGATACTTTGTAAGATGCTGGGTATAAAAATTACAACCCTCTCCTCTAAATAAAGCTTCTCGGAGCACATGATTTTGTGAAGGTGCTTGACATTAAAGAGTCTCAGATAGTCATGACAAAGAATGTTGTTATAGAAGGAAACATTGAAGTGTTATGAGAGGTTATGAAGGAACATCTGGTCAAATGTGAGCTTCAGAAAAAAAGCTTGCTTAATGTATGAGCCAAGATGTAAAAGATTACTAGACCTTAACCAGGACATTATGAGGAGGTAGCTGTGGGTAAGAGAGGATTCCAGACAGTATCAGTATGTTCAAAGCCACGCATGTGAGGAACAGAGACCTGGGAATACCAAAAGAAGCAGTATGGCTAGTGTCCAGAGAGCAAAAAAACACACTAAGAAAAGAGAAGTTTGGGGCCAGACCAGCCAGATGGGGCTTTGAAGTTCTTGCTGAGGATTTTGGTCTTTTCCTAAGGACATTGAGAAGCCACTGAAGAGCATTAAGATGAGACTGACATAATTCAGTTTATGTTTTTACATATCTTACTCTGAATTGTAGAGTGGCAAGAGTAGATGTAGAAAGGCTAGGAGAAAGGGTGTCTTGTAACTATGGTGATTACTTCAGTAAACAGAGTCAAGAAATATTTAGGAGGTAAATTGACCCAGCGATGTGTTAGAGGCTAGTCATCCTGAAAAGGTACTACACTGCTCTGTTGTTGTTTGGGTAGGAGAAAGTATTTAGTTAGATTCTCAAAGCTTTTGGGTTTTGTAGATTGTAGCAACAAAAGGATAATGGAGCAAAGAATTTTAGTGTCTTGGAAAAAAGTTATTACAATGTTTGATGGTTGAATCTAAGTTGGACTTGAAGAGAAGTGAAGATAGAGGAGCAGTGAAACCAATGGATGGAACACAGTTTTGTCAATGGGCTGGGAGTCCTGATAAGTCAAAGAAAGATAATAGGAGGGATATCTAAACAAGTACACCAATCAAGTAGGTATTAATACTGTTCAATGTGGTGCATGTTACCCATAACTCAAGCATTGTCATCTCTGCAAAGCGTGTTACTGGTCATGAGATTCCTGAGTAGGAAGATGGAGAATGATAAGTATTAACACTTTACCACTGTTAGCAAGCAAGCAAAACCAATAACCAGGGAAAGTGAGGAAGTATTTATAACAACATGCTGGCTAGATGGGACTCTGGAAATTATTTGGACCAAATTCCTCATCTTGCAGCTAAAGAACAAAGTAGTAATCAGAAGCTAACTTATGGAAGAATAAGACTAGAACTTCATATCCTGACTTTTATTGCACTTGTCCAATGATTCATCTTCTTTGGTTTCTGGAACTAGAATAAAATTACCCCTTTTGTAGAAATTTTGTCTCCTTTCATTATATCACATAATACATTCTATTGAAAATGCCCATCTTTCTCAATGAATACTCTTCTACATATATGCCAAAGTGTTTTGACTATTTATTCAAAGTTAGAACATTGAAAAAGTATCACTATTATGTTCCTACCACAAATCTAATTTAATATTCTGAATTACATGAAGAAGAATGGTTAGAAAAGAAATTGACAGTTTCCTTGGCAATTTTTTGCAACAACTCCTGGGTCTTGCCTTTGTGTAATCTTCTATATTCTTTTCTATGGAATAATAGAAACCCTTGACCTTTCTTCAATATGCCACCTTTGGCTGTGTCTCCATAGAGATCTTTCCTTGAAGTGCTGAACATACAAAAGCAGTACCATTTTATCAAGTTTTTCTTGTTTGGTAGTAATTTTCTTGGCTTGTTATTCATTTCTGTTCATATACCTCTTATTCTCATTTCAAAAACACTTATCATTATCCACTGTATGCCAGACATTTTGCTAGTTATTAAAATCTTGGAGGAGAGCAAGACAAAATCTATGTCTTCCCCACTCAGACTCTAGTGGATAAGACAGAAATATAATGAAAAAGAAAAAAAAAACACACAATTGATCACTGCTGGATGATGCTAGTGAACAACTTATTATTCTGAAGACTGGTAAAATAGAAACATTTATGATGCATATCCCATATGAACAGTATACTGGGTACCTAAATAGTGGATGAGTGAACCTTTTTTTTTGCATTGAAGTACGCCAGCTAATAAATGAAGAAGAAATGACAGAAATAGGCAATTATCACATTGTAACTTCTAGCCATTGATCATTAAAAGCTGCACAAATCACACTCAATAAAGAGAAAACAAGACATTATGTACCTCCTAATAATGAAAGACTACACTATCACCTATGAAATAGTCAAACTTCAATATGATCAAAACTGTAGAACTGCACTTTTCAATACAGTAGTCATTAGCCACATCTGACTACTGAGCACTTGAAATGTAGCTACACTGACTTGAATTGTATGTAGCTGTAAATTTTTACATTGATTACATGTTGAAATGACAATTATTGTTCTATAGTTAAGTAAGATGTAATCATTAAAGGAAACTGGGTGAAATGTATAGGGAAACTCTTTGTACTATTTTTGTAACTTACTGTGAATCTATAATTATTTCAAAATAAAAAGTGAAAAAAGAGGATTTAAGAGACACACTCACAAAATGCAATGTGTGGACCCGATTTCAGTTCTTATTTAAATAAAAAAAAACAAACAAAACTAAAACCTATTAAAACATTTAAGACATATATGAGAAATGGAAATTTGAATATTGCGTGGATATTTTTTATGATAAAATTATTGATATTTTAAAAGTATTATAATAGTACTGTGGTTATGTTTAAAGAGTAAATTTTTTATGTTTTAGAAATACTTTCTCAAATGCTTATGAATAAAAAGATCCATGCCTGAGATTTGCTTGAAAATAACGGAAAGCAAGGCAGAGGTATAGAAGAAGTGTCCATGAATTGATAATTGTTGAAGTCTTGATGGGTATTTATTATAGGGTTCTGTCTGCTTTTGTATATTTTTAATATTTTCCACAATAAAACATTTTAAAAAGCAACCAAAAGAGAGGAACAATTTCTGAAAGGATATTATTAATGCAGATACTTTTGACATTTAAAATATAATGACTTGGATTATTTATAATTGACCCTTGAACTAGAGGAGTAAAAAAAGATGCCTATTCAATTTAATTTTAATCAGAACTATTTTTAAAATAATCACTGAATGCTTACTATGTATGTGTAGGAAACTAGGCTTAAAAATGTCTTACCCTCTGAACATCATTCTGCTTCTGAACTGTTGGAAAATCACCCCCAACAGGTGCCTGCCGGCTTAACTCATCATCTTTCAGCTGTAGCCACACCAGAAGTTCTTGAAGAGAAAGGTGCAGACGCTTCCACTGGTCAGAACTAGCTTCCAAATGTGATCTGAAAAATAACAGGAGCAAACTGTATCAGAATATCTAGAAGGAGAATTGATGATTCTAACAACTTCATTAGTAAGGTACATTGATTGGTTAGTTCCATAGTGTATAAACCTGTTGTCAACTACATGGCAATCCTCAATAATAATCTGGTTACCTGCTTTTGAGAGCCATAAAATGGGGATATTTTGATGCAATTTTGAGTGTCAGTGTTTAGCCATATGTTTATTTCCACATGAGGAGTTCTGAGATTTTAGCATGAAATATACACTGAAATGGATTACTTTCCCATAGTGTTGCAGTAATGATTCTTAATGTTTCTTGTAGAAAAAAATTGAACCCAGTGACTAATATAAACCACTGTTTTCATGTGACTCATGTCAGCACTGGAATTTTTTCTGCTTTGAGAAATGGAAAGGTCTCTCCCCACATTTTGACTTTTCCATTTCTACACCCTAGACAGCCTCTTCCATTGACTCCTTCCATCTGGCATCTGTTTCTTTCTGCTCCTCTTCCCATATGCTTCTCCCTTTCCTCTACCCTTCTTTATTCGTGTGCACCTGGGATTTGTTTTCACCAAGTTCCAACATTTTCCGCTTTGTTTCCTTTGTGTAAAATGTACTGAGACAACAACTCATGTGGAAAAGTAAAATCAGACAGTTGTCTGCAAGCCTCCCCCAAACATGAATAATTTAGGCAAGACTGAGTTCTTTTCCATCAACTGTATTTAGAACATGTTAATCCATAGAAGCCATTTAAGAAGACACAAGTGTGCTATAAAATCCACATTTCTCTTGAGAATGAGGAGCTAAATTAACAAAGTAAATCATAATCCAAAAAACAAAGAAGAAACGTGGAATGTTGGCAACGCTCCATCCTCAGGTAAAACAAGAATTTTGCTGCATAACTTATATCATCAGCAATTACTAATCAATTCATAAATACGAATGTTGCCAATAACATAAATATAATATACTCTCTAATGCTGCAAAGATTGAAATGTAAAGCAACCAGGTAAAGCAACATTTACCTTTGCCATTTGGTAACTTCGCCTGACATTTCAAATACAATTCTCCTGCTGGCCTCAGTCAAACAGAATCCCCAAATGGTAACTATGTACTGAAATTAAATTGTTCCAAACTCTCTGAAGCATAATTTGATAACACATAAAAGTCATTAAAATGTGCAAGTACGAATTTGAGGGACTTATACGTGAGAAAGTAGCTGGAAAAGCATGCGAAGATATAGGTAGAAAATGTTATCTATAGCATCACTCATGATTGACACAAAGTAGAAACAACTTTTTAATACTAGGGAATTGGTTAAATATATAATGCTGAAGTCATACAAATCTCTGCATCCCGAGGCAAATACTTATGAATATAGAAAAGATCACCTTTTTTTGTTGCTGAGAAAACGGGTTGCAATAATGTACACAGTCTATTTTCTGAAATGTTTTTATGTGTCTGTGTTTCTGTGCACATGCTTGACTACGTGTGAAAAAGTTCTGAAATGACTAGTTTTACCCTGAGGAGGATTTACAGGTGATTTATTCCTTCATCTATATACTTCTGCAAATTGTCAGAATTTTTTCTATTATGGGCAATAGAAACATTATATTGAGAAAAAATAAAGGCATTTCCATCAGAGAATTAAACTGTTCAAGACCCTAAGAGCATTTATTATCTAGTAAATAAATCATGAAATACCCCAAATATGGTGAATTAAACATAATAGTGCAGACTGCATATAGTATAGAGGCACTTCTTTTATGTTTCTGTTCCATTCTTCTCCTTCAGTTATCACTTTTCCATGATAAGCCTATGTGAAAATTCCCTATGCAAGATTTTAGCTGTTTAATGGCATGTAATGACTACTAGTTATAGGGATTCCCTGGAGTGTATAGAATTTGCAGCTTGAGGGTGAAACTGTCAAGCAGGACATTCTGAAAGATAGGGAGAGTGCGTCTTAGCCCAGACATGGAAAAGCAGCAAATGGGAGAAGAGATACTAATCAAATAAATATGTATTGAGTGCCTCTAAGTCCCAATAAGGCATTGGGAGTAGGGAGAGTGGAAGGTAATGGAGAATAGAAAGATGCCTGCTGCTTGGCCTCCCTCTAACTGGAAGAGGAAATAAAATACCCCTGTGGGAGAAGTCTACAGGAGGATAAATATGCAGAAGAGCAGGCTGCCTATGGTGGGGCCTCCAGCTGTTGCTTCCTTTACATAAGGCTGTGCCACAACCTCAGTTCTAGATTAGATGGTGCTGACTAATTATGAACAAGTCAGTGAAATCCTTTACGTCCCCCAAAACAGAAAAAAAAAAGCTTTGAGACCCAGGGAATTTAGTTCTAAGGGATCTAAGAGAAACTCCACAGTGTGAGATAGAGAGGCTGTTATGAGCCAGGGACACAGGATGGTCAAGAGTGTTAACAGAGGAGCAGAAGAAGGACCTGGGACCACATATGACAAAAACCTCTTGTGTGTCTGGGTGAGGGGACCTTATTTATCCATAGTTATGGAGTTAGGTAACATTTCAGAATGTTTGATTACCTTAACCGCGTTATCAAATGACTGTTTCATTCTTTTCCTTGCTAAAGCATGAGAGTGAAAGGCAAGAGGTGATAAGACAAAAACTTAAGCGAAAGGCTTATAAAGGACAGAGGACAAAGGGTTGGAGAGGAGAAAGTCAGTCATATAATGGCTTCTGATTTACAACAACATTTACAAAGATATCCAATCTAAAGTCATGGTTCTCAGACTTCAGTGAGTATAAGGAACATTTGGATAGCTTGTAAAATTTACAGATTCCTAGATTTCACCTTCAGAATTTCTGTACTTTTAACAAGAACTTTCACCTGTTCACAGGTGAGCTCCAAAAGCATTCTTTGAGAAAGAATTTCTTAAAGTATTTCCTATATGCCCTAAATATTATTTGTTGGTCTCCACAGGCCAAAGGTAGTATATGTCAATGTCATGATTTTGAAGGAGACATAAATGTAGCAAAACACTATGAGCTGAGAAAACATTTCTCTTTGGTGATGCTCAGCTCGGGAAGTGTTTTCAAGACACATTTCCTATGCATTTTGAAGGCAGCTACCCTATTTCTATTTTCAAGATGGTATACGAAATATTCCTAAATAATTAACCCATGTTTGTATTTAGAATCTCTTGCTGAAATGGTTTCTTTCTATTTGTAATGGATTTTCCCCTGCCTCCTTTCATCCTAGGCTGATAGGGCTGGAAGGAACCTCAGAGATGGTTGTTCAACCTTCTTTTCTTTGCAAATGTATAAACTGAGATGCAAAGGTATAAAGACAGCTGCTGAAGCACGTAACTTAAGCTGTCATATTAAGACACAGGGAAGAGAAATTACAAACTTATATGAGAAAATCCTTAAATTTAGTGATTTTTTAAAAAAATATTTTATTGTTTAAAGTCTTAAAAATAGTAGTACATATATCTCCTTCCCCCCCCCCCCCCATTGACCTTCCCCAGGTCTTCCCTACGCCCCGGCACATGCCCTCACCCCCACCCCCCCACCCACAGTGTCTTGCGTCCATTGGTTATGCTTATATGCATGCATACAAATCCTTCAGTTGATCTTCTACCTCCCCCCACAACCCTCCCCACCCTTCCCGCTGTAGTTTGACAGTCTGTTCGATGTTTCTTTGCCTTTGTATCTATTTTTGTTCATCAGTTTATAATGTTCTTTATATTCCACAAATGAGTGAGATCATGTGGTATTTTTCTTTCACTGGCTGGCTTATTTCGCTTAGCATAATGCTCTCCAGTTCCATCCATGCTGTTGCAAATGGTAAGAATTCCTTCTTTTTTACAGCAGCATAGTATTCCATTGTGTAGATGTACCACTGTTTTCTAATCAACTTATCTGCTGATGGGCATTTAGGCTGTTTCCAAATCTTAGCTATTGTAAATTGTGCTGCTATGGACATAGGAATGCATATATCCTTTTTGATTGGTGTTTCTGTTTTCTTGGGATATATTTCTAGAAGTGGTATTACTGGGTCAAATGGCAGTTCCATTTTTAACTTTTTTTTTTTTTGAGGAAACTCCATACTGTTCTCCACAGTGGCTGCACCAGCCTGCATTCCCACCAGCAGGGCAGGAGGGTTCCTTTTTCTCCGCATCATCTCTAGCACTTGTTGTTTGTTGATTTGTTGATGCTAGCCATTCTGACAGGTGTGAGATGGTACCGCATTGTCGTTTTGATTTGCATCTCTCAGATGATTAGTGACTTTGAGCATGTTTTCATATGTCTCTTGGCTTTCTGAATGTCCTCTTTCAAAAAGTGTCTATTTAGGTCCTTTGCCCATTTTTTGATTGGATTGTATATCTTCCTTTTGTTAAGTTGTATGAGTTCCCTGTAAATGTTGGAGATTAAACCCTTATCAGAGATAACACTGGCAAATATGTTCTCCCATGCAGTGGACTTTCTTGTTGTTTTGTTGGTTTCTTTTGCTGTGCAGAAGCTTTTTATTTTTTTTATATTTTTATTTTATTTATTTATTTATTTATTTTTTAAATAAATCTTTATTCAGATTATTACAATTATTTCTCCTTTTTCCCCCCATAGCTCCCCTCCACCCATTTCCCACCCCACCTTCTGCCCTTACCTCCCCACCACTGTCCTCATCCATAGGTGTATGATTTTTGTCCATTCTCTTCATGAACCCCCCATACCCCTTTCCCCCTGAGAATTATCAGTCCACTCCCTTTCTATGCCCCTGATTCTATTATATTCACCAGATTATTCTGTTCCTCAGGTTTTTAATTCACTTGATTTTTAGGTTCACTTGTTGATAGATATGTATTTGTTGTTCATAATTTTTCTCTACTTTTTTCTTCTTCCTCTTCTTTAAGAATACCTTTCAGCATTTCATATAATACTGGTTTGGTGGTGATGAACTCCTTCAGCTTTTTCTTATCTGTGAAGCTCTTTATCTGCCCTTCAATTCTGAATGATAGCTTTGCTGGGTAGAGTAATCTTGGTTGTAGGTTCTTGCTATTCATCACATTGAAAATTTCTTGCCACTACCGTCTGGCCTGCATAGTTTCTGTTGAGAAGTCAGCTGACAGTCGTATGGGTGCTCCCTTGTAGGTAATTAACTGTTTTTTTCTTGCTGCTTTTAATATTCTCTCTTTGTCTTTTGCTCTTGGCATTTTAATTATGATGTGTCTTGGTGTGGTCCTCTTTGGATTCCTTTTGTTTGGGGTTCTGTGCGCTTCCTGGACTTGTAAGTCTATTTCTTTCACCAGGTGGGGGAAGTTTTCGGTCATTATTTCTTCAAATAGGTTTTCAGTATCTTGCTCTCTCTCTTCTTCTGGCACCCCCATAATTCTGATGTTGGTACGCTTGAAGTTGTCCCAGAGTCTTCTTACATTATCTTCAACTTTTTGGATTTTTTTTTTTTGCTTTTTGCTTTTTCGGTTGAGTGTTTTTTGCTTCTTTGTATTTCAATTCTTTGACTTGATTCTTGTGTTCTTCTATTCTGTTTCTGGGTCTCTGTATAATATTTTTTATTTCAGTCAGTGTATGTTTAATTTCTAGTTGGTCCTTTTTCATATCTTCGAGGGTCTCGTTATATTTATCGGCCTTTTCTAGGATATTCTTGAAAAGCCTTATAACCGTGGTTTTGATTCTATATCCAGTCGTTTGTTTTCCTCCATTTCTTTCGTTTGTGATCTGATTCTTTGACCCCGCATTTTCATTGATTCCCTGAGTTGGTAAGGTAGATATTTGTGCTAGGTTTCCAATATGGCCTAGTGGGTCTGCTTCCCCAGTTAACCTGAGGTGGACACTCTTGGTGCACCCCTTTGTGGACTGTGTGTACAGCCTTGTTGTAATTAAGTCTTTATTGTTGTTGGTATCACTGGGAAGAATTGACCTCCGGGCCAGTTGGCTGTAAGGATCAGCTGTGTCTATGCTGGGAGAAGTTCGGTGCTGGAGACAGCCTTATAGGATTAGACTTGCCAAATTGCAGTAGCCTCTGTGCTCAGCTTGGATGGGGTGGAGTCTCAGTCTTGGCTTCCTGTCAGCCTTGCCCTTGCGCGCATGTGCACTTTCAGTCCTCCGCCTTCCCCAGCTCGAGTCTCCGCCCGAGAGTCCAGACTCCCCCCACAAGAGCGTGGGTCCCCAGGGGCTCGCCTGGAACTGGGGTTCACTGCAGTCAGAACTGGGGCTCAGTGCAGTCAGGATCCTCTGACTCCCTTCCACTAGGGAAAGCCTGTGGCAACCTCCGCAGCCTTTGTGCGCACTGGCCCGCGTGCACCTTCAGACTTCTGCCTTTCCCAGCTCGAGTCTCCGCCCGAGAGTCCAGACTCCCCCCGTAAGAGCGTGGGTCCCCAGGGGTTCGCCCGGAACTGGGGTTCAGTGCAGTCAGAACTGGGGTTCAGTGCGGTCGGAGGCTTCCTTCCCCCTTCCGCCAGAGAAAGTCAGCCAGGCTCTCAGCCGCCCTTCCTCTCTGCGCGCACAAAGCCCCTTTGCCATACCTCCAATTCTCTGTGAGCTTTTCTCTTTCCTTCTAGTTGTAGAATTTTCACTCAGCCAGCTTTCCTGTGGTTCTGGATGGTGTCCATTCTGTCTTTTAGTTGTAGTTTTGAAATTGTTGTGCGAGGCAGCAGTTTAGGTGTTTACCTATGCCGCCATCTTGGTTTCTCTCTCAGAAGCTTTTTATTTTGATGTACTCCCAATTGTTTATTTTCTCCTTAGTCTCTCTTGCCCTAGGATATGTGTCTATAAAGATATTGCTATGACAAATATTGGCTATTTTGCTGCCTATGGCTTCTTCTAAGATTTTTATGGTTTCCTATATTACGTTTAAGTCCTTTATCCATTTTGAGTTTATTTTTGTGTATGGTGTAAGTTGGTGGTCTAGTTTCATTTTTTTTGCAAGTATCTGTCCAGTTTTCCCAACACTATTTATTGAAGAGACTGTCTTGACTACATTGTATGCTCTTGCCTCCTTTGTCAAATATTAATTGAGCATAATGGCTTGTATCTATTTCTGGGTTCTCTGTTCTGTTCCACTGGTCTATATGTCTGTTCCAGCATTACATTAGAAAGATCATACATCATGACCAAGTGGGATTTATTCTGGGGATGCAAGGATGGTACAATATCCGCAAATCAATAAACGTCATACACCACATAGACAAACTGAGAGATAAAAACCATATAATCATATCCATTGATGTAGAAAAAGCATTTGACAAAAATTCAACACTCTTTCTTGATAAAAACTCTCAACAAGGTAGGAATAGAAGGATCATACCTCAACATAATAAAAACCATATATGACAAACCCAACATCATACTCAATGGGCAAAAACTAAAACCATTTCCCCTAAGAACAGGAACAAGACAGGGATGCCCACTCTTATCACTCCTGTTCTACATAGTACTGGAAGTACTAGCCATTGGAATCAGATAAGAAGAAGAAATAAAAGGCATCCAAATTGGGAAAGAAGTAAAACTGTCCTTATTCGCAGGTGACATGATATTGTACATAGAAAACTCCAAAGACTCCATCAAAAAACTACTAGACTTAACAAATGAATTTGGCAATGTAGCAGGATACAAAATTAACACCCAGAAGTCGATGGCTTTTCTATACACCAATAATGAATTCACAGAAAGAGAAACTAAAAAATCAATCCCACTTACCATTGCAACAAAAAAAATTAAGATACCTAGGAATAAATTTAACCAAGGGGATAAAGGACCTGTACTCAGAAAATTTCAGGACGCTGAAAAAAAGAGAAGAAGACATGAACAAATGGAAGAATATGCCATGTTCTTGGATTGGTAGAACCAACATCATTAAAATGTTCATACTACCCAAAGCAATCTATAAATTCAATGCAATCCCCATTAAAATACCAACGGCATACTTCAAAGACCTAGAACAAACTCTCATCTGAAATAAAAAAAATTCATCTGAAATAAAAAAAGACCCCGAATAGCTGTAGCAATCTTGAGAAAGAAGAACAATGTTGGAGGGATCACAATACCAGATATCAAGCTATACTACAAAGCCACTGTTCTCAAAACTGCCTAGTACTGGCATAAACTTAGTGATTTTTAACCCAATGTTTTGGATCCCTGAGCAAAAGGCTTCATACTAATTGGCAGATGCACTTACCCCTACCTACTCAACATAAAATAACAGAGGAGGTTTGAAGAGGCACTTAGCTTCTATCCATTTTCTATTAATTTTTATTAGTGAAGACAAGCACTTAGGGGCTACTAGCTTTTAACAAGGCAAGTGCTGATCTTTAATAAGCAGATGATTTCTACAATTTATAAGGTTTAGGTAAAATGCAGAATATTTAGGTGTGTTGGGATATACCTCTTGGTCTTTAAGGAACTCTTCAGCGTCAGGACTCTAAGAATTATAGGAGTTGCTCAAGTGATTGTTATTTCTCTAGATACAGACATTTTAAGTGTGATTTAGTTGATGCCTAGTTTGAAACCCTTAATAAAACTTTACTCTGGAAGTCATGTATTCTTAAAGCAAAATGTGTTATATTAATTTTTCACTTTGCCTTTCTTTATAAAACTAGTGATATATCCCTGTATATCTTTGTTAACTTTGTGTATTAAGATAGCATTTTAACATATAGAAAGAAAAGATAAGAATGCAGAAATAATAAAGAACCACAAAAATACAATGGGAGCTATGGGGCTTTAAATAAAGAGAAAATTAAGCTCCAAGAGAAGTAAACATTTTTTCCCAGATGGACCATGAACTCCAACTTTCAAACATAATTAACATTCTGAGAATAAAAGAAAGAGGGTCAGAGATACTGAATGTCCAAGTTGCATTTTTCTCTCAAAGGTTGAAAGACTCTGCCTCCTTTTGCTCTTTCTTTGTTCTCCATTATAAAAAAACTTCTAACTCCTAATAACAAGCTGTCTCTTGGAGATTTATCGCTACTCTAGACTCTATAATGTTGGTGTTCTAGCCTCTCAAATTAATGCTAAAATTTTCATAAAAGTTATTATTTGTAGATAACATTACAAATTTTTCTCCCAGGTATAAAAATCTCACAGAATGTAAATTTGGCTGAAATTGTGTTGACAATATATGCAATTATCATAACTAATAGTATAAACAAAAAGTTGTAAAACATAATCTGTTGGTAGATGAAATAAAAATCTTCATACATACTCCTTCAGGGGTCCTCAAACTTTTTAAACAGGGGGCCAGTTCACTGTCCCTCAGACCGTTGAAGGGCCGGACTATAGTTAAAAAAAACAAAACTATGAACAAATTCCTATGCGCACTGCGGGCCCAGGATGAGTCAGCTGCTAAGCAGGACAGGCAGCGGCACCTGGCGGGCCGGATAAATGTCCTCGGCGGGCCACATGTGGCCCGCGGGCCGTAGTTTGAGGACCCCTGCCTTATGTAAAAAATTCATGTGACCAGTTCTCAAAATATTAATATTTTCAAAATTAAAATGTAAGTTTTGTGGATATAGATTATTTTAGAATGAAAAACACTTTCTTTGGCTAATTACAATCCTAATGTTAGGTAATGTCATCAATAACTATGTGTGTATGCATGTGTGTATATGTGCACATGTGTGTATGTATACATGTAAATAAAAATGTTGCACTTTATTTTGCTCCCACTTAAATCTGTTAACATTTCCTTTTGTTTGATGGCACTCAACTATCACTGAGTATTCTCATTATACCTCTTGCACATAATATGTGTGGACAAAATGCATATGAAACAGATGGCATATTCTGTCCTTGAACTAAATTATGGGATAGTACTATACAATTTCAATTAAAATATTATTTTTTCCCTCAAAGATATCTTATTTACTTTTCCTTATACCATATCTTTGAACTTAATCAGCTCCATTTAAATATAAAGAAAAAGGTAGAAAAGTTCCATAATTAGCTTAGGTTCATCAAGAGTGATTGCAGAATTAAAACTAATAGAATTGAAGAATGGTGAGGGGAGTTGACTAGACCACCCAGGTTTCTGGTCAAACCTCCTCATTTTAATGAGGGGGAAGATTGAAGTCTGAAGCAGTTAAGTGACATGCTCAAGCTGCTCAAGATTATACGTTAGGTAGTTAGTAACAGAGCCAAAAAAGAAACTAGATTGCCCAATTGCTGGTCCAGGACTCTTTCTGCTCTACCTCACTGACTCATTTAGAGTTTGGAATCCTATCTAATAAAAGAGTAATATGCAAATTAACCATCACTCTGCTACACCCACAAGCCACACCCACCAACTACTCCCATCAGCCAATCAGGAGCGAGTATGCAAATTAACCCAACGAAGATGGCTGCAGCTCTGGAGAGAGCAGGAGGGAGGCTTGGGTTTCCCCGGCGATGGAGGAAGCCAAGCTTTCCGCACACCCTGGCCTGCCCACTCCAGGCTACAAAGTTTCAATTATAGAAGGTAAATAAATCCCAACAAAAATGGCAGCAGCCACAGAGCTGGAGAGAGCAGGAGGCTAGGGTTGCCCCCGGCGATGGAGGAAGCCAAGCTTCTGAAGCCCTGGCCTGCCTTGGCCTCCGCTACAAAGTTTCAATTATAGAAGATAAATAAATCCCAACAGAAATGGCTGCCACCATGGAGCAAGCAGAAGGCTTGGCTCTGCTCCAGGCTACAAAGTTTCAATTGTAGAAGATAAATAAATTCCAGATACCAGGGCCTCTGCTTGGGTCGCTGGGGGGCATGGCTGGCCTGCAAACCACCACAGGTCCCTCGCTCAGGCTGTCCCACACCCCAAGGGAACCCCCACCCTGATCCGGGACACCTTCAGAGCAAACAAGCTCCCCCCACCCATGCACCAGGCCTCTATCCTATCTAATAAGAGAGTAATATGCAGATTGATCATCACTCGAACACACAAGATGGCTGCCCCCATGTGGTCAAAGATCCTGCCCCCATGTGGACACAAGATGGCCACCACAAGATGTCCAGCAGGGGAGGGCAGTTGGGAGGGACCAGGCCTGCAAGGGAGGGCAGTTAGGGGTGACCAGGCCGGCAGAGGAGGGAAGTTGGGGGTGACCGGGCCTGCAGGGAAGGGCAGTTAGGGGCGACCCAGGCCTGCAGGGGAGAGCATTGGGGGGTACCAGGCCTGCAGGGGAGGGCAGTTAGGGGTGACCAGGCCTGCAGGGGAGGGCAGTTAGGGGTGACTAGGCCTGTAGGGGAGGGCAGTTAGGGGCAAGCAGGCTGGCAGGGGAGTAGTTAGGCATCAAACAGGCTGGCAGGGGAGTGGTTAGGGGGTGATCAGGCTGGCAGGCAGAAGTGGTTAGGGGCAATCAGGAAGGCAGGCAGGCGAGCAGTTGGGAGCCAGCAGTCCTGGATTGTGATAGGGATGTCCGACTGCCTGTTTAGGCCTGATCCCCACAGGATCGGGCCTAAACAGGCAGTCGGACATTCCTCATGGGATCCCAGATTGGAGAGGGTGCAGGTTGGGCTGAGGGACACCCTCTCCTCCCCCCCATGCATGAATTTCGTCCACCGGGCCTCTAGTACTCATATATTTTGCTGGAAGCAGCAAGTATAGCCCTATGAAATAACTCATGAAATTCTTAAAGGAATTTGCCATCCTATCTAATAAAGAGGGGATATGCTAATTGACCATCACATCCTCACAAAGATGGCGGTTCCCACAGCTAATAAGGAGGGAATATGCTAATTTACTGCCATGACCTCAAAGATGGCAGCGCCCACAGCCACAAGGTGGTGGCGCCCAGTCCCCTCAGCCCTGCCGGGGTGCCAGGTGTGTGGCATGGCTGGGACCACCCCCAGGTAGCTCTGGCCACTCCGCACGCCTGCCTCCAGAGTTCCCCAGTCCCCTCAGCCCCACAGCTGCCCAGGGCTGGCCCAAGGTGCAGGCAAGCCTTGAATGGTGGCTGCCCACCTGCCCAGGGCTGGCCCGAGGCACAGGCAAGCCTTGGATGGCAGCTGCCCAGCTGCCCAGGGCTGGCCCGAGGTGCAGGCAAGCCTTGGATGGAGGCTGCCCAGCCGATGCCCAAGGTGCAGGCAAGCCTCTGATGGTGCCTGCCCAGCCACCCAGGGCCTCACGAGGCTCAGGTAACCAGAGCTAGCTGAGGCTTGCACTGTTGGCAGTGGCAGCAGCAGAGGTGTGATGGGGGTATTGCCTTCCCCTGATCACCGGGTCACCTCCTGCCCCTGAGGGCTCCTGGACTCTGAGAGGGGGCAGGCTGGGTTGAGGGACTCCCCCTCCAGTGCATGAATTTTCATGCACTGGGCCTCTAGTCAAGTATAAATGAGAATAGTACAGAGAAGACCTGGTGAAGAAACTGTCAGAAAGGAAAATATTTATTATGCTATCAGAGTTAATATTTGGAGAATGAGAGGAGATGGTATTCTAAGTGTGAGGACCAGAAAAGGTACACACTAGTATGGGAGAGTGAGAAAATTGTTGGAGAGCAGGAATGGTGTAAGAAAGCAGAGTCTACTTAGCTCAGAGAATCTGTGTTGGAGAGTAATCAGATTGCTACTTGATGAGGAAGGAACTGGGAGACATGGGAAGAACAGAAAAGGGAAGGGTTAGAAGGGGCTTATTAGACATAGTTGGTAGAGAATGAAGGGTCCACTGGATTTTACTGAGTAAATATAAACTGTATGAGAGCAATGGTTTTCTTTTGTCTGTTTTGTTCACAGTTTCATCCTCAGTGCCTAGAAGAGTGTCTAGTACATAGTAAACAGTAATTATTTGTTGAATGAACAAATAAGTAAATGAATGATTAAAATATGGGTCCCAATAAGACTGAAGTTCTTGACCAAAGGGATAATGTGATAGAAACTGTCCAAGGAAGAATATTTTTGTAAATGTGTAATGGATGATCTCAATATGTAAAGGAACAGAGACAAATATTGCAATATGGGATGACATGATGGAGATTCAAATAAGAATCGTAATCACAGGAAAAGAAAACACATAGGGTGCAAGGAAAATAAGTGGAGGGGAAAGGATATAATATGGACGGATCTGGAAGCACAAGGATACTTAAAAAAATCTTTATCGTTGAAAGTATTACAGATGTCCCCCTTTTTTGATCCTATTGCCCACTCCACCCATATCCTGCCCCACCCCAGGCCTTCACCACCCTTTTGTCTGTGTCCATAGGTAGTACATATATACATAGAAGATCTTTAGTTAATCTCTTCCCACACCCACTCCACCCTTCTCTCAGAGATTCATCAGTCTGTTCCATGTTTCTGATTCTATTTTATTCATCAGTTTATTTTGTTCATTAATTTCTTGTAAATTTATTTTGATTTTTAGGTTCAATTGTTGATTGGTATGTATTTATTATCATTTTATTGTTCATATTGTTGATATTTTTCTCTTCTTCTGCTTCTTCTTCCCCTTTTTAAAAATATCCTTCAGCATTTCATGAATACTGGTTTGGTGGTGAACTCCTTTAGCTTTTTTTTTTTGGTTTGTGAAGCTCTTTATCTCACTTTCAATTCTAAATGACAGCTTAGCTGGGTAGAGTAATCTTGGTTGTAAGTCCTTGCTATACATAACTTTGAATGTTTCTTGCCACTCTCTTCTGTCCTGGAAAGATTCAGTTGAGAAATCAGCTGACAGTCATATAAGCACTTCCTAGCCTATAGGTAACTAACTGCTTTTCTCTTGCTGCTTTTAAGATTCTCTCTTTGTCTTTAAGCCTTGGCATTTTAATTATGATATGTCTTGCTGTGGACTTCTTTGGGTTCCTCTTGTTTGGGACTCTGCACTTTCTGAACTTGTAAGTCTATTTTTTTCATGAGGTAGGATAAATTTTCTGTCATTATTTCTTCAAATACATTTTCTTTTCTTTTAAATAATGATTTGGGGGATTATTATTATTATTATTATTATTATTATTATTATTTGGTTAATCCTCACTCAAGGATATATTTCAATTGATTTCTAGGGAGAGTGGAAGAGAGGGAGAGTCAGACAGATAGAAACATCAATGTGAGAGAGATTGGTTGCCTCCCGCATGCATCACAACCAGGGCAGGGGATCAAGCCTGCAATGGAGGTATATGCCCTTGGCCAGATTGAATCTGGGATCCTTTAGTCCACAGGCTGACACTCTAGCCATTGAGGCAAACCGGCTGGGGCTCAAACACTTTTTCAATATCTTACTCTCTCTCTTCTCCATCTGACACCGACATAATATAAATGTTGGTACACCTGAAGTTTTCCCAGAAGCTCCTTACACTACCTTCATATTTTTGGATTCTTTTTTATTTTTGCTCTTCTGGTTATGTGTTTTTTTCTTCCTCATATTCCAAATTGTTGATTTGATTCTCAGAATCCTCTACTCTACTGTTGAATCTCTGTAAATTATTCTTTATTTCAGTTAGTTTATGCTTAATTTCTCACTGGTCCTTTTTCATGTCTTTGACATTCTCACCACTAAGATCTTTTAAAATCTCACTAAGTCCCTTGAAGTTCTCATTAAGATCCTTGAGCTACCTTATAACCATTGTTTTGAACTCTGTATCCAGTAGTTTGCTTGCTTCTAGTTATTTCATTTGTGACATGTTTCTTTGTCTCCATATTTTGGCTGCTTCCCTGTGTTTGTTTCTATGTATTAGGTAGAGTGGCCTAGTATAGTAGGTGTCCTGTAGGTCCCAGTGGCTAAGCCTCCCCAATCACCTCAGCTGGGCACTCTAGGTACACACCTATGTGGGCTGTGTGCACAGTCTTGTTGTAGTTGGGCCTTAATTGCTGTTTGAATCACTGGGAGGTATTGACCTCCAGGCCAATTGGCTGTAAGGACCAGCAGTGAATAGAGTGGAAGAGCTGCTATTCAGGAGACACACCTATGGAGCAGAACTTGTTTGGTGCTCACTGTGTCTGCCCCTTGAGTGTGTCACTTGTGGATATGTAGAGTTGTAATCTGCTATGATCTGAAGCTGTACACCAGGTGTAATGGCTCTGGTGCTTCCTGGGAGGTACAAATTTAGCCACTGCCTGGGACCACCCAGAAGGAGCTACAGAGCAATCTGCAGATGGCTGCTACTTGTCTTGGGCTTGGAAGTGCCCAAGATAGGCCCAGCTGTGAAGCAAGGCAGGCTGCTGCTCGTTCTGGTTCTTTGTCCTCTTATTGATAGGTTTGCAGCACACTGATACCAGCTGCTGCTTGTTTGAGAGATTTCAGGAAAATCTGAAGCCTGAGCCAGGACAGGCCATTCATATGGAAAAGCCACTGCAAACAGCTTGGTGGAACTGCAAATTGGATGGGGCAGGGTTTCAGGGAATCATCAGGGTGGAGCAACAGTGTGAGTCAGGCTGATGGAAACTCATATATGTCTGCTAGTCAGCTCTGTGATGGAGGAGGTCTCAACACAGGAATAATCACCCCTGTGAACATTCCCGTCTGGAAGAAAGTCATCCCTGAGTTCTTGCTCTGCTGCCAGACAATCAAGTTCCTCCCCATATATCACTGATTCCCCCAAAGCTACCACTTAGTGCTGGAGCTCAAATGAAGCAGGACCATGTAAGTTTGTGCACTGGCCCTTTAAGAGGGACTGCCTGGGTCTCCAGCAGCATCACTGTCACTCAGTCACAATCATCACTGGTTTTTACAACCCAAAGTTACAAGGACTTCTCTTCCCACCTCTGGAACCCTGTCCTGGGGGTCTGATGTGGGGTTGGGACCCCTTGTTCCTCATGGGAGGCCTCTGCAGTGGAGATATCCCTCCGGATTAAAAACATATCATATGTGGGTCTTTGACCAGCCAGTTTTGTGCCTCCACCCCCTCCTACCAGTCTTGATGTGCTTTTTTCTTTACTTCCCTAGTTGTAGGACTTCCATTTAGCTAAGTTTCAGGCAGTTCTGAATACAACTGTATTTTAGTTGTAATTTTGATGTGGTTGTGGGAGGCAGTGAGTACTGGCGTTTACTTATGCCACCATTTTGGTTCTCCTTTAAGGATACTTTTTATAAGCCAATAGAACTCAAAGGAAAATTTTAAAATCATTTTAATTCAAACTCAAATTTTTTTCAATAATAATGGACACCTGTGAAATCAAGCACTAATGGTTTTACATATTGAATTATGAAACTGCCTTCAGAATTCCTTATAAAACAATGAACCACCTGTAAACTTTTAGTATATATATTATAGCTTTGGCAAACATAGGGCTGTTTTTTTCAGGGTATCTTTGGAACGATTTTTTAATTGTGGTGACTTTTCACTAAAAAATAATGCTAATGGAGAAACTGATTATATTCATGCAAGCTTCTAAGTGTTAATGGTTCTGAATCTTACTCTTCCAGTGTTATCTAACCTATTTCATAACCATCCTTAATTACTACCCTACTATGCTTCTCTCAAATGCACTCTGCTATTCTCTATGGATTGACTGATGCCCTTATTTCAACCAAGTGTCAGGAAATAAACTGAATTGCTTTGATGTAAAGAATTATTTCTTTGCTTTTTACAAGTGGTCATTTATAAAACATCCTACATTATCAGAGAGCCATATTTAAAAGCCAAAACCCCTGATCTGAATATATAAATTATAAAATTTGAAGCACCTTAGGTAAGCTAAGGTAACTGTTTTCTACTTGATTAATGATAGTAAGAATTAAACTGTGGTAGCTGGCATATGGAAATTTCTGAGAATGAAGAGCCCATATTTTGGCTGACATGCTGTTTGCTGCTTTCAATTCTCATTTTATTTCATCAAGTTCACATGAAGGAGAGAAAACACACTGAGAGATGTTCAGAACAGTTATAGCACCTTTCTTTTGCTGTCTTGCAAAAAGATTAACTTCCTCTTCTCTTTTTAAATATATTTTTATTGATTTCAGAGAGGAAAGGAGAGGGAGAGAGAGATAGAAACATGATAGAGAATCATTGATTGGCTGCCTCCTGCATGCCCCCTACTGGGGATCGAGCCCTCACCCTGGTCATGTGCCCTTGACTGGAATCGAACCCAGGACCCTTCAGTCTGCAGGTTGATGCTCTATCCCAGTGGTCGGCAAACCGCGGCTTGCGAGCCACATGTGGCCCTTTGGCCCCTTGAGTGTGGCTCTTCTACAAAATACCACGGCCTGGGCGAGTCTATTTTGAAGAAGTGGCATTAGAAGAAGTTTAAGTTTAAAAAATTTGGCTCTCAAAAGAAATTTCAATCGTTGTACTGTTGATATTTGGCTCTGTTGACTAATGAGTTTGTCAACCACTGCTCTATCCACTGAGCCAAACCAGCTAAGTCTAACTTGCTCTTCTTTACTTTATCTGCCTGCCAGTATCTTTTCCATCTCACATGTTTCATTCCTTTTTAATGACAGATGTTATATAAGTGGCCTTTGTCATTACATATACTGACTTATCTTAGAGTTTAAGCTGTAAAAAGAGAATGGAGTCTCCCTATCTTGGAAAATGCCATTGCCCATTGTGGCCCCCAACTCATCACAAACACGTCATTACCAAATTTATGGACCAAAGAGGGATATGAAAATGAGTGTGTTGGAAGCTGGGGTACAAACTTGCAAAGACCTTATCAATAAAAAATTCCTTTCTACTCCGAGAAATCTCCTTCTCTATTTCATCCTTTCACTTATTATATACTTATGTGTAAAAGTTAGGTGAGTCTTACTTTTTCCGTCTTTCTTTATGGTATAACTAGAGGCCCGGTGCACAAAATTCATGCATGGGTGGGGTCCCTCCACCTGGCCAGTGATCGGGGCTGGTCAGGGCCATCTTGCCCAGCCCCAATTGGGGCCGATCGGGGTTGGTGGCTGATAAGGGACCGCAGGAGGGACTGCAGGATGGCTCCAGGGCATGTCTGGCCCATCTTGCCCAGTCCCAATTGGAGCTGATCAGGGCCGGCTGGCCAAGGAGGGACGTGGGAGGTTGGCCAGCCAGGGAGGGACTGCGGGAGGGCTCCAGGGCATGTCTGGCCCATCTCGTTCAGTCCTGATTGGCCAGACCCTAGCAGCAAGCTACCTGACAGAGTGTCTGCCCCCTGGTGGTCAGTGCACGTTATAGTGAGTGGTTGAGCAGCCTTATCATATCATTAGCGTATTATGCTTTGATTGGTTGAATGGTTGACCAGTCAACCAGACACTTAGCATATTAGGCTTTTATTATATAGGATATGATGGGTAAAAGCTCAGACTCTGGAGCCAGATTCCATATGTTCAGATGTTGGACCTGCTACTTATTAAGTGACTTTGGGAAAGTTATTTAGCCTCTTGATGCCTGACTTTCTTCAAATGTAAAGAGAGGGTAATAATAGAATCAATCTTTTAGGGCTGCTGAGAGCATTAAATGGGTCACTAAATATAAAGTGCCTATGACATTGCATGGTATGAGTTGTATTATATGTTAGTTCCTATTATTGTTATTTCATATTAAGTGCAGATTTTTTATGAATGCTTTCAAATTAATAAATTTCTGTTACAATTTTTATCATGGAAGTAAATACGTCATAATTCAAAAATATGTCATATGGGCAATTTAGAAGAACAATAAAGAAGAAAAAAATATCTCTTCTGTAATCTTACAGCCTAGAGGTAGTAACTATTCCCATTGTTTTGTGCTTTTCCTCATAGATATTATGACGTCCATTCATCCTTTTCTACCTCCCTCCACTACCACCCCTCCTCTAGAAACAGAAGAAAGCACAAAATATTTTAATAAAAATATATGAATTAGGAAAAGCAACCAATTAACAAGCAGGAAGCCTGATGTCCACTCCCTGTACTTCCTGTCATTTAGGTGACACTGGGCATTTTACTTACTATGTCTATTCTTTGTCTCTTACACCAAACTACTGTAAAACAGGTATAACAAGAGCTTCACTCTGCCCTCCTTACAACACTCCAGAGATGCCGCCATTAGCTACTCAATAGAAACGGGTACACAGGAAGGGGAAAAATAGGTGCATGTAGAACAGCCAAAGGATGAGTTGGCAGAGGATGTGGTAACAAAATCTTAGAGGAAGAAAAGGACAGGAAGTTGCTATAATATCTCCTTAGCTTCCAGAGCTGTGGGATGTCTCCTCTAAACTGTTAATTATAATGTGTTATGGTATTTAAAGAATGTCCTCTGTTAAGTGAAGAGAATGCATGGAACATTTACATTTCCTCTTTAATGCTTTGGCCCAGAAGTGACCTGTTTAACAGAACTAATCACATTGCTCTGCCTAACTACAAGGAGGCAGATAAATGAGAGATATCATACAGAATATTTGGTGAGCATTTTCATCTTTGTAAAAAGATCAGACAGTTTTGGGGAATTATGTAAGGGTACTTGTCTTACCAGATACAGAGACTAAGGAAGCTATAGTACTAACACCAGTTAGCAACAACAGAATATAATAGATAACCTGAAAATAGACCCAACAGTGTAAAGAAAATTAATAAATGAAAGAAAAAAAAACATTAAAATCCAATGTGGCAAAATGACGTAGTGCAGTGGGAAAGAATTGTGTTTTTAACAAATGGTATTGGATGATTTTCTAACTACTATGCTATATATCTGAAACTAATCCTATCTAATAAAGAGGGAATATGCTAATTGACTCTTACACCTTCACAAGATGGTGGTGCCCACAGCCAATAAAGAAGGAATATGCTAATTGACTGTCATGCCCTTACAAGATGGCGGCACCCACAGCCACAAGATGGTGGCACCCAGTCCCCTCAGGCCCGCCTCATCCAGCCAGAGTCCCCCAGTTCCCTCAGCCCTGCAGGGGAAGGCAGTTGGGGGCGATCAGACCAGCAGGGGAGAGCAGTTGGAGGTGATCGGGCCAGCAGGGGAGGGAAGTTGGGGACGATAATGCTGGCAGGGGAGCAGTTAGGGGGCTATCAGGCTGGTAGGCAGAGTGGTTATGGGCAATCAGGTAGGCAGGCAGGCGAGTGGTTAGGAGCCAGCAGTCCCAGATTGTGAGAGGGATAGCCAACTGCTGGTTTAGGCCTGATCCCTGTGGGGATCAGGATATTTCCAGAGGGGCCCCACATTGGAGAAATTGCAGGCTGGGCTGAGGGACACCCCCCCCATGCACGAATTTCATGCACTGGGCCTCTAGTATAATATTAAATGTAAACTATACTTGAAAAATAAAAAAGAATGCCCACTGTTATGTATTTAGAATGCCAAAGAAAGAATTCCATGTAAACAGAAGCAGTAAAGCATCCAACAGACTGTCAAATTACAGCGGGAAGGCTGGGGAGTGTTGGGGACGGAGGGAAATAGATCAACCAAAGGACTTGTATGCATGCATATAAGCACACCAATGGACACAAGACACTGGGTGGGGAGTGGGATAAGGGCATGCGACAGGGGTTAGGGGAGGCTGGGGGAAGGTCAATGGGGAAAAAAAGGAGATATATGTACTAATATATGTAATACTTTAAACAATAAAAAAACCCCAAAACAAACAAAAAAACCAAACCTATAATTTTATCACTTTTTCCATAACCCTGTGATAAACCAAGAAAGAGCTCTATGAAATTAGAATAGCTGTATTCCCCATTTAAATTCACTCTAATGTCTTAATATGCATCTCTCCTGTGGTTATAAAACATCACCACTTTAATTTAATCTGAACCTTCAAGTATCATCTCCATACCAAGTAAATGAATGATTCATTTATTCAAAATAAAATGAATCATTCTGAATTGGGTGATTTACACAAACATATGAGATATTAGCTACTTGTGCTATAAAAATGAGGAAAATTTTGTTATTTCAATTTATTTCTGGCTATTCTTGCCTCCGATCTTTTCCTACCTGATGTTGAGAGACTTTTTCCGCAGCTCACTCCACTTGAAGTTCATGTTATCCAAACGTCTTTGTAACAGGACTGCATCATCAGAACCTTCCAGGGATCTCAGGATTTTTTGGCCATTTTCATCTAGGTTGTGATAGATATCAGTGTGAGCTTCGATTTCTCCTTGGAGGTCCTACAGAATAGCAGGGAGAAAAACACATGCAGAATTAAAACACAGAACCGATCAGCTAGGAGTATGAGTCTGGAGAACTGTAAAAAATAACTATTAGTTCAGAAAATATTTCAATTAGGCCAACTAACAAAAAGATGAACTTCCAACTCACTTTTCTTGGTATATCTCTTCACATTATTAAGTAGATTGAAAATGGGCATCTTATCAGGTATAAGAAATGTATTCTTGGACATTATGAATTAAAACATAATATACTTATAACTTTATGAATTTCACAAGTTAAATCTTCTAGTCCATGGATGGAACATATTGTTTTATGGAAGTGATATGAAATAAAATTCCCATGATAAAGTGCACCTCAGTGTCAAGTCATATTTTCTATGCACGCGGTAATCTGAAGAGTTGACTGACTATAGAAGCTTGGCGAAACTAACAAACAAAGCTGTACTCAGTCCATAGAACCAGCACAGAACAGGATCCTATCATTGGAGAGCATCTTCTTGACAGTATGTATTAAGTTCACCTTGGTATTACAGCATCATACATTTATTAGTAAGATTTCCCATTTGAGATACCATCATATTTTTTGGCTTGACAGTAGAAAGTCCATAGGACACTGACAAGAGTTATGATAAGAAATTATGCATTCAACCTCATTTGTATATATACAGATCAAGAAAATTATCATAATAGAAGAATCTGACCTTTACATGGTATGTCTTCCTGTGTAACATTTTCAGCTTGAACCGGGGACTACAGCACTGATCCTGTTGCATAGCAATCCTGAGAAAACCCAGCGACTGAAAGACTCCTGCTTTAAAATGCCAACTTTGCTTACATTCTGTTGACAGAATGAATTTCGGAGCACAGGCTTCACCAGTCAATAATAATAAACAGCCACTTTGTAATCCCCACTAAATGGTAGCCAGGCCTGTGGATGTGGGAGGGACCTCAAAGAGAGGAGGCCTGGAATATGCAGCGACAGTTTATATTAAACAGCCAACTTTTCTTATCATTTTGCCATTATAAGTCAGAGACATTATAAATTCATTTTATATATGTGTTTCCCTCCTTGTTCCCAGCAGAACAGTCAAAGCCAAAAGAACATTCCTTAGAGAGCTGCCGGGTACCAGCATTCCTTTCTGCCTACACAATGAATGGAAGCTTTGTACATTATCTGACTTGCTTTTAGAGATTTGTACGCTTCTGTTCAACAAGTTTAAATATTCATTCGGAAGCTCCGAACAATTGGATTGACCTGTGTAACTAGAAAAAAATATTTTTTTTCTCTCTCTCATTCTAAAATTGAATTAAATTACTCTTCTAAAGTAAGGGGGGGATGTGGCAGCAATGATATGTAGAAATTCTGAAGGACTGGCCTGTGTTTTCAGTCATAGCATCTTGAATGCAGAATTTTGAATGTTGCAGAAGTAAGGTAGATGAACAATGAATATCTCCTGTCACTATTTTTGGTGGCCAAAGTATCCCTGATGGGCTCTAAAGAGAATTCTGTCCCATTTCCTTTGACAGGAAGAGAGGAGGGGGGATATGGATAGAACCACATCCAAAGTTGAAAGAAGGGAAATACTAAAACAGATTGAGTAGCATCTATCTCTATTCCATAAAAAACTATGTTCTGGAAGGAAATAGCCTGATTTTCAAAGGAGCCAATGTGGTGGAAAACTAGTATTGAGCTTCTTGCGGAAATGGAGTTTTAATCAAATATACATCCATTTTTTATGTTTGTGTACCTACATGGGAAAACATTGTCAGTTGAATTTGCTACTTCTTCAGCAAAAAAAGGTGAGGTTAATTTATCTAAATAATTCAGGAATGAAAACAGAACAGATCCAAGTTATCCAGATAATTCCACTACTTCCCTCTTTGACTCTCCTTCCTGTTGTATTTGATTAGTACACTACTTCAAACTTTGCCTCGGAGTACACACTTAAGAGAACTAAACCAAACCTTTAATTGTTCAACAAAATAAGACGTTTTGACTAACACAATCAGCTCTTTATGTTAACAGACAATAATGAGGTGAAGGCCTGGTGTGGGGGCGGGCCAGAAGAGGGCAATGGGGGGAAAAGGTGACATATATAATACTTTCAACAATAAAGATTTAAAAAAAATATAAAGTGGACCACCCTCAGGAGAGTACATAATCCTATCCTGTAATTGCATCCTCTCCTTGCTTTTTCCCACCTTCATATAATCTTCTTTATATCCCCTACTTTCTCTCAAATGCATAAAATAAACCACAAACGGTTGTTCTCTGGAGCATTTGAGATCTTGCTCCCCGGCATATGTTGTCAGTTTGGCTCAAATAAACTCTTATAAAAATTCTCTACAGGTCTGGACATTTCTTATGTTGACAGTTATTTCACTTCTGACTTAACTAGAAAAGATCACTCAAGCCTTAGTCTTTACATTTAATGTATGTTACCAATTTTTTCTCCTTTTTGTGATTGTATTCTTTTGAAAGAACAATAACTAATGAATAGGGAAAAAAGTTATTTGTTATATAACAACAGAAACAATAGGAGTGGCATATATAACACTTACTATACACCAGATACAGTCCAAAACTGTATATACATGAGCTCATTTAATCTACTCAGTAACCCTATAGGCTAGGCATTGTTATGATTTTTATTTTACATGTAGGAGAATGAAATTACAGAGAAGTTATGTAAAAATGCGCAGGGTCACACAGCTAATAAACCATGTGATCAGATATCAAACTCAGGCTATTGAATTCCAGGGATTAAGCACTACACAATATTACCTCTGAGATTTTTCCTATTAATTTTTAAATTTTTCCTATTAACTTTTCTTATTAATAATAGTTCTGCCTATGCTGGCCAGTGTATCTCAGTGGTTGAGTGTCGACCTATGAACCAGGAGGTCACGGTTCGATTCCCTGTCAGGGTATATGCCCAGATTGCAGGCTTGATCCCCATGAGGTGCGTGCATGAGGCAGCCAATCAATGATTCTTTCTCATCATTGATGTTTCTCTCTCTCTCCCTCTACTTTCCTCTCTGAAATTAATAAAAATCTATTAAAAAATAATACTCCTGCCTAAATTTCAGCAAATCTAGCACTGCCATTAGACAATGCAGAATAACATTTTCACTATTCAAAGAGTAATTTCATGGTCTTCTTAACATGGATACTTAAATAGAGCTGAAGCAGTGAACAGAGATATATCCAATACAACTAAGAGAGC
This sequence comes from Plecotus auritus, assembly GCF_963455305.1. Classification (NCBI taxonomy): domain Eukaryota; kingdom Metazoa; phylum Chordata; class Mammalia; order Chiroptera; family Vespertilionidae; genus Plecotus; species Plecotus auritus. The sequence goes on from NC_137784.1 coordinate 23,777,069, forward strand.
ACACAAAATATTTGAGAAAATGAATGCAAATGGAAAAATGATATATAGCCCCTCCCCTAAAAGAAACATATAGCCTAAAGTCCTATACAATTATGGAGCAAATTTTAGCTGTGAATATTAAGGAAGTTCAGATATGAGGCAAGTGATAAGTTCATAGTGTAGCCATTTTAGGAGTGGGGGGTATTCTGTTTCCTGCAGAGCTTTTCAAATCTCATACTTCCTTCTTTTCTAAGTCTAGCCTACTTCTGTCATAAGTCTCCTTTCCCAGGGAAAATGAATGGGAAGGTGCAGTTAAATAAACATAGTTTGCGTCTCCCCCTTCACTTTCCCTTATTAGCTGCATAAGTTTAAAAACTCTTTAATCTCTTTGGCTTCACTAAATATTAAATAATAATACCTACCTGCTGGGTTGTTTTGAATATTACATGGAATAATCCTTGTAAAATACTTTGAACAGCATTCAGAACACAACAGGCTTTTAATAAGTAACAGCTAATATACGGATTTGTATTACAAGAGAATCAGTGTGGAAATAAAGTGATAGAAATAGACTTCATAAAGTCAAGGGACTTACTTTGAGCCTTGAAGGATGAATAGGATTGAGAGAGGTGGAGGGAAGAGGGCATTCCAAGTGGAAAGAATAGAATAGTGATGGCTGAAAGGTAAGAATAAGTTTGGTTTATGAGCAGGGGCAATGAACTGTACATCCTGATTGAAATGAATGATGAACATTAGGGAGAAATAGGTAGAATATAGTCCTGGTCCTTAAATTAAGTTGGATAAAGTTCTTTTAGGAAGCAAATGAGAATAAAAGTTTATAAAGAAAAGGACAAATATGAGATTATTAAATATTAAATTTGTACTATCTTATTTGACAAATAGAATGATCCATGGTGTCCAAAAATAATAGGAATAATTTTTGCAATAGTAAATACAAAATAGTCCCTGCTATTCTGTAGAACCTCCAAGGAGGAATTGAATAATGGGGAAGAATATGAAAGGTTGCAAAATTTTTATTAGAAGAAAAATAAAGTAGGCAATGCCAGGAATTAGCATTACACTCTTCTTTTGTTTTCCAAACAAATGGTTATGATACTCTCCCAAAACATCATAGATAATAGCATCCACATATTTTTATGTATATGTAGAATTTTCTGTCTCTACAAAAGAACTCACCAAAAAAATAACCTCCCTATCTTGAATATAGCTGAGAATTATGCAACAAAACAAAACAAAAACAAAAAGATGCACAAAGAATAAAAATAGCCTGGCCGGTGTTGCTCAGTGGTTGATCACTGACCTATGAACCAGGAGGTCATGGTTCAATTCCTGTTCAGGGCACATGCCTGGGTTGTGGGCCTGATCCCCAGTAGATGGTGTGCAGGAGGTATCCAATCAATGATTCTCTGTCATCACTGATGTTTCTGTATCTCTATCCCTCTCCCTTCCTCTCTGAAATTAATAAAAATATTTTTTAAAAAGAATAAAAATAAGTAACCAAATTTCTCTAAAAATTCATTACAGACAAACCATCTCTAATCTTTTCTGAAAGCATTACCACATGAATAATGATACGGCCATTAGGTTCTCTTTACTGATACTTTTTACCTAATTTAAAAAGTGATGATCTGATTTCCAAGAACTTAAAAGGTCAGAAACAGAAGATCCAAAATAGGAGAGAAGTTATCCTTGAGGGCTAAACAGAGAGTAGCAAGAAGTGACACCTGACAGAGAACCGAAAGGTGTAAAAGGAGCCTCAGGTGCGCATAGTTGACCAGGGTCACACAGTGTGGAAAGAACAGCCTGAATATATTATTAGCCCTTGCAGGCATCACCTAGCTTTTAAGAAAAGCAAAATAATGTTAATGATGATGATCTTGAACTAGCCAGAAAAAGTAGATTTATGTTCAGTAAACTCTATTTAGAAAGAAAGCAGTGTATGTAAAACTCTTTAAATAAATTTATCCAATATGGTTATTCTGAAAAGGTGTTGCTGCTTTAAAGAAGTTAAAACCAACAAAAACAAACATACAAAAGTCAAACTCCCTTAGCTTGGCTATCCAAAATGACTTTTAACCATGGACTCTAAAAACTCAAGGTTTTGGAGTATACACACACACGCACACACACACACACACACACACACACACACACACACACACTCCATTATGAGAACAGAAATGGAAAGTAAATCTCTAGAAACGTTTATAGCAATTGTGGACTTGAAAAGGGAACACATGTTAACCTGACTAACTCATAGACCTAAAGTAATCACATAGAAATGATGGTCTGAAATGAAAACCTTTTAGTTAAAAAGTACTTTATAACGGGCAGTCATGTCCTAGGCCAGTGGTCAGCAAACTCATTAGTCAACATAGCCAAATATCAACAGTACAACGATTGAAATTTCTTTTGAGAGCCAAATTTTTTAAACTTAAACTTCTTCTAACGCCACTTCTTCAAAATAGACTCGCCCAGGCCATGGTATTTTGTGGAAGAGCCACACTCAAGGGGCCAAAGAGCCGCATGTGGCTTGCGAGCCACAGTTTGCCGACCACTGTCCTAGGCCAGTATCTTCCCCGACAAAGATCAACTTCGATCTTTACTTAGCCTATTGTCTTTTTACATTTAAGATAACATACCTTTGGAATGTCAGGGTAACTTGTAACTTCCCTTTTTCCCGTGCTGGGGTGAAGACCACAGATTCCCTCATTGTTATTGTTATGTTAATTATTGACTGTTAACTAACTTGTACCCACCTGTGTAAAAGAAGCACATGTCTATCATTTTACTTTTTATCCAATCCCAGAGGTTCCCCCCCACACACTTTGCTTTCTTCACCTCCCTAACCTAATACCTGTGGATTTCATGTAACCCACCTACATCTCCTCCTTTGATTGTAATGTATAAAAATAGGTGAAAAACTCCCATTCTCCAGAGCATTATTGCAATACCTTGAGATTCTGCTTCCCGGCAATTGTTGACAGTTTGGCTCAAATAAACTCACAAAAATTCTTTATAGGTTTGAATGCTTTTTTTCCATGTTAACACAATCTAAAAATAAAAAGTATGGGCTTGCATTTTGTGTGTCTGGTTTTTATAATCTTCTAAAAGTAATTCATTTTTATTGTATGTTACATGAGTATCAGTCTGTTATGTGTTGGAACTTAAAACTAGCAAAACAAAACAGAATTATGCTCCCTAATGGAATTTTTGAGAAGCACCCACATAAAGGAATTGGACTCACAATATTGACCTTATAAGGACTCTAATCTAACCACCAGAGGTTCCTAACTCACTCAGGAAATGCAGTTGGGTACAGATTCACAGTGGATGTGCCTGCTATTCTATATGTGACTATTGCAATACTCTTATAAAAGCAGCAGGGTTGTCATCCCAAGAGATACAAGAGTTAATTTGATGACTGTCATTTGGCTTGAAGCCTGTTTGCTCTAGGTAGATAAGGAGTATGTTTTCAGGTCTACTGCATCGCAATGCATCTTAAACAAACAGCTATGGATTTAGGAGTCCATAGGCTTTGCTTTTAAAAATGGCTGTTATTAAGGTCTTCAGAGACTATTATCCTGCAGGGTTTGTTGTCTTTGCTTTGATATCTCATTCAAAAATTCTCACACAAGCACTAGAACAATGGAGAGAAGGGATACGCTCTCCTGCCTCAGTACATTCCCAGGTGCAAAGCTTTATTTCAAAATCTAATCTTTAAAAATGCCTGGCCTAGGGTAGATTATCCCAGAGGAAACTGAGCAAAATCTCATTTGTCAGACTGCCTTAAGCAATTCCAAACCCTGGTAACATGTGACGCTTTCTCTTCTTGTCTGACCCTCTGATTTACTCGAGTCTTAAAATTACTTTTGAAAGCTGAAGAGTTCATTTCAGATATACTAGATTAGAAGTACAAGTATATTTTTTCTTCTGCATTTTGTTTTCCTAGTTTCTTTTTATTCTGTCATAGTTAAAAAATGTTCTGACTGTTCATCACACAAGCATGCATTAAGTGCCTATTGTATGTCCAAGATTTCATTAAGAGCTATGGAAACACATATAATGTTAAGAAAGATGTAGTTATAGCCCTTAAATTCCTTCCTTCCTTCCTTCCTTCCTTCCTTCCTTCCTTCCTTCCTTCCTTCCTTCCTTCCTTCCTTCCTTCCTTCCCCTATTTCTATCCCCCTCCCTCCCTTCCTAGCCCATCTCTTCCCTTCCTCCCTCCACCCGTCACTCCTTCCCTCCATCCCACTAATATTTAGTATATTATCATCCAGGTCTGCAGTGGTGAAAAAAAAAAACCACAAACTAAACAAACTTCTGCCCTCTTGATGTTCATAGCATAATAAGAAAAAAAGAGAGAGAAATAGGATAAACAGGGGAGAGATATGGTAAAACAGCTAAACAAATTATCAATAAAATAAGAAGGTAACAAATGGGTGGCTACGATGAGAATAATGGTGTACATATGAGAAGGTTCAATGTCAGGTGAGACTTGAAGGATGCGAGGACACCATTTACAGGAAAACTGAAATGCACAGAGTTCCAAGTGAAAGAGCCTTTACATCAGGAAAGATCTTGACTAAAACTTACCAAGAAAACTGACATATCTTGATGTGGGGTTGGGGGGATGAGAATAGATAAACCAAAGGCCTTATATATTAATAGGCATAGCCCATGGACATGGGCAATAGGGTAGTGAAGACCTGGGGCGATAGGTAGGGGCTGGGAGGAGTGGAGGGTAAGGGGAGAAGAGGGAAGATATCTGTAATATTATCAACCATAAAAAGTTTATTAAAAATCTCTCTATATATAAAAGCCTAAGCAACTGTCGCAACCAAAACAACAGAACAGACGATCGAACAGGTTGCATGGGGTGACCAGACCAGCAGGGGGTTAGTGAGGGACTACCAAATGACTGAACATCAGGCTGCGTGGGGTGACCAGGCCGGCGGGGGGGGGAGGGCAGTTAGGGGTGATCAGGCTGGTGGGGGGGCATGGAGGGGTGAGCAGGCTGGCAGAGGGGGGCAGTGAGGGGTGACTAAGCTGGTGGGGGGGGCAGTAAGGGGCTACCAGGCAGGCAGGCAGGTGAGCAATTAGGAGCCAATGGTCCCAGATTGTGAGAGGGATGTCCAACTGCTAGCAGTCAGACATCCCCCAAGGGGTCCCGGATTGGAGAGGGTGAAGGCTGGGCTGAGGGGACCCCACCCCCCCATGCATGAATTTCATGCACCGGGCCTCTAGTAAAAATAATAAAATAGTGGTTTTGAAAAACAAAACAACAACAAAAAAGAAATGCGCCTGGAAATAAGGTAAGAGAGGCTTCATATAATATGGGGCTTTGAAGTCTCATGAAAAGGAGTTTGAATTTTATTTCAAGTGCAGTGGAAAGCAATAGAAACTTTTAAAGCAGGATAGTGACATCATCTGATTTAGGCTTCAAATAAATCACTATATTGCTATATGACGATTACAGAAGGCAGAAGAGGAACAGGAGGACCAGTTAGAGGCCAGGCCCTGTAATCCAGGCAAGAGATAATGTGGCCTGGACTAGGAAGATTGCGGAAGGTGAGAAGTAGACTGATGTGAGATATAATTTGGGTACTAGATCTCTCTCACATACTAATGGATTAGATGAGAGAGCCAAGGAGAAGGATATCTCAAGGATGTGTAATGAAATTTTAACTTAAACAATTGAAAGATGGTAGTGTCATTTACTGAAACAGGGAGTAAGTGATAGAGAGATCATTGAGTGCTCATAAATTATAAAAATGTCTGCATGTGTGACTCAATTTCATCCTTCTCTTGCTCTACCTTTTGCAGGTAGATTTTGGCAAAGTGATAACCATTCCCAACAATATTATGAAGATAGAAATGTTATTTAAGTTTTTTAATTTCCCCAGGAGTAAGACAAACTTTATATATTGGGTTAAACACACACACACACACACACACACACACACACACACACACACACACACACCTTGGTGCAAATAAATTACAATAAGGCAAGAGCATTGACACTGAAAATGTATAGATACTACTACCTAAAATATATCCTATGAGTCATCTCTGAGGTATATGGGAGTGAATGTTAAAGGACACAAAATCCTGAGAAAGGGTATATAGAACAACACTGCATCAGCTTATTTTAAAAAGTTAAGATGCTATGGACCCAGTGGGAAACTAATGTTGGTATCCATTTGGCTCAGCACTTAAGTTATAAAAAAAATGGCATGCCTTTATAACACTGTTGTTAGAAGGTAAAATAAGCCCTTACATAAGCTGAGTTTTTTTTTAACTAATACATCTAAAATCCATATAAAAACCTATATTGTGTTGCAATATTACTTCAGGTATTGCTATTCTGCTTTGCTCATAATTGGTTATTTCCTACACGAGACATCTTTCAGAAGATAATTGTCAATGGTAATAGTGAAAGGTTCTCACACAAACTCTAGATTTCACTTTTAAATCACAAAGACAATCAAATATGAAAAGTCTACAATGTCGAAGGTACTTTTGGTTTTGTGTTATGTTTTATGTGCAGGAATCAGCGTGTTTGACGGTAACTCTCCTTATCTGAGAAAGACCAGATGGGCTTTTCCGATAATGAAATATATTTACTATTGCAGAGCCACAATGAGGGCTGGGGGCAGAGTAGGGAGATGAAACAAGGTAGAAAACTTATAAATCCTTTACACAAACTCTGTGAAGTAGGCCTTCTTAATTCCACAGTTGAGTAAACTACAATTGGGAGAGGTGAGGTAACTTGTCTAAATCCCACAGCTGTTATGTGGCAGAAAGAGGATTAGAGCACAGATCTGTCTGAACTTATATTCTTTTTACTCCTCCACCCTATTCCTCCTCCACCTTTCAAATATACAAAGCAAGTGACTTCTGAATTGGGCTACATGATACACAACACAACGATTAATTCATTAAGGTGACTGTGAGCTATTTCGTTTGAGAAATTTACTGTGATACTGTGAGAGGAATGGCCAGGCAACTGAGTTATTTTCCAGTTAGGTATTAACTTATTTATTCTCCTCAGTTAACTCAGAATTAATACCTTTAATGATTTTGAATGGTTCTAAGTGAGCAGAATAGATTTCTATTCTTAAAATAGACAATTATCTTCCCATGAGAAATATACATCTGGTTTTATGTATCTGCACAATTTGTGTATGTTTTAGATAGTATACAGAGTTAGGGAAACTCATTTCCTGAATCTCTGTCACAGAGCTACTTTTTTTTTTTCCTCTAGAGAATCACTATCACTGTAGTTCAAGATTGTGTATTAGAAATAAGTTGATGTGAAGTCTCATCTCATCCTAACAGGAATATGTAAGAAGGCAAGAACATATGGCAAAGTGCCATAATTAATTTTGATAATACACTAGAAATCATAATAGCCACGGAGCTAATTTCCTCTGGCTTGTTTTAATTATGAACGTTGTAAATGCAGAACAACTTTATTTAATTCCTCACCCCCCAAAAAAAACCACATCATTGTATCCTGACACAACCACACAACAACTCTACAGCTGAGGCAACAATTTAAAACCGCTTAGCAATGTAATAATAAATCTAACATGTTTCTATATTTTTCACTTTAAATAGCAGGACAATTCCCAAATAATTCACAAACACATGTTGGCACCATTGCATTCATTTGTGGGTATTTTTTAGCCTAAAATTTTAGAGAGATTACCTTAAAAAATTCTAGGTATCTATAAAGTTTGAATGCTAAAGGAGATTCCAGCAATATAATGTTAACTAAAGCCATACTGACATAATTGTGTTGGATTTCCTGTTGATTTTTGTGCATTAATGTCTGTCTATTACCAAGTAGAGAAAATTACTTCTTCTGGAGAGTGTAATGATGTGTGTGTGTGTGTGTGTGTGCGCTCATGGGTGCACCTAGGGAGTTATGTCACCCTATTTTGCTTTTCTTCTCTCATGGAATAGGGTGGATGGTGTTACTCTTTTGTCAATGTATGAGGAAAAGGAAGAAAATGGATATGCCTGTGGCCATCAATATAAAGGTAGGTAACACTGACATGTCTGCCATAGGAAACATGACATAAATGAAACTGGAAAAATATTAAGCAATATTTCTTAATTTCTAAAACCCACTGTGCAGAAGCCAGAAACCCAAATAATGAGTTTTCCATTGTATACCCACTTATCTTCCCCAAAGCTTTCAGTTCAGAACATCCTAGAGAACCTAGACTGTCTTGACCCAGGGCATTCTTGGCTTTTGGCCAGGAGATGATGCTTCTTTCACCTGATCACATGTAGATTTGAAAAAGCTATCACCAGGAGAGTAAGGTTTTGTAAGGCTTTGGTTTTTCCATAGTCATGAGATAAATTATATAAGTTTTAATAAAAAACAAGAATAGAGAAAAAGATGTCTGGGTGTGGTGTTGGATGGGTGCTGGACTTCTGAGGGTGATCATTTTGTAAGTTATGTGGATGTCTAACCACTATTTGTACCCTTGAAACTAATGAAATGTTGTCTGTAAACTGTAATTGAAAAGTAAAAAAAAATATTTTAAAAAGATAAGAGGATGTCTTTATAGATTATTGTACATCATAAGCGTTTTTATGTGGGAACTACATTGTAATATCTGTTATACAACAGTAGAAACCTACCTCACAGTGCCCTGAGTAAAAAAGGAAAAATTTTACTTGGATTTAATCATTGTCAGGTATCTTTAGTATAAATTAAGAAGCCTGGTCACCCCCAAAATTAGAAGTGGTAAACAGGTTATGTCCATAGGGCTTTTACCATGTACACATATTTTTGGTCCACTCTTTTCAGACAGGGGTAACATGAACTGCATAGTTGTCAGGAATCTCTTAGAGTTTAACAGGGGGAAAAAAACCCTTTATCAATAGGGGACTGAGAAACCAGTGTAGGTAATATCTAATTATTAATGTTATCTTGAGCAGACAATAAAGACTTGCCCAAATACCCTTCTGCCTGGTTCTGTCAGAGTTCTGTTCCTTTCTGGCTTCCTGATTTTTCCCTTTTGTGAATTGGCAGAAAGATGGGGTGTCTTCCCTAACTTATATCTAAAACACTCATACAATCATAACATATAAGTTTCTTATTTCAAGGGGAACACAGACTCCTGAAAAAGTCTTAGGTAAACACATGGACCCAGATAACATGCAATAATGTTAATGTTGACATAGCCCTATGTGAACACAGAACAATCAGCCTGTCACCAAGATTTGTAGATGGCATCACACAAGGGATGGCATTTGAGCAGGGTCTTAAGGCAGAGAATGAGCAGACCAGGAAAGAAGTGGGAGAATGAAATTTGAAGCAGAGGAAAGAGCATGTGTAATATTGAAGATAAGATAACTGAGTAATTCTATATGGCAAGAGGGGAAGGTCCATGTGGGCCAAGGGAGAGGGTTCTTTTTACTCTGTGTCATCCACATGTTATGCCCAGATTTTGTGATCCCCAAAGACCACCAGGGAACCGAGTTCGATGCAAAAGCAAAGAGCCTTTATTCAAGCTAGCTCGAGCTCAGTCCCACACACACACATCGGCACAGCGGCAAGGTGGAGAAAGAGAGAGAGCTTCAACAGGACAAAGGTTTTATAGGGATCTGGGGCAGGGGGAGGGTCCCCTGAGTTGGCTGACCCCGATTGGTCAGTTCCAGGACACCTGAAGGGACTAGCAAGGCTGTCCCCTACCCATACAGTTTTCCCAGGCTTGTTTGGATGGCGGTTATCAGTAGAATGAGAGCAACCTTTCATAGCTTACCAAGAAGTCTGTAACTATTTACTGAGATTTGCTGTACTGAGAATTTGTCCTTCTGCTCTGTCTCTCCCTTAGAGATTAAGAGGAACAAAGAATACATTCCTCTTGACAGACCTCCTATTCAGTGTTTTGTGCACAAAAGGCATTACGCAGTTAATAAACTTGCTGCAGTCTCTTGATGATCTGTAGTCCTCCCGATCCCGCTCTCCTGTCTTTCTTTCTTTTCTCAATTCCCACCTCCCTACCTCAGCCCGGTTCAACCTGTCAGGCTGGCCCTGGTACCTGATGGGTGAAGGAGCATGCTACAGTATAGCCCAATTTGGGCCTAGCTGCTTTCTTGTAGTTTTTCTCAGAAGGGAGGTTATTCTGGGGACAGGATGAAGGGCCTAGCACAAAAATGGAGTCTCTGCCCTTTCAAAAATGAGCTTGTATCATGTATTGGTAGTTTGTCTAGATCAGTGGTTGTCAAACCTGAGCAAACTTGAGAATCACCTGGAGGGCTTATGAAAACATAGGCTGCTGGGCCCCAACCCTGGGGTTCATGATTCTGTGGGTCTGAGGTAGAGCTCAAGAATTTGCATTTCTAACAAGTCCCCAGATGAAGCTGATACTGCTCCAGGTACCATATTTTGGAAATGTACCTCTGGCCTAGCATAACAGTCCTTCATATTCTAGAGATCATGACTGCCTTTGTAGAAATGAGGGATCATTTCCTCAGAAACCTATGCAAAGATTGATAAATACAAATCATGACCTATAGTTTCATGGGCTTCCAAGACGCACTAAGAAGAAATGCAGAGTGGTAACCTACTGGCAGCCACCTCCATCTCCATGAAATATAGCTTGTCCCAAAATTGTATACACACACTTTGAATAACAATTAAGGCAGTGTTTATTAAAATACATTTCATTTTCAAAATTGAGCTATTAGCTGTTAAAGTACATATACATTTTTGGGACACCCTGTATATTGAATTAATAAAGACAATGTAGCTTTCAAGGACCATTTTAATGGACTTTCAGGAAGAAGAGCACATTGAATGTGGCACTTATCCATGCATCTGGAAATTAGTAATAGCGATACTAGGTGCAAAATGACCAGATTTGGGGGAGTGGGGGATATCAAAGGGCAGTGCAGTCCTTGGGTGTTACAATAACCACATTCTAACCATATTCAAGTAACCTGGACCTTTCCCATTCTGAACTGCCATCTGTTTGGGAAATAACAAATAAGAGAGGGATGGGTGGGTAATGTGGAAGAAAATGGTGCATTTAGCCAGGGGCCTGGGGAAGGACACAATTTGGTCCTTTGGGTAAGTGTAGCTATGGCTCTAGAAACTCTGGCTGGTAGGCCACAGAAACACTTTAAGATCAAAGAAAGAGATAATTAAGAATAAGCTTAAAAGAAAACTTCAAATCAGTTGTGCTGCACAAAGATAGGATACAATCCCTGTTGTAGAAAAAAAAATTTGACTTTACTTTTTACCTAAGAATGTGCTTTTCATAACCCAGAGGTATAGATATTTTTAAATGACCCTGAAAAGAAAGCAGAGGTGCTCTTTATTTCATGAAAAGGAAGTCATCCTTCATTTAAAGAACCTTAGGTCTGCTCTGCATACATGCATGCAGTCAGGAATGCGAGGCAAATATTGTAGTATTCATTTTGGCAACTATAAATTCAAGTGATCCTCTGAGGTTGGGGGAAAAAGGCCCACTGAGCTGGAGAGCAGAGCTCTTCCGTTAACTTACTGAAGAAGTGATAGTGATAGGGGCAGAAATAGAATATTGGGGACCAGCTATAATTGTGAAAAATATCAATGATACTCTGTTAACCGTAATTGTTTTGTTCTGTTTAAAGAAAGCACATTCTAACCTGGCTGGGAGTCCTGGGAGCTCACCTGGAAATGCAGCCCGTCCACCACATCCAGAAGCTGTCTATTACCATGGAAAAATTGATAACCTTGTTGCAGAAACCGGAGCTGCCAGCCCTTTGAAGATCCCCCCAGCCTTTGTATACCTGCAGGCCTTTGCAAATCCCCAGCCCTCTTTATTTGAGAACAGCCCATTTGGCATACCCTTTTGCCTACTTCACCATGTAATCTTCATCCTTCTACCCAATATAAGCAGCAACCCTGTCTCTGCTGAATTGGTTCAAGTAGTGACTGGCAGCCCGGACCCATTGATTGTCCAGTTACAATAGTGGTACAGGCCAAACACCCTTTAATAACCTGAGCAAAATACACCTCTGAGTCGATGAAGATTTTCTGTTATTGCACAGGCTGCTTTGCCTAAAGCCAGGAAAACTCCATCTGATGCTAATGTTTTCAGTGCTGATCCATCTCTGAACTCAATTCTTTTCAGCAAACTTTCATTGGGTCTCGTCACGGGCACATTTACAGAGCAATTTCCATAATGATAAAATCTCTTCAAATGAGATTTAAAATGTAATTAAAGGGCAGATTTGATGTGGTAAAGGCATTGTTGTGCAGTGGCCATACATCATCATGCCATAGAGCGCTCATTCAGCTAGCCTATGGCATGACCCCAATTTCACTCTGGTAAAATTACATGTCCTTGTTTCATGCTAATGGCTAGATTAAGAAAATTAAGATAAAAAGCTTCTCTATTAGACAGAGAATTCCATAAATAAGAGTCAGAATTTTGCACCCTTCTCCATTCATTCTATATCTTTGACTTCGGAGCCTGCAAGCAACTCCTTGAATCCTAAGGCGAACACTTACAAATGGACAAGTGAAAGCTGAAAGGGCCTGCTTGCCCTGAGAAGTGGATCTCCATAAATCCCAAGCCTATTCTCAAGGTTTTAGGTGCAATTGCTACAAAAGTAGTATCTGAACGGATGAATATTTGCTCCTGGAAAACTGCTTGGTGCCTGAGAAAGCAAGAAAGTATTCCTTGGGCAGTTCATTTCTGAAACCTCAATAGTAACTTAAACTATTCTTCACCATACAATCAATATAAGATTTTATGCTTTGAAATTTCCCCAACCCCCAAACATTTTGCCTACCCAGATCCTCTATCAATGAGTATCCTAAATCATGGTATTTACCAAGTGATGTGAAATGATTTTTCACTGGGCTGCAGGCTTACTTAATGATAGCTAATCCTATATGATAGGGAAATCATGTGGTGTTTTTTATTTTATTGATTTCAGAGAGAGGAAGGGAGAGGGAGAAGGAGACAGAAACATCAATGACAAGAGAGAATCATCGATAGGCTGCCTCCTGCCCACCCCCCACTGGGGATTGATCCTGCAACCCAGGCATGTGCTCTGACCAAGAATCAAACCTGGTTCATGGGTTCACACTCAACCACTGAACAATACTGGCCAGGCTGGTGTTTTGTTTTGTGTTTTTTTTTTTAAACACTCAGGGCAAATCAAATCATTTAAAAGACCAGATTTTAAATAAAGAAATTTAAAAAAATAAAAAAATAAAAGACCAGGTTTTAGATCTAAGATCATACTGAAAGTATTCTGAAGATTTGGGCCTTTTAAACACCATATATTCATTGTATTCTCTTTCAAAAATACCATGATGATATTCACAGAAAAAAATGCTAACTAATGTCTGAGTTATATAGAATATTGAGAATTCCATTATTTTTTTCCTGTGCCTAAATGAAACATTTCATTTGGCAAACAGTCTATGGAGTGAAATTTATTCTTGTGATTTGGGGAGTTACAAAACAACTCCTGTGTTTTAAAATATCATCAAATGTGTGAAATTAAATTACATATAATTAGTAAAAATAATTTCATGGTCTTTAACTTACTGATGATAAGAATTTGTCATCAAATAGTTATTGAGCTTTTAAGTGCAATAATGTTTTCATAGGCAAAAGTAAGACACCAGAAAAAATAACATACACTTGTGAAGAGAAAATGGATCTACTGTATCTCTGAAATAAAAGCAACTTATAAGCCTCCTTTATTAAAAATAAAAGGTCACAAGTTAAGTTAATCTACAAAGTTCACCTCCATTATTGAAGATGTAATGCTATTTTCAGTTTGCTTTCATAGCAAACAATGCATGGGAAGTTTGATTTCAGAATAACTTCTTTTAGCCAAATAACCCTCATCAACCATTGGACAAAGTTTTCTGTCAATTAATTCCCCTACTTCCCACTCACCACCAGAGATAAGAGGATTGAAGAGACAGCACCATTCTCTGTAGGACTGTTTGCTTGCACTCAGCCAAGCTTCCATTGCTTGATTTCATTGCCGTGAAAAGTCCTGCAGGATCATTTGGAGAGCAGCTACCTCTATTACTTCTCCCAACATCCCACTGCTTCCAATTACCACTGATTTTCTGTTACAATCAGTAGCCTTGAAACTTGAACTACCCAACTGTTTTAAATTCGGAAGAGAAAATCCCAGGGAAAATGGGCAACAAAAAAGTTCCCATGTTTCTGAAGAACACTATTGTGCTTGCATGATTGCTTTTCATCATCCTTGACTGCTCTGATGGCAGTATTTCTTTTCATGCTCTAGGCTGACATTTCCCCTCACTAAATCGTTAATTAACATGGTACAAATCCACCCTTCTTCCTTTTGACATCTTCACGCATGAAATAAGTAAAGCAGTCCCTAATTTAGAAAGAGTTCTGTAACCAAACGTCATCTGCAAGTCAATGGTTAAGAACCCAAGAGTCAAAGTTCCATTGAGACAATAGCCATATATGTCTTGGGCCAGCACTTACACAACTATCTGACTTTTAATATGGGTAAACTATGTCATTCTGATAGCATTACTTTGGGTTATGTGATTTGGGAAGTGTGCATCTTTTGGGGAACAAAAAGAAGTACTAAAGGAAGTAGTATTTCCTTCCTGAATCCTGAATGTGCCCCATGCAAACAGTAAGCAAAGGAAATCTGGTTTCACATTTGCCTATCTCATTCCACCTCCTGGTGCCCAATCTTTTCTACTCCTGAATTTCCTTATGCCCCCATAAATCCTTCTCTCCTACCTGTTGAAAACCATAATCCCCAAACATAGTCTGACCACTTTCACATTCTGGGAGGTTTTGACATTTAAGTTAAGCCAAATAAAGCACAGACTGCTAGGATTTCAGAGAGTGTAAGAATGCAGAGTGAAAATATTCAGATGCTAGCAAAAGTATCGGGTAGAAAGGTTTCAGCCGCTTGTGGTAGGAAAGCTACTTTGGTTAATACTATGGATTGTCTTACCCAAACCTCCATACCACCCGACTTCTAGTTAGACAGGCTAGAAATTTAAATGTGTATTTGCCATGCTTCTATGTATCTAGGATTCTGGACATGAATTAGGTTTTAATAAGTTAGGGTTATCAGGTAAAATATGGGTACCTATTAAATTTGAATTTCAGATAAACAATGTGTGTTTTTTTAGTATAAGTAAGTTGTATGCATTATTTTTGTTTGCTAAGTCTGGAACTGTACATCAAGTATATGGACTTGTGAGATATTTGGAAGGTGGAAGTTAAGTAGAGGCCATCCTCCCGCTCCTTTTGGCTGTTTATGTTGGCAGCTTAGTCGTAGAAGTATGAGATTTCCCAAAACATAGTTCTCAAATCCATTCTTCAGTTTCCTGGGTGGAAGAAAGCAGTTGCTAACATCAGCTACAGAAATGGTAACCTATAGAAATCAATTTTCTGATTCCTAGTTCACAGTTGTATAGAATTGTCCTCCAGTTCATTGTCAGTGGTATCTCAGAGATGGCAGTTCTCTAGTGGATCTGTTCTATTTGGCTTTAGAAGTCTATCCTGGAAGCCAAGTATAAAATCTGTTCCTCCAGCCTTTCCAAAGATTGAGTATGCATCGAATCCTCTATATGGAATATTGTCTGATTATCATATGTAGGGTAGTTTTTCTTTTCTGCACTGAACTGTGAATGCTATATCGGCCCTCAGTTTCTCTATTTGTTTCTAGTACTGGAAGTATCTTCCTTTAGTCATTAAAAAATCTGCAAACAAAAAACTATATGGTTTTCTCAACATTGCTCATTGTCACAGACATGAGATCTATCAAAGCAGGGTAGGAAGTCAGGAAGGCAAAAAGGTTTATACCTCTGGACTGATGTTTTATTTATAAAGAAAATACTTTACGAGATACTTTAGATTGTGGCAACACATGAAAATACTTAAACAGTTCTAGCCAGTTGCTCAGTGGTTAGAGTATTGGCCTGTGGACTGAAGGGTCCCAGGTTTGATTCTGGTCAAGCGCACATACCTCGATTGCAGGTTCCTCCCCAGCCCGGGCCATGATCAAGACACATGCAGGGGGCAACCAATCAATGTGTTTCTCTCACATGGATATTTCTCTCTCTTTTCCATTCTCTCTAAAAATCAATGGAAAAATATCCTCGGGTGAGGATTAAAAAAACAATGGAAAAATATCGTCTGGTGAGGACTAACAACAACAAAGTACCTAAACATTATGTCTTCATCCTTTACAAAAATCTCACTATTACTTTACTTCTATCTTTTGTTCCTCATATCTAGGTGTCAACTTTTCACTGACAACACATTTGATGCCTAGGGAAAATATTTGATTCAACAGTTTCATAACAGGATGTTCTAATAATTAAAACATGGTACACTACCATTCAAGCTTCCTCCCCCCAAAAAAAAATCTCCAAAGTGGAATATCACAAACTTGATTCATATGCAAAGACATGGGGAAGAGCAAAGGGTTACTAAGGAAGACAGTTTGCTTTTTCAGGCCTGGCTTGCATGTGTGAGATGAACCCTGGAGAACAGAGCTTGCCTCCCTGCTGTCAGTACTGGACACAGCCCTGAGCACATACTAGGCACCCCATAAATTGAGCTGAAGTTTTCAATAATTTAGCTGCATTTCTTAAAAGCACCAGGTTCTAACATTAGGAGATATTGACATAGTAAACATGGACCATCCCCTAGTGGTCAAGGTTTTCTACTATTCGATCCACATAAGTAGTTTATTGTCCAAACACAAATACTTTTGAGAGTATATAGGGGTGCTATTAATAATTATGCTAAGAACAACAAACATAAACTGGGACTGTCCTGTGCAAATCAGGATGAACAAACCTAGAGCAATTCATAAAGTGGGGAAAAAAGTCCTGACTGGGCCCTTAGGTTTCCTCATTATCAGCTGAGGCAGCCTTTCTTCTTCCTCACTCCCTGAAAGTAACAAAAGGTCTGTGACATGGTGTCTCCTTCCTGCCTGGGGTGTGCTGAGGGCAGTGAATTGATCACTGCACCTGTTTCTTACATTCAGGGAAAGGCGAGCAGAGAAAAGCCAGAGGTTCATACCACTGTGTGTGCACCCAGGTGCCTTCTCACCATAGGGAGTAAACACCTTCTATTCTGTTTACTATGGGAAGGAAAATAAAAAAAAGAGGGCCAGTAGCAAAATGCCCTTCAAAGAAAACATTTTGTGAGCCTGTGTGTGACAGAGATAAGAGCTAGGACACTGTCAAGGGAAATATCCTGGAATAGCTTCTTGAAAGAAATATTTTTTTTTTTAAATTGAGAGAAAGTGAATGTTGCTACAACACCTATTCTGTGTCATCTGTACACAATATTCATCTCAGCAAGAAGATCAAGTTTCTGCATTTGCCAGACATACCCATTGAAAAGAATTCACTTTCTTGAAATTTACTTTAAATTCTCCATTATGGAGAATTCATTCCCATATGTATTTGATACCTGACATTTAATATTGAGTTTACATTTACAACAATGGCTTCCCAGGGCTCCTATGCCAATCAAAAGTTTCTTCCAAGACATTTCTATTCATATCTAAGGAGAGCAGAGACATAAAGAGAAAAATACCAAGAACATGAACAACATGGATTAATAACTGGTTTATATCTAAAATCCCTAATCTTAGAAATTTAAAGAGATATGGAAAATTATACACATTGGTCTTTCCTTTAAAAGAAAAGCAGAGAGAAGACACTGGGATGGAAACCCTCCTGCTAGTCCGGTTGCTCCTGAGGGCAGGAACCATATCTGCCTTGCTTACCTCTGTATCTCCAGCTTCCGGGTTGCTAGTTGGTATGCAGCTGCTTTTGTTTTTGGTAAAGAGTTATTGAACAAATGATTAGATAGATTAATGAATTGATAAATTATGAAATAAAGTCAAGTAACTTCAGAACATCAAGAAGGTTAATAATGAGAGTCAAGGAGTTGGTAATGTTTTTTTAAAATTTCTTTATTGCCAGAACCGGTTTGGCTCAGTGGATAGAGCGTCAGCCTGCGGACTGAAGGGTCCCAGGTTTGATTCCGGTCAAGGGCATGTAACTTGGTTGCGGGCACATCCCCGGTGGGAGGTGTGCAGGAGGCAACTGATCGATGTTTCTCTCTCATCGATGTTTCTGACTATCTATCCCTCTTCCTTCCTCTCTGTAAAAAATCAATAAAATATATTTTTAAAAAAATAAAATAAAATTTCTTTATTGATTAAGGTATTACATATGTGTCCTTATCTTGTTATGTGATGGATGGTAGGTTACCTTGGTCTGTAACTAAATAATGAAGCACTTGTTTCTCTCTTATTTATAAAAAATATATATCTTCATTGATTTCAGAGAGGGAGGGAGATGGAGAAAAAGATAGAAACATCAATGATGAGAGAGAATCATTGATCGACTGCCTCCTGCACCCCCCACCACTGGGGATCAAGCCCACAACCCGGGCATGTACCCTGACTAGGAATCAAACTGTGACCTCCTGGTTCATAGGTTGATGCTCAACCACTGAGCCACACCGGCCAGGCTTGTTTCTCTTAATAGCAGTCTAGTTTACTGTATGATTGTTTTAACCACTTTTGCCCTTCAATTTTCCAAGTCACGGCAGTTCTCTTGGCTTCTCCTAGTATGATGATAGGATTATCATATGCCATTATCCATTCATTCATCCATTCATTCTACGAATACTAAGTCCAGAGATGAACATGACACACATGGTCATAGCCTGGCCTAAGGTTTTCTCTTGTAAAAGAATAACACCATGGTTTAAATCAGGTACTCTGAATACAAAGCATTGTGAAAGGTGGACAACACTGACACAGCGGAGATTCTATGACAGGATGAATACACCTTCTGAGACAATCTCTCTTAATTTAACACTTAAGAAATCAGCTAAAGGGAAAAATTGTTTGCACAGAAAAGAAAATCATTTAAGAGAAGATTGAGTAATTACCAGGTTCTCTTGATTAGGTAGAAAACATGTCCTGGGAGTTAAAATCTCAAGGCAGACTTTTTTTTTGGCCTATATTATGTTTGGACTAGCCACATGGCATTAAATTATTATAGCACCCATCATGTTACGTACGGTTGCTTCTTGGCCTAGGATTAATAATAACAAACAAGCTAACAAACCAAAAAAAATCAAAATTTATTTTGCAGTATATTTTATCAGTAGAGTTCATGGTAGTTGATGTACACTTAATTTTAAAAGGTAGGGAAGGTTTAAATTGGGGAGGTGAGGAAAGAAGAAGGAAAATAGATGGAAATAGAAGTGCAAGGAAGATGCTGAAACAGTTTTCATAAACTTAGCAGCAATGAGACGTACTTAAAACTGCAAACAAAAAGAATGCCATTACTCACTGATTCTGTAGTCAACACTTTCTCTAATATCCCAGAGAAGCTATTTCAAATTGCCACTTTCTTTGAATTTTAGACTCTAACACCATTACCATCACACTGCATTTAACCACAACTTCCACTTCAATGAGAAAAAAATACAGTAGAAGGACCCTATTTTAACCTTTCACTAAACTTACAAAAATACCAGCAACTATGACTATCCTTTATCTCCTCTTCTATAGTTGCAAAAGATGTGCCTTCATTCCTATCTGAGACCACTAATGATCCCTCATTTCTTTTGTATCCTCAACTTCTCCTTTCCACTGACATTTAAACATACTCAAATCCTCTTGTCTTAAGGCCATTCCTTTCTTCTTGCCCCTCCATCCATTTTCTGTTACTATGTTCTTTCTCTTTTCCCATCATAGCCATAAGGCTTGAAATAATTGGTTTATTCTTGCTCCTTGATTTTCTCAATTCTCAATAATGTCTCAACCCACTGCAATCTTGCTTCCTTATTTTCCATTGAGTAATTACCGGGTTCTCCAAAACCAATGCTGAAATTGCTCACATTATGGTTATCAGTACCCCCCTTTTTGCTAAATTAATGGAATATATTTTGGTCTTATCTTTGATGTCTCTTTCATAGCACCTGACAACTCTGAATGCTACTTTTCTTGAAAGCCTCTCTTCCCTTGGATTCTGTAACATTGCACACACCTGGTTTGTCTCCTACCTACTGAATTTTTAATTTCCCTGTCTCCATGGCAGGTTTATTTTTCTCTGTTTATCCCTGAAATGTTGCTGTTTTAATCCTAGGTACTCTCTTCTTCTCTATATACAAACGTTTTCCTAAACCATTTCAAACTCTTGCAAGGTTTTCATTACCTGCATACTTACAAAATACAATTAAACATCTCTAGCTCAGAACTTTTCCCATAGGTACAGCTCACACACCCAGCTGCCTCGACATAACCATTTGTACATTCCATGGGCAACTCAAACTCAACACATGCAAGCCTGTACTTAGTATCATCCCTCCTGTCTCACCACCCACTATCTCTTTCAAACACACTCCATCTCTTGTGTAAAAGAGTTAAATAAATGGTACCAATCTACCATTTGGACAATCTATTTGATTGGCCAAATTAGATATCTGACTTACATCTTCCCTATAAGTCACCTGCCATAACCTAAAAATTTCATAATAAATTTTTAAAAATTGTGACATTGGTTAATACGATTACATAGGTTTCAAATGTACATTTCTAGGATACATGATCTGCATTGCATTGTGTGCTCACCACCCCAAGTCAAAATCATCTTTCATCACCATATATTTGGCCTCCTTTACCTTTTACTATCCCTTCCCTCTGATAATTACTGTACTGTTGCCTGTGTCTATGAGTTTCATTTTATATCCCACATATGAGTAATACCATATGGTTCTTAGCTTTTTCTGATTGACTTATTTTTGCTTAGCATTATATTCTCTATCAGGGGTGGGCAAACTTTTTGACTCGAGGGCCACAATGGGTTCTTAAACTGGACCGGAGGGCCGGAACAAAAGCATGGATGGAGTGTTTGTGTGAACTAATATAAATTCAAAGTAAAGGAGCGGAGGGGAGAGCAAGAGAACCGGATAGAACAGCCGGATCCGGCCCGCGGGCCGTAGTTTGTCCACGGCTGCAGATGCATCTATATTGTCACAAATGACAGTATTTCATGTTTTCTTATGGCGGAGTAATATTCCATTGTATATATATACCACATCTTCTTTATTGTACTCTTGAATTTTAATGCATTTAATAGGGCTATTAGACTTCTAAAGCTGTAGAGAATCTTAATGGTTACATACCCTAGGGATGAAAAAGAGGTTTCCTCTATGTGCTAACTACATGAGTGTGTTGTAGCTGCATGTATCATTGTCTTGAGTAGTATTCCGTTACAGGACTTATTGATTAGTGACATCTCCTACGGGCAAATGAGGGAGAAGTGGAGGACATCCACTTATTTGCCTTCCTTGATCTAGTTAATCCTTTGATTTTCCAGATGAGAAAATTAAGGTCCAGAAGAGTAAGGCAACTTGCTCCAAGTTAACATCAGTGTTGCAGCAGAACCAAGTTGTTATTTATTTATTTATTTTTATTTCTAGCTCTTCCTTCACATCTGGTCTCTAGATTTCTTACTGAGATAAATTACAATTCCAGCCCTATGATTTGCTACCTTTCAAATTTTAACTCATTTTCAAGGTTAACTTCCTGCCTTGGATGACAAGCATAAATAAATCTATGTTTGCCATCTGAGAACACAGCATGATCACAGGAAATAGTCTTCAACATCATAAAGCTATCATATAAAATGCAGTGACAAGTGCACCCCCTAAAAGGTCAATGTTATAAGTAGTAGGGGCCACTGTCAATCAGCTTAAGCATTGCAGCAGGAGGAGGAATTGTGAGTAGGACAACAGAGATATCATCTGCAATATCATCATGAGCCATATTTGGCTTGAATCTACACAAATGGTGGAAGAATACTTGCAAAAACTTTTGTCTCAGCATGAATAGGTAAAGAATAAAATTGAGTAAATATCTTTTCATATCCTAGTCATGGTGCTAGGCACTGGAGATAAAGTGGTAAACAGAATGATGTGGTCCTTATGCTTGTGGTTATTACTTTTATGTGAAGAAGTCAGGCATTGAACAATGATGTGAGCATTTCAAAAGAGGAAGTATTAGTAACTTATGGGAGGGGCGAGTAACCTGATTATCCAAAATTTTGGGCACCTGGTACAGATTATAGAGATCAGTTTGTGATAACTTTTTATAACTAAATTGGATATCAAAAAACAAACACTAGATTACTATGAAAAACCTACAAGTTTAATATTCACAAATTGACATTTTTAAATAAGTGGATACAAATAGAGAAGACAAATTAAAATTGAGTAATAACTGCTTGCCTCCTGATCTACACTGGTTATTAAAAAAAACAACACACAGACCCTTAAATCAACACATCCCCTGATGTCTAAAAGATGCTTATCACAAACTAGATGCTTTTCCTCTTGCTTCACAGATCAGTTTAAACATATCTAGCAATCAGGATTTATTATTTTTATTCATTTGGAAAGTCAGAAGTACCTTTTCTCACTATTTTGAAGGAAAAGTAAAATACCATTCATTAGGAGACTTTATGGAAGTCTTATGTGATTTAATAAATAGGATATCATTTATGACTTATCAAAAGGTATGCCTTGGAGTCTCTTACTTAATCTCTAAATTCAGCTGACTTTCCCCATTTCTCTAACACTGAGCATAGCAAAAGGAGATGCTCTTGATTAGCCAAGAGCCACTGTGGCTCATACACCAACATATATTGAACTCAGGGTTGGGGAACTGTGAAATCACCCAAATACAGCACTTCCAGATGGAAACTGCTCTGAAGATGTTTTATCTTGAAAGGTAGAAGGAAAGTGAGCAGTCCTTATAATTCCATAAAATTTAGAAACTATTCTTGGGCATATTACATGACCTATAAAATACCTTTTGTATAATGTTTATATATAAAGAAGCAAGAGAAAGAGGTTGTTGGTATAAATTAGAACACTACTGAAATACTGAGTCTGAAAATTTGAAATATGATTTTAATGTCCTTTTTTATAACTTTATTGGAATACAATTGAAGAAAAAGAAACTGCACTTATTGAAAGAGTACCACTTGACCATTCTGGACATATACATATGCCCATGAAACCATCCTCACAACCAAGAGAATAAATATTTCCATTCTTTCTAAATTTTCTCATCCCTTTTTAATCTATTCCTCCCTCTACCTGTCTCTAGGCAATTATTGATCTACTTTATGTCAGTATATATGAACTTGCTCTTTTATATAATAAAACCAGAATTGTTCAGTATCTTTGGGGGGGTTGTAAGCTGGTTTCTTTCATTTAGATTAATATTTTGAAAGATTTTAATATTTTGAAAATATATTTTTATTACTAAGCAGTATTCTATTGTATGAAAATCCCACTATTTGTTTATTATTTAACTTTAAAATATTTTTATTGATTTCAAGGAGGAAGGGAGAGGGAGAAAGAGATAGAAATATTAATGATGAGAGAAAAACATTGATTGGCTGCCTCCTGCATGTCTCCAACTGGGGATCAAGCCTGCAAGCCTGGCATGTGTCCTAACTGGGAATCTAACCTTGACTTCCTGGTTCACAGGTCAACGCTCAACCACTAAGCCATGCCAGCTGGCATCATTCACCTTTTGATGGATATTTTGTCCCACTACCTCAAAAATGATTTTAATTTCTGAAATTATTTCTGCCTGGAAAGAAATAGGAGTCTCACCTAGTGATACAAAACTTGGCTGTCTGGCAGATGGGGCATGGGATGGGTGGAGACTTATAAATACAATTATAACCACTGACAATTTTCTACATTGTTATTAACATATTCAATAAGCACTGGTGCTTGAGACTGAAATTAAAAAAAATTTCATTTAAATTCACAAGTATAAATTTAAAAACTGATTCTTTGTAACAAACAGCAAGTGCTGTTTGGGAACCCTAGCACACTGCTGGTGGGAATGCAGACTGGTGCAGCCACTGTGGAAAACAGTATGAAGTTTCCTCAAAAAATTAAATATGGAACTCCCTGTTGACCCAGTGATCCCACTTCTAGGAATATGTCATAAGCAACCTGAAACACCTATCAGAAAGAATATATGCACCCCTATGTTCATAGCAGCACTATTTACAATGGCCAAGATCTGGAAATAGCCAAAGTGCCCATCAGTAGACTAATGGATAAAAAAGCCATGGTACATTTACACCATGGAATACTATGCAGCAGTAAAAAGAAGGACCTCTTACCCTTTGAGACAGCATGGAGGGACCTGGAGAGTAATATGCTGAGTGAAATCAGCCAGTCAGAGAAAGACAAATATCACATGATCTCACTTATAAGTGGAATCTAATGAACATAGTAAACTGATTAACAAAATAGGTCCAGAAGCAGGTAGCCATGGAACAGACTGACATATCTCAGGGGGAAAGGGGTTAGATGGGAAGAGATTATCCAAAGAACTTACATACATAAATGCATAACCAATGGACACAGACAATAGAGTGGTGAAGACCTAGAGTAGGGCTGGGCCTTGGAGCAGGGGGAGAAGGATGTGGGGGGGGGCAGGGATTGGGGGACATCTGCAGTGCTCTCAACAATAATAAAAAAAAATAAAAATAAGAAAATCCTGCTAATGTCTGGCCTTAACATTCCCCCTGTAGAATGGGGACCACCAAGGTACCTACCCCATGAGGACAGCATGTTAAGATACTTAAATTTTCATCTGGACTCACACTTGATTTTAAACCGGGGCTCCGCCTGTTCCCACTGAGGTATGTCTCAATTTTCCCCTCTGGAAAGAGATGGAGTTCATTTTCTGACACCCACAGGGCTGTTTTGAGACTCAGCTGCTTCCTATAATGACCCCCATTTGTTAAGCATGTGCCAGGCTCTGGCTGTGCCTGCTCCGTGTGCCTGTTGACTCATTTGAGAGACAGGTAATAGGTAGAAAGATTCCAACGAGAGAACATGGGTGGAGCTCCCTGCACGGTGCCCAACACTAGAAGCCTGCCAGCTGTGGTGAGCCCTGCCCTTCCGAGTCCTGTCATCACAGTGGTGGCTATTTATTTATTTATTTATTTATTTATTTAAAATATATTTTATTGATTTTTTACAGAGAGGAAGGAAGAGGGATAGAGAGTTAGAAACATCGATGAGAGAGACACATCGATCAGCTGCCTCTTGCACACCTCCTACTGGGGATGTGCCCGCAACCAAGTTACGTACCCTTGACCGGAATCGAACCTGGGACCTTTCAGTCCGCAGGCCGACGCTCTATCCACTGAGCCAAACCGGTTTTGGCAGTGGTGGCTATTTAACGCATCCACCACTGGTCTTGCACACAGCAGGGGCTCAATAAATGCCCTCTTTGTTATTAAATAAACCTGGATCTAATCCTGGCCCTAAGGCTTTGGACACCTCACTTTCTCCTCCTGAGCCTTGGTATGCCCATCTGAGAAATGGGCTCACCATGGGCACTGGGCAGGAGCAGCAGCCGGCACCCAACAGAGCCTAAGACTGAGTGGCCACGATGATAAGTGTTGGCCATAGTGTTCATATGTAGGCAGGGTGGCAATGACCTCATGCCCTGTAGGTGAGTGGGCCAACCTACCCTTCATATTGAGACACCCCTCCCTTACCCAAGCCCTCACCCCCAGAGTGGCCAGTGGAACCCTGAGGTGTCTGTGAGGTCACCCCATTCCGTTCCACAAACACTCTTGGGGGCAGCAGCCACTGTTGGTCAGGGGGGCAGCAGCCACTGTTGTTCTGTCTCAGGGAAGCTTCAGAGACCCTGGGACTCGGGAGCCGTGGTCACACCGAAGCTCCTGAGAGGAACACAGAACATTGGGAACCAAGGACACTCTAAGTGCTGACCCCGGGAGGCCAGAACCAGGGGCAGAAGTCTCGTGGGCGTGCGGAGTGTCATTCAGCAGTTCCAGGAGGACCACCGCCACCAGGCCACCATGGTCCTCGGCTGGCTACTGCTCCTGGTGATGGCTCTGCCCCTGGTCACAACAGGCGCCATGGACTGCATCTTCTGTGAGCTGACCGACTCGTCCAACTACCCTGGCATCCCCATGACCTGTGGCGATGACAAGGAGTGCTTCATGGGCAAAGGGACGGCACCAGGCCTCAGCCCCATCATCAACAAAGGCACCATGGACATCAGTTCATACAGTCGCCTTGAAAAGCCTGTCACCTATCAGAGTGTCACCTACAGCCTCACGTTTACCTGCCATTATGGGGAACTGTGTAACAAGGCCCTCACCCCCACAGGCAGCCTGAAGGCGGGGGCCACCTGCCTGGTGCTGGGTGTGCTGTTACTGCTTCAATGACTGTGACCAGGTGTGGAGAGCAGGGCCTGGGACTGGTTTCAGGGCTCTGCTGCTCCTTGTGACCCCTGCCTCTCCCCCCACCCCCTACTCCCTTAAATGACCAGAGGCCCTAGACAAAAACAATAAAATAATAATGATGATAAAGTTGTACAGTACTTTTTCATGGGAATGATAGTGTAACTGACTTTAGATATAAGTAATAGTTATCATGCTGTTATAGCTAAGAGGAGTGATGAGTTGAGGCAATTATCTGGATAATCTAGGACCAGAGGCCATATTTCTTTAAATTGTGAATGGTGATTGTTTAAAAAAATACAGGGCATAGTTGGCTGAACTTCATGTAGATTAAAAAAATTATATTTATTGTTGAAAGTATTATAGATGTTCCTCTTTCCCCCCATTGACTCCCTCCCCCCTGCCTCCCCATTAGGCCTACCGCATTATTGTCTGTGTCCACAGGTTATGCATATATGTTCTTTGGTTAATCTCTTCCTGCCCTCCCTCCCCACTTCCCTCTGGAATTAGCTCCAAAAATTCAAAATGTAACTGCCATATGATCCAGCATTTCCATTTCTGGGAATATATCCAAAGAAACCCAAAACACTAATTCAAAAGTATATATGTACCCCTATGTTCATAGCAGCATTATTTACAATAGCCAAGATTTGGAAGCAGCAGATGTTCTTCAGTAGATGAGTAGATAAAACAGCTGAGGTACATTTACACAATGGAATACTACTTGGACATAAAAAAGAAGGAAAATTTACCCTTTGTGACAGCATGGATAGACCTGGAGAGTATTATGCTCAGTGAAATACGCCAGTCAGAGAAAGACAAGTGCCATGTGATATCACTCCTATGTGGACTCTAATGAACAAATTGAACTAACAAACAAAATAGAGGCAGACTCATAGATAGAGAGCAGGCTGACAGCTGTGGGGTTGGGGGATCTGGGATATGTACAGGGGTTGAGAAAAAAAAAAGGAGAAAAATAACTCATTGGACACAGACACAGTGTTGTCATTGTGTGTGGGGGAGAGAGGTTGGTGGGAGCTGGAAGAGGGTATGGGGGATAAATGGTGATGGAAAAAATAGATAAAAATAAACACTGATACTTTGTTCAGTTATTAAAAAACTTCAGTATATTTGGCATACCTTGGTTATATGAATTTTCTTTTTTCAATGTAAATTTTATGATATCTAAAAACCAATAAGTATTTCCAATGAAAATATAGTATCTGCACTGAGATGAGGTGTAGTTGTCAAATACATACTAAATTTCAAAGACTTAGAACAGAAAAATGCACAGATGATGTCATCTATGTATTTTATTGATTACATATTGAAATAATAATACATATTGGATTAAACAAAATTTATTATTACAATTAATATCACTTGTTTCTTTTTACTTTTAAAGAATGTGTCTACTAGAAAATATAAGACACATATGTGGCTCGCATTGTATTTCTATTGGACAACACTATTTTGGACATTGTGTGGACATTGCGAATACACAGTTGAACATCACCTTAGGAATTTTATAGAATGGTGATAAACCCACTGCTATGGCAGGAAGAGATAAAAGTCACTCACAGGACACTATGGGGACATAGATGAGTAGCAACTAAATCAGACTGAAGTCCAAGACAGTTTCCAGCAAAAAGAGATGGAAACTTGAGCTGACTTTTGAAGTTTGAGTATGGATTGGATGAAGAAATGAGAAAGGAATTCAAGGAAGAGAGAATGGCATGTTCAATTTCATTGGGAGAAGCGGTATAATACAATCCAGCATTCTCACCCTTTGGGTGATACTCAAGCTGTACCACTTACTGTCGGGCCTCAGGCAAGTTACTTAACTTCTCTATATGGTTCTTCCTCTATGAAATGGGGATAATACTATTGTCTACTTCCTAAGGTTATTATGAGAAAGGAATGAGCTAATATACTGGTCAGAACTGTGTCCAATGCCACATCAGTGTTTGTTGTTATCATTGTGAATTAGAAAAAACAATAATTCCACTATGGTCAGAGTCAAGGATTTATGCAAGGGAGTAGTAAAAGATGGGGCTATAGAGGAGACCAGGCATTAAGCTTTCACATAAGAAGTTTGAACTTTGATCCTTGGAGCAGTAGAGGATAAGTCACATCAGGCTGAAGGGTAGCAGAGTTCAGGAGAACTAAGGCTCTAGGTAAGAGATGAGAGGCCAATTCAGCAAAACTATTGAGAAGTCACTTTTCAAAAGAGGACATACAGAAGTCCCAGAGACATATGAAAACATGCTCAAAGTCACTAATCATCTGAGAGATGCAAATAAAAATGACAATGCGGTATCATATCACACCTGTCAAAATGGCTATCATCAACAAATCAACAAACAAGTGCTAGAGAGGATGCAGAGAAAAAGGAACCCTCGTGCATTGCTGGTGGGAATGCAGACTGGTGCAGCCACTGTGGAGAACAGTATGGAGTTTCCTCAAAAAACTAAAAATGGAACTCCCATTTGACCTAGTGATCCCACTTTTAGGAATATATCCCAAGAAATCAGAAACACCAATCAGAAAGGATATATGCACCCGTATGTTCATAGCAGCACAATTTACAATAGCTAAGATTTGGAAACAGCCTAAGTGCCCATTAGCAGATGAGTGGATTAGAAAACTGTGATGGAATACTACGCCGTTATAAAAAAGAAGGAACTTTTACCATTTGCAACAGCATGGATGGAACTGGAGAGCATTATGCTAAGCAAAATAAGCCAGTCGGAGAAAGATAAAGATCACATGATCTTACTCACATGTGGGATATAATGATCAACATAATTTGATGAACAAGAATAGATCGAGACAAATAGTAGGAGATGGGGGCGGGGTTAGAGAACAACCAAAGGACTTGTATACATGCATATTAGCATAACCAATGGACACAGACACTTGGGTGGTGGGGGCTTGCCCGAGGTGGGAATGGCTGGGGGGATGTCAATTGGGGGAAAAGGAGACATATGTAAAACTTTAGACAATAAAAAAAGAAAAAGAAAAAAAAAGATGTAGAACCTGGGGGGGTGGGGGTGGGAAACTATTGAGAAGCGATGCAGGGGTATTGTGAAGGTAGGGCAGGGCATGAATTTTGGGGCAGCGGTTGCTAACTGTTCCTGAAATCTTTCTCTGCTTCTTTGTAGGTCCCAAACAAGACTTCGTTTCCCAGCCTCTCTGCTATTACCTGTGGCCACAGGACCGAGTTCTAGCTAGTGGAAGGTAAGTACATGGGATGTGGGCCATCCTTCACGACAGACCTCCTGTTATCTCCCCTTTTGGCTCCAGAATGTCTTCAGGGCAATCTTGGAAAGTGAGTATTGAAGATGGAAGAGCCTTCCTGGCCACTGTGGGTTGCCACTCCTCTTTTCCTACACACACACTTAACAGTGATTAACATGTACTAGTACTAGTAACATGGACTGTGTACATAAGAAACAAATGCACGTTTTTAAAAGCCATTTTATAGTCATACATTTGGAAGAATGTTTGATACAGCAGTTAGCCTATGCTAACACACACACACACACACACACACACATGTATATATATGACGTGTTTAAAGAGCTAAAAGCATTTTTATGAAGTAAAAAGACTTAATGACTGATAAGATATGGGAATAATAAGAAAGTTGTCACCAAATTCTTTGCGTAGTACAGTCCCACATGTTATCTTGAGTGCAAATATAAATAGTGAGCCAATAAGTATTTTCTTTGTGACTTTGTCAAAGCATATTTTTGATCAGTAATGAGAACAGTAAGGCAGGGACGGGACTAGAAATTTGGTTAGGTTAAAAAAATTAAGCATATACCTAAACTAAGCAGAAAAGAGGTCAAGTTTCATAAGAAACTGGGAAAAAGAAAATTGAGACAAGTCACTTGGTTAAGGTGCTAAGAGTCAAGTAGATTCTAACATTATAGATAAGCAGGTTTTGGGTTCCTAGAGCATAGAGTGTTAGCAAGAGCAGCTCTGACATACCCAGAACTATGAAAATTGAATTCTGATTTAAGGCACCCTGAGTGAATAGGCAAGGGCTTCTGGAAGGAAGGTCAGAGACTGTTGTCTCTTAATCTCTAGAAATCTAGATGTGTCTTACCCTTAGGATGGAAAAGGGCTAAGTCTTCCCTGGGCTCTAAGGACTCTTGCTCCATATAATGGAAAAAGAGATGTCTTCAAGAGATTTTAAAAAAATATGGTGGTTCCATCGAATAAATCCAAGATCAAGTCAGACCCTGCTTGTTTCTACCCAGCATCAGGCCCAGGGCCATTAGGCCACAGCCTATTATCTCTCATTCCTTCACCAATCCTAACCTGCCAGGCAGTTCAGCAGAAGCTCACTCAGGGCCAGCACGGAAGAGGTGTGAGATGAATGTTGCTGCTGCCATTCCGGTAACTGTTGTGAGCTCTAGACTTCATCATGATATGATAATTCCTTCTGACACTTGTTTCAGATTAAGAACCCTATTTCTTTCCATTAGATTTTGCAAATAATTTTCCTTATGCTGTTTCTTCACTGAGGTGATACATTTTCTTCATCACAATTTTTGAAAATGTGCTGTGAAAAAAAATACTGTGTGCTATCTGCAGTAATTACTCTTTCCTTTGTCTTAAAAAAAGTGTTCTAGGGGAAAAAAATGACAAGTACCATACAAGTTGTGAAAATGGGCATTTATGACTTCTGACAAGGCTCTCTTAGCCCCTGGCTGCTCTGGACTTTACCAGCCACAGTTGCTAAGGACCAGCAGGAGGCAAGATCAGTCATTCCCAGCTCTAAATCAATGACCTTCTTACACCTACCCCAGAGTGTATCAGAACCTGGGCACCCACTAGCAGACAGGGTCTGAGATGTACTTGAGCACTCACTATGTACCAGATACTGTTGTATACAAGTCCAGTGTATTAATTCACTTAATTCTCCTAACAACCCTCTGAGGTTGGTACTATTATTTCCATTGTGCATGTAAGGAAACTAAGGTATACAGAGGTCACCCAGATAGAAAATGGTGGCCAAGTTATTATTCTTTGCCTGTTCTGGATTCTTTACAGCTGCTGTTCTTGAAGTAATGACTGTGTCTCATCTTGGGTGGATAAAAATCAGCCGGTCAAATATTAGGAGTCCTAGGTCCACCGGCACATGATCTCCTGCATTAGATTATTTTCTTATAACAACAGAAACAGTAGCAAGAGCAACACTATCAGCAAACATTTAGTGAGGACTTACTTGTGTCATGCCACACACAATACTAAGTTCTTTCCATTTGTTACATCAATTTAACTCTGATATTCAGTGGGCATGAGTTGAGCTGCAGTCTTTCCCATTAGCAACCTCCTTAGGTCCTCAGTCATTTAGGCTGGACTGCTCTGGTGGTGGTTTATAGCTCAGGCCCATGATTGAACTGGAGTTAGAACTTGGTTTTGAACCCTGGGTACTTGACCATACTTTGCCCATTTTCTCTCCCTAAGGAACTATAGACTCTAGTTGTTATCTAGGGATTGCTTCTCTCTGGATAAAACCTACCTTTCCCTTCCTTCCCATACTAAGAACCTGCCTGATACCCATCCTTTAGTTATTCACATCTTAATTATTAGTCTATTAGTCCTATGTTTACAACTTCCCTTTGGCTGTTGTCTTTTGCATAGCTGGTCCCTTTCCTTGGGGACTTGCCAAATAGCCAGGACAATACCTGTAGACTCCCCTCTCTACCAGTTAGCTGCTGCAGCCATCATGCCTCTTGTCAAAGCTAATGTGGGTCACATATCACCTACCAACAGAATAGTTCCCTATCTATGACATAGACTAGGAAATGCCTGTAGGTGGGGACCTGGTCTCATCTTCACTCCTGTGTCTAGCACATAGAATATTCCTAATATGTGTTTGCATAATGAAGAAATGAATGAATAAATAATGGATATTGAAGGATATCAATCTTCATTTTCTCATCCTACTGTTAAAAAGGCAATACCTCAAAAAGCATACCAGTTCTAGCTGATAAACTGACAGAAAACTTGACACTGCAGGTTATATTTCTCCAGTAAAATTTTCCATTATATAACTGTAATTAATTTATTCCAAGATAGTAGAAATGCACTGGTGCAGTATGAGTATGAGATTAAGGGGATTTAAAGAATACAATAAAAATAGCAGTTGAATATGGTTAACATAATCTAACCCTGGGAAGATTAAGAGCTTTCAATTCATATAAAAACTGAAATCTACACACACACACACACACACACACACACACACACACACACACACACACACATTGTTATTAAAAATGAAGGCTGTTTATAATGAAATGCTATCACCATGCAAAAGTTAGCACGGGGTATAAAATAGACAAACTAACAGTGTGGCAATAGCTGGAGTGAAGTTATTTAAATGGAATTCCATAGAATAACTTTTTAGTTCAAAAATGGTCAAATCACATAGTAGTTGGAGATATAATTAAGAATTATGTTCTTAAAAATTGTGTAACAGAAGGTAATTAATATCTATCTGGAGAGGCTGGATTTTTAATGAATCAGACACGACTCTGCAGAGAAATGCTCAATGTTGCCCTCTACTCCCATCATTCTCTGTTTAGCTAAAAACTCAGCAGACAAGGGGCCTCCTGGTGCATGGAATCAAGTTTTACATTTGTGAACAGAAAGAAGGCATCCACTGCTACTCTTTAGCACACTTGGAATGCTGTGGAAGGACCAGGGAATTTCTGGAACTCTACACTAAATTGAAAATGTGTGGATTGGTATGTTTTTAAAGCAATGAGTCATTTCCAAACTCTGGATTTTTCATTTCCCATTAAATTTGCCAAGTTATAAAGTTTTTTGTTTTTTTTTTTTAAATGAAGCCATACTCAGAAGTAGAATATATCAAAAAGAGATAAAAGATAAAAGTGTTGAAGTGGAGGGTCAGGAGCCTTGAGCAGAGCCCATCTGACCCCTCCTCCCATGGCCTCTGAGGCACCTTGCAGTACTTCTAGAATGCCCTGAAGCATGGTTTGAAAGCCACTCAATCTGGAGCAACTCTCTTACTTTTCAGTTGTGGTTACTAAGATTTAAGAAGTTAAGAAACCTTTAAAAAATCACACAGACACAAGAATTGGCACAGAGAGAAGAAATCAGAGGTGTTTTCACAGCACCTGACTTTGGTGCCTTTGTTCTCACTTTGTCATTGCCCTGTCCCCTGGAGCAGTGTTACTCAATGCCATTGCCCCGTTCCCAGGAGCAGCGCTACTGGATGGTCCATGGGTGGTCAATATGAGTATCATCTGGGAGCTGGTTGAAAATGCAGTCTCAGGCTCCCCCACAGACATGCTAAGTCAGGATCTCTGGGCAGGCCCCAGGAACCTGCATTTTAGCAAGGTTTCTGGGTGATTCTGAAGCACCCTGAGACTTGAAAACCCTCCTGCCTTGCCTTTCTTTCTGGCCCTCACTCTCCAACTACCAAGCTCAAGAGTAGTGAATGTTTAAATTATTCAGAAAGAAAATGTTTTCCTAAAGGAAAAGAAAAGAAGTCAAGGGAGGAAACTACCCCAGAGCATTAATCCCTCACCTCAGGATCCATTTCAGTCATTTTTTTTTTTCTATGTAAGCATCTTTATTTAATGGTGGCATTATGAAAAGGACTAATACATTCTGCTTGTCTTCATTCTTGTTACTTCAGCTTTTGTATGGGTAAACTGAAAAATCATTTTTTTTTAGAATTACATGTCTTCCTGTTTCTTATACAACATCTCTATATATAAAAGCCAACCGGCCAACCAGCCATTAGCTATGACGCACACTGACCACCATGGGGAAGACACTCAATGCAGGAGCTGCTGAGCTACAGCAACTTTGTAGAGTGCCTTCTAGTGCTCCAGGACCCCTCAGGGGATGTCAGACTGCCAGTTTCAGCCCAATCCCTGAAGGCCAGGCCAAGGGACCCCACCTGCCAGAGGAACCCCGCTCACTCTGCAGATGCCCTTTAAGCCCCAGCACCACCCCAGGTGTGGCTGGCTTGGAAGACACCGGGGGAGGTTGGCTCCAGGGCATGTCCAGTCCATCTCACCCAGTCCTGCACTGCTGGCCACCTTCTAATTAATTTACTTTCAATGTGCATGAATCCATGCATTGGGCCCCTAGTCTATATATATAAAAACCTAAGTGACCCGCTGACTGGCTGACTGGCCGACCAGCCGACCGGCCAGTAGCTATGATGTGCACTGACCACCAGGGGGCAGATGCTCAATGCAGGATCTACCAAGCTGTGGTGACTTAGCAGCTGTGGTTCTTGGGTGACGCACCTGGAACCAGAGAGGAGGGAGCCTGATTCTGGGGTGCATCACCCAAGAACCACCCTCTCGCAATCTAGGACCCCTCGGGGGATGTCAGAGAGCCAGTTTCAGTCTGATACCCTCAGGCCAGGCCAAGGGACCCCACCGGTGCATGAATCTGTGCACCACACCTCTAGTTTATTATATAAATTAGATATTTAAATAGAAGGGTTAGTGCATGCAGCTATGTAGCACACAAAAGACAGCATGCAAACATGAACACAGAAGTAGTGAACTTTAAAAAAAGGTATGTCTCTTACTTTACAAAAGATATGCCATTTAGATTTTCACAAATAAAATCATATATGAACTTGCTACTATTTCAAAGTCATCTCTGGGATCATGAAAGCCCATGACAATGAGGAGGGAATGAATTACTTAAATTGTGTGGAATAAGGAAACTATGCAAAAACATCTTCATAAACACAAAGAGATAGAGTAACTAAATACAATCTTGTGGATTTGTCCTTATCTGCTCTTCTTTTAAGAATATATATATATATATATATATAATCACTCATTCATTACTTTAAGTTAAAGTAAATGATTTTCTGCCTCTTCTAAAAAAAAATCTTTGGAGAAAATTAAAGATGATCTGAAGTATCACAAAGTCAGGATTCAGAGTAAGTGCCCTGAAGGAATGGATTATTTTAGAATGTGAAAGAATAGCCAAGGTCCATGTTTAGTTATTTTTGCTTTGAATAGAAACCGAGTGCAGTGTGTAAGAATATAAAGCTATTCCCCACATGCAAAAATTCTGTAGGCTTTTTCAAATGAACCCTTGAAGTCAGTATTTTAACTCTGTTACTGAGAGAACTATGTATGTGTTAGGTTTCCTAAATGGGATTCTCTGTTCTCAGAACAACCTTTCTGAAGCCACAACAAACAAATAGAATTCAAAGTTCTTATGCCTGATATACTCTGACTATGCCCTCTTTCATAAAATTCATTACCTAGTTTTTATGTTTCTCTGCACATTATATATTGCTAGAAAAGATATATTTCTCCTAATTTAATCCAAAATACATGATTAAAAAATCTAAATGAAAATTATAAATACAAATCACATTTATAAATTCATACATATGAAATCATGATTTAACACAGCATAAGTTCCTCTAGATATTTAAAAATAATTTATGGGTTTTTTACTTCATAAATCTTTGATAACAGCATTACCTCTGAACAAGAGATTGTGTGGGGTTATACAGTATTGTCAACTCAAAGTGACAGTGTTTGGTTTAACACATATACTATGCCATAGGTTGCGGTTGAGATTATTTTGAAATCTCTGAACTGCTCAGCAGGCGAAAACAAGCAATGAAGCCCACTTCTAGCTCATCAGTGCTTGGCTTTGAGTCATCTAAGCTATAAATCAAGGAAGGTGAGAAAGAACATTTTCCACTCTCTGGGGCAGCATTTGAACCTCAGGACTCCCCTGGAGATTGAGCCAATTTATCTCCCACCATGCTCTGCCATCAACCCTACACTGGCATGGAATCCATAATGGAAATGTGCCACACTTTTTACTCCAGTCCTTTTATATACACCCGCCCTCTTCATATTCTTTTTGGAACTGAATTAGTTACTGTTTCAAAGAATGGGGGCCCTGTGCTAGGGAAGGGTGGGGAATAATGACAAGCAAGTCCATTTGTTTGGAATAAAATGGTCAGAAACAGAACAATAAACACACAAGTCTGCTAGAACAGGCCTTCAGTTTACCAACACAAAGGATTTTCTTCATGACTTTCTTGGGCATCAGTTGTATTTAAAGATAGAGTTGCTAATAATTTCCTTTCCCCTTTACTTGTTTAATTATACAATCGGATATTAAAGCATTTGGCCAAAAATCTTGCCCAATTTTAACTATTTTATTTTTGTTTTAACTGCTTCCGATACAGATTGGAAATCTTGATAAGTACCTATTAAAGTCTGGCTTAATACTACACAGGTTATACTAGTATATACATACATAGTATAATATCTCCAACATGTAACTATGTCCACCAAAGCCCCAAAGTAACAATATCTGTGCCATCATGGTGTCTCAGTCTCAGTTCCCACTAAATAAAAAAAGGATTTGGGTACAAGTAATTTATTTAGGAGGTGATCCTAGGAAGGGGAAGAAATAATTGAGAATGCTTTATTGAATAGATTACTGGGGACCCTCTGAGAACTTGTAGAACATGCCTCAAAATTGTCCCAGTGAGGCCCGGCTGGCGTGGCTCAGTGGTTGAGCATTGACCTATGAACAAGGAGGTCATGGTTGATTCCTGGTTGGTCACATACCCAGGTTGGGGGTTTGATCCCCAGTGTGGGCTGTGCAGGAGGCAGCTGATCAATGATTCTCTCCCATCATTAATCTCTCTCTCTCCCTCTCCCTTCCTCTCTGAAATAAATAAAAAAAATATTTTAAAAAATTATCCCAATGAAGGGAGAGGGGGTTGTGATTTCTACTGATCTATTCTCATTCCTTATTGCTTATTGGTTGAGGTTTGCTCCAGTCAATAAACTAAAACTTCTGTCCTGGCCCATGTGTCCACCTACCACCCTGAAGCTAAGGGGATAGGGACAGGAAATCTACAGTGTCTGCTCTACATGATATCAGATGTTATCTCCAAGCTGTATCCACAACATAGTGTATAGGATCTTGTACTGCAAATGACAACAAAACAAACAGACGCACACACTGTATGCAAGATTTGATTTGGTTTGCAAAACTTCCTATATTTCTTTTCATATAAACTAAATTCATCCCTCAAATTTTAAAGTAAAATTCTACCTACGGCTAGAAAAATTGGCATAGAAATTTCTCAGTTTTAAAAGATGTGCTTTGGGTTCAATTCCTAATACATGTACCTAAAACCATTTCTGTTTCAAGGGCTTGCAAAGCCAAAACAGCAAGTCTCAAAACTCAGTGCATTTTCATAATTGGATGTTCTGTATTTACAAGCAAAAACTGTAAATGAGTAATTATAATACAATGTGTGAACTCATGAAAGAGGAGAATTTTCCTTAAAAAACTACCAATAACATGTTAATGTTAATGTAAAGATCTGTCACTCAACAATAAAGGACAAAAAATCATTGACATATAATCCAAGGTCTGAGGTTTTTCTATAGTTAACATCATGAAGGCCCTCTTGACATGACATTTTACATTATTCACATAAGACTATAAATAGTATCTGAATGTGCACGGTATCTCAGATTCATTCCCAGGAACAATTGCCCATAAAATCCCTGTCCTGCATATAGCAACTTCTGGATCCTCCCTCAGAACTGCCTCGTACCTGTCAGATGCTGGGCAGGAGAAGGCATAGCAGCCAGGATGGCCCTGGAGAAGGAGGAGACAAATCATTGTATCCTCCCTTTAATAGGATGCTCAGGTCCCACCTCACTGCCATCCTGCAAGTGCAGTGCCTGCTCAACTAGGCTTCTCCCTCCAGTCCAACTACTGCCCTCATTCTCATACTCAGAATGTTTCACTTGTGAACATCAGAGCACAAAATGGCTTATCTGAAACAAATTAAGATTCTGGACTTTGGAGCCAAACAGAGTCTCATCTCAGCTATGTGATCTTTGGCAAAATTTTTATTTGTTTCCCCATCTGCAAAATGGAGATGGTAATAGTACCTTCCTCAAAGTTTGTTGTGATGTGTGTACAGTGCGAGTACTTAGTACTCAAGAAATGCTAGCTGCTGCTTGATTATTATTATTAAACAAGGAGAGAAGGAAGCAAGCTATTGAACAGGA
Source organism: Plecotus auritus (assembly GCF_963455305.1). Taxonomy (NCBI): domain Eukaryota; kingdom Metazoa; phylum Chordata; class Mammalia; order Chiroptera; family Vespertilionidae; genus Plecotus; species Plecotus auritus. Next base: position 23,815,502 of record NC_137784.1, read on the forward strand.
GGGCTCCTGGGAAACTGGAAAAAGGCTTAGGGAAATCTAACAAGCAAAAAAGAAAGAACTGTTACCATTTGCAACAGCATGGATGGAGCTGGAGAGCATTATGCTAAGCAAAATAAGCCAGTCAGAGAAAGATATATTCCATCACATGATCTCACTCATTTGTGGAATATAATGAACAACATAAACTTATGAACAAAAAGAGATCAGAGACAGAGAAACATCGATCAGACCGTCAAACTTCAAAGGGAAGGCAGGGGAGAGTGGGCAGGGGTTCAGGGTAAGAGATCAACCAATGAACTTGTATGCATATAAGCATAACCAATGGACACAGACAACAGGGGGATGAAGGCCTGTGTTGGGAGGCAGGGGCAGGCTAGAAGGGGTCAATGGGAGAAAAAGGGGACATATGTAATACTTTCAACAATAAATAATTTAAGAGAAAGAGAGAGCTTTCCCTTTCTCCAGAGCACTGGTTTTCACATTGCAGTCGGAGGACCAGTAACACCAAGGGAAAACTTGTTAGAGATGCACATTGTCAGGTTTCACTTCTGACCAACTGAAATGGACACTCTAGGGATGGGGTCCAGCAGTGTGTGGTTTAACAAAACCCCCAGGTGATTCTGATGCGTGCTTAATTTTTTTAAAATATATTTTATTGATTTTTTACAGAGAGGAAGGGAGAGGGATAGAGAGTTAGAAACATCGATGAGAGAGAAACATCAATCAGCTGCCTCCTACACACCCCTTACTGGGGATGTGCCCACAACCAAGGCACGTGCCCTGACCGGAATCGAACCTGGGACCTTTCAGTCCACAGGCCGGCGCTCTATCCACTGAGCCAAACCGGTATCAGCATGATGCGTGCTTAATTTTTGAGAACCACTGCTCTAACTGCATAGCAGAAAGGGTAAAGGCTGAGCTGAGTTCAGTTAAGAAGGAACATTAACATCCGGTCCTCTTCTGGGCATTTCCATCATTTGAAATTTTTCGTCTATATTTTTCACTTATACACCATCCAGTTAATGGGTAGGGTATTTTAAAGATGGAAGTAGATAACTACCTTCAAGGTGTGGTTTGTACTCTGTCCAAAGCCAGAGAGACACTACCAAGACTCTTTTCAGGCCATTTTGACTCTTACTGTTTGTTTTAAATATATTAGTACATAAAAATATATAATTATTTTAGTGCATTAACAATTATCATATAAACAAGCCAATCAGAATATCATGTACCACAGCCATTACCTTTCAGTTTAAGAAGTGAGCACTAGCCACTCTTCAAATCGAATTAGAAAGCATACATGATTGTGTGATAAAGTGTATACATTAATATAAAAATCAGATTTCAAATCTTAAGCTTTGTAGAATAACATTTTCTTATCCATATGTTTGACATCTGTAAAGACAACACTTTCTACTGCTGAGAAATTTGTTTACAGTGGAATCTTATTTTAAGTATTGTCCTTCATTTAAAATCTTAACATTGTTACATATGTCCTTTTGATTTTAAATGCATACATATTTACATAAAATGTAGTTATTTCTCCCACTTGTTCATTGTTGAAATTGCCTTCACCAACAGTTATGCAGTGTCAAGATGGGAGCAGAATGTGTGGGAGCAGACATTTTTTGCAGTCAAGCTTTGCTAACATATGCATCTATTCACAAATTACCAATGAAATAATATATGTGTCTAAGAAAGAGTGAAGAAAAACTGGCTGTTGAAAATGCTTCCCCTAATTCCCACCTATGCTAGAAGGAGAGAATACGAGAATGAGATGAGCTTATTTTGGGCTCAACTTTGCCAAATTGGATTACTAGAAATAAAAAAGAAACTGATGGTGGTTTTCCTATAAAAAGTCCAATATAATTGTCCTGGGATGCCGCCTGTGCATTTTTAAGCTTCCCAAGTGATTCTGATGGTCATTAGAACAAATGCCTTAGAGGTTTCCTCTAATCTAAAATATGGCTATAATATTTTAAAAATATGGCTATAATCTGTACTATCTGGTAGCTGGTGGGGAGAATCACCAGTTCTGGTCCTTGGTATTTATGCCCATACAGATGCTGGTTCTATTTTACATTAGGATTTTCTTAAAAGAGCCAGGCCAGGCAGTGACCCTGAGTTCCTTTCCCTATGTGTCTTAGTCCATTTGGACTGCCATAAAATTATACCACAGACTGAGTAGCCTATAAATAACAGAAATTTACTTTTCATGGTTCTGGAGGTTGGGAAGTCTAAGATCAAGACACCAGCATGGTTGCATTTAATGAGGGTCCTCTTCCTGATTCATACTTGGTGCCTTCTCATTGTGTCTCTACATGGTGGGAGGGGCTAGGGATTTGTCTGGCGCCTCTTTTTTAAGGGTATTATTCCCATTCATGAAGGTTCCACCCTCATGGCTTAAGCACCTCTCAAAGTTCCCATCTCCTAAAACCATCACATTGGGCATTAGGATTTCAAGATGTATTTTTGGGGACACAAACATTCACACCATAGCACCATGCAAGGTAATATCTGAAATGTTATAATATTCATACAAAATGAACCAGTATTGAACACTCATTCACTTATCCCATTGAGTTATTTATTCACTCATTAATTAATTAATTATTCATTATGTATGGATGTATAAAAGTACAAACAAGTATAAAAAGACCTCAAGAAACTTATACTCTAGAAGAGAATACAATGGACAATTAAAATACCGTACAACAAAGGATAAGATAAATGTGCTGAGGTCACACATTGAAGATGCAGGGGTCCCAGTTTGAAATGCCCAGGAATCTTTGTATGAGCTGCTGTATAAGGAGATTACAATCTAGCCAAGCAAAGGTGCAAAGGGAGGAAGAGATTGTTCCTAAGAGAGGGACCATGCATGGAGAGGCAGAAACAAGAAATAAGGATATTTTATTTGCTTGTGGAGTTCAATAAAGAGAGATAAGGCTTGAGGGGTCACATGGAGTGAGACCATGAAGGGTCATGTAAGCAGTTAAATGCTGGTAAATAAATGGTAGATAATTGGCTCTGAGAACCTAAGGAGCCCTAATTGTAGCATTTGCCAATTTCTGTGGTGATAACACTTCCATTATGGTTGATTTCAAGCTACCAATCTGATGTCACGGAATGAGGAGTTCAGTGGAAAGAGATGCACACAACTGGCTTTTAGGACCAGCTCCAACACACCACTGTAAATTTATAAATGGCTTTTATCCTGAGAGCAACTGGGAGCCACTGAGGGTTCAAATCAGGAGTAAAGGAATAATACATGCTTACTATTGGGACCTAAGTAGTGGTGCATTCCTTTGGCATATCTATATGCTGATACTTCTGACTAAAGATAGGTATTCATGAAACTTCTGGCAAAGGTGTAATCTCAGGTAGTATAGATTAATTAAAGCCAGCTAGCCCAAATAACTACCATTTATTGAGTGCCCACATGGCAAATACAGCAGATCCTTGAATAACATCATTTTGTTCAACATAATTTCGCAATAATGTTGATGAGATGCCATAGGAACTTAACTCTTGTTTATATCAATTAATCTATGGTAAAACTGGTTTCATTATATGTAAGTTGTAGAACCTATCAACAATATTAAGTGAGGACTTCCTGTACTATGTTTGTGAGGGCTTCCACTCTACCCCATATCTCTCTATAGAATAAAACAGAGTATTAAAACAATATTTGAAAACAAAAAGTCCTCACTTCAACCACCCAATAATACATTAACATATTAGTTTTCTATGTTAACTTATAGCCCTTGCCCAGGCACTTATTTAATGGTTATATATTTGTGGTAATATTTACATTCTACTTTTTCATGTTTATACAATTTAATACATTTTTCCTCTTATTTTTCTTTCACTCTCTTTGAGTTGTTAGCTTTGAGTATCCTGGTACATATCCTTCTGTTCCTCCCTCATGGTCATGTAATCCCATAGGATCAATTTTGCTTTTTTAATTTTTAAAATGGGTTAATATGTTTATTAAAACTTGCTTTGCTGTTAAGAAGATATTATGGCTATACGATCAGAACAGCACACATAGATCTAATTATTGAATGTGAACAAAAAAGGGACTGTGTACTAAATACAACAAGCTGGGGCAGGGGGTATGTCAGGCCTGGCAGGCCCAGTGACCACACAGGATATCATAAATTCCTAACTAGGCAGGTCATGGCAGGTAGTCATGTCCCAGGCTTATAGCTTCCTTAGTAAAGGTCCATCTTTACATTAAGTGAGCCATGCCATTGTTCTTATGCATCTAGGATAACATAACAATATTTATTGAGTGCTTACTGTTTGGTAGGTATTAGTCCAAGCACTTTACACATATTAAGATATTTAATTCTCACAATAACAACCATATGAAGTAGGTATTTTCATTACTATCCCAGGTTTACAACTGAAGAAATGGAGACACAAATATATTAAATGTTCTCCCAGTTACTAGGCTAGTTAAAAATAGAGTTAAAGTTCAAACCCAGATAACAGTGGGATCTCACTTAGTAAAACAGCTTAGAAATCATGAACGAAGTAAGAAGAATTTGAGATTTATAAAAAGCAATCAGGGGGTACAATACAAAAGTATACAGTCTATTTAGAGTTGGTAAGTATTTTGACATTTTGATTTTGCTTCCAATTTATAGTCTCTAAAAAATTGAAAACTATAGCTTTTCTTATTCATACTGTGAAATAAAAAAACAAAACAAACAAAAACCAAATAGTAATCTGGTATTTACTTTAATATAACATTAGCATTTGCATTGAGGTTATGCAAATAGATACCTTCTGTCCCTATTTTTTAAATTAAATTTAATGGGGTGTCCCTACTTTTGATTATTGGTTTAATTTGGTTCAAGTTCCTGATACAAACTGTTCAAAGAAATCATGAAACACTCTGAAATGATTAAAAGATTACTGTGTGTCTTTTCAATGGAATCCTATACTTTGTCTAACAAAACCTTAACGAATTATCTGATTCTTTTAAGGGTCTGCATGTTAGTCATTGTGCAAATGTATTTATCTCATGCAATGCAATTGATTTTTCTATGAGGATAGTCACCAGCATTGCATCTGTTATCAACTTCTTATTAGCTTCTCTGATTGTTTATATGTGTCTGTTCTTCAGACTCTCCTTTGAACCAGTTTTAATATCTTACTGATTCATGCATTAGTTAACGACTTAATGTTTTCACATATTCATTTTATATTTCTATACGAATCATGATTTGAACTTTTTAGAATATTAGCCTTTTGTCAGAACACAAACAAAAATACCATCTGTTCATTCAATATTCTGCTTATAAAAGGTACCTATGTATCAGACTCTTTGCCATGTGCCTGAGACGCAAATTCTAATGATAGTATTTTATATATCCATGGTACATTTATTTAAACATTTTAAATAAACACTGCTACAATACTATTAACACAATTACAGACTTTATTCAGATGTCACCAGTTTTTCCACTAATTCCCTTTTTCTGTTTCAAGATCCAATCCAGGATCTCACAGTGCATTTAATCACCATGTCTTTTTGGTCTCCTCTAGTCCTAAAGTTTCTTTTTTAAAAAAAAATATATATATTTTATTGATTTTTTACAGAGAGGAAGAGGGATAGAGAGTCAGAAACATCGATGAGAGAGACACATCGATCAGCTGCCTCCTGCACACCTCCCACTGGGGATGTGCCCGCAACCAAGGCACATGCCCTTGACCAGAATCGAACCCGGGACCCCTCAATCCGCAGGCTGACGCTCCGCCCACTGAGCCAAACCGGTCAGGGCTAGTCCTAAAGTTTCTTAGCTTTTTCCTGTTTTTTATTTTTCCCTGACCCTGAGAATTTTGAAGAGGACTAGTTAGGTATATTGGAGAATGTCTCTTTTTCTTAATTTTTTCAATTACAGTTTACATTCAACACTATTTTGTATTAGTTTCAAGTATACAGCATAGTGGTTAGACAATCACATACTTTACACAGTGATCCCTTTGATATTTCAAGTACCCACCTGGCACCATACATAGTTATTCCAATACTATTGACTATATTCCCTATTCTGTACTTTACATCCTGTGACTATTTTGTAACTACCAATCTGTACTTCTCAATCCTTTTACCTTTTTCACCTAGTTTCCCAACCCCACTCTTCCCTGGCAGAATGTCTCTTAAGTTGTGACTGAAGTTTTCTCATGATTAGACTGGGGTTACAGGAATTGCCCTTCTCATCACATTGCAGGCATAGGAAGATTTTTAAAGATACTTAACCTCCTAAACAAAGGAGTTTGCTCTCTTGTTTCTTTTGGGCCTCTTGTTGCAGGGTGCTTTCATGCTCCTGCATTTGTCTGCATGGCCCATGGCCATATGGACCCCACACATAATGGACTAATGGACTGAAACTAGTCTAATGCTACATCAGACCCAGCTCCACCATGTAACAGAAACTTTGGACACTGGCTCTGCTTCTAGCTCTACTGAATCCCAAGCTGCACATTTTCCAGGACTGGATTAAGGGAAATGGGCCTTTGCAAACCCAGGGATGCAATTCCATGCAAATAAAAATCACTCATCCTCCTTTGTGAATCTCAGAAAATTCATTTTTCTCGAGATATCATAAGGACGTGACCCCTCAGCACTCAGTGGACTTCCACCGATGGACACCCCACTTTCACCAATAACAACATTACATTAGGGGGGACATGATATCAATTTGATTGTCATTAGTGATGCTAAACTTGACCACTTATTTAAGGTGGTGCCTGCCAGATTTCTTCTCCATTGTAAAGTTATTATTTCTCTCTTTCTATATTCTTTGAAAGCAACTTATCAAGTCTAGCTCACACTCAAGGCGGGAGGGAAAATTAAACTCCACCTCAATTCATATATATATATATATATATATATATATATATATATATATATATATGAATTGTTCTATAAGGAAGATTTGTCCCTCAAATATGGTTTTTCAATAAACAGAGAAAACATTATTATCTGACTGGCTGTGTGGCCAATCTCATTTTTGTTCTGTTCTAAATTCATAAACTGGCTTTTGTTCTTTATAGCCTATTGCAAGTTTATGTTTATCTTATGTCATCATTAATTTATTTGTTTAGGTAACAAAATATTTTTTGGTAGGTTCTGGCTTTCAAGACTAATAGATTTTCCCACATATTTCTATGGTTACAAATTGTACCAGCACACTGGGAAGGAAATGAGCTGACAGTACATGTGTCACTTTGAATCACTGGGTATCCTACAGGGAATATTGAGTTACTTAAGCTTCAAAGAAAGATGTGACAGTGGATAATCATATATTAGACTCAGATTTTAATGTTCTCACAGCTTAGGTGGCCCATCAATTTTTTATGTTAAGTTTTTTGGTAAGTTCTCCAACAATTTTTCTGAACAAGTTTGCTTTAAATGCAAGACTAATTTTAAGCTCAATTAAAATGTTAAGGGGACTGTCATGCCATTTATATTATCCTTTATGAAAAAATCAATACTTTAATAGACTTCCTTGGTAAACTATTTTGAGAAATTCAATAGGATTGTTAAATAAAGCCAAACTCCCCATCAGATTCCTGTTTTTTATATGTATTTTTCTAACAAAAATATAAATTAAGATGAAGCAATGAGTTACATAACAAACAACTTATTTTATTGTTTGCATGGAATACAGTTTTACACATTACAGTGTTCTGAGCTAAGAGTGGAAATTTGCCTTAGAGAACTATTAATTGTCTGTCTGAGTCCTGATGCCTCAAATTTAGCATGTTACTCATCCTCTGTTATAACACAAAATTCTTTTACAATAAGTTTTTCTAAGAATCTGTCATCCCTACTAGACCATGAAGTCTGATTTCAAAGATTGTGAAGATATAAGTCATATTTATTTCCTCAGTTCATTATATCATACTTGACAAACAGGCACACTAGCCACATTTTAAGTGTTCAATAGCTGCAAGTGACTAGTGGCCACAGTACTGGATAGCACAGATATGAAATATTTTCATCATTACAGAGAATTCTATTGGAGTGTGCTGGTTTGGAGAAACGTTTTTCAGCCTTGGAACTACTGACATATTGGACCAAATAATTCTTTATTGTGGGGGGCTGTCCTGTGCATTGTAGAATGTAAAGCAGCATCCCTGGCCTCTACCACCTAGATGCCCGCAGCACTCCCCACCTTCAATGTGACAACAAAAAATGCCTTGAGACATTGTTATATGTCCTCTGGGGATGAAATTGTCCCTGGTTAACAATTACTGAGTTAGAGAACTACTTCTTGAACTACAGCCCTGGAAAACCTTAAGTTGCCAAGACATATTCTTAGGGATTGCTAAAAATTGCTTTCTTTAAAAAAAGGATCCACATAGAACTTAAATGTTTTATGTAAGTGCATAAAGCAATGCTGTTTAATAAAAATAAAATTTACTAGAGTACTAGAGGCTCAGTGCACAAAATCGTGCACTGGGGGAAGGTGTCCATCAGCCCAGCCTGCACCGTCTCCAATATGGGACCCCTCAGGGATCTGGCCTAAACTGGCAGTCGAACATCCCTCTCACAATCTGGGACTGCTGGCTCCCAACCACTCGCCTGCCCACCAGCCTGATCACCCCCTAACCACTTCCCTGACAGCCTGGTTGCCCCAACTGCCCTCCCCTGTAGGCCTGGTTGCCCCCAACTGCCCTCCCCTGCAGGCCTGGTCCCCCCAACTGCCCTCCCGTGCAGGCCTGGTTGCCCCCAACTGCCCTCCCCTGCTGGCCATCTTGTGATGGCCATTTTGTGACCACATGGGGGCAGCCATCTTGTGCAAGGGTGTGATGGTCAATTTGCATATTACCTCTTTATTATATAGGATAACTGTGCTACAGTAATGAGAAGCAACCTTTCCCCAATTTCTCTTAATCAACACACTTCAGGCCCATCTAAATAAAATTAGTGCCTATGAAGCGACCATCACAGGGCTCTTCCTTAGATCTGTGCATTTAAATAAAAGAAAATAACCCTAGCTGGTTTGGCTCAGTGGATAGAGTGTTGACCTGAGGACTGAAGGGTCCCAGGTTCGATTCTGGTCAAGGGCACAACCCTGGGTTGTGGGCTTGATCCCCAGTAGGGGGTGTGCAGAAGGCAGCTAATCAATGATTCTCATTATTGATGTTTCTATCTCCTTCTCCCTCTCCCTCTCCCTCTCCCTCTCCCTCTCCCTCTCCCTCTCCCTCCCCTTTCCTCTCTGAAGTCAATAAAAATATACTTAAAAATAAATAAAGCAAAATATCCTCACCACTTCAGTGCACACTTTTGGGCTTCAAACTATGAAGACTCGCATTATTTTTCTCTGATGGTTTCCTCTGGCCACGAAAGCCTTTTTCTTGCCAAGCTGGCATTCCAGAACTGCTGGTAAAATAACTTCCCCTTGAAAGCAGTCCTCAACCAATGACTATCAGGAGTTGGTATATAAATATCCCAGTTGCCTTGTCATTTGGGTAGGATAACTCAGAAGCACAGGCTTTTACTATACCCAGGGTTTTCTCAGTGGAGTAAGTTCCACTGCCTAGTGGTAGTCATTTGATAATGCATCTTTTACTGTATGCCTTCTCTTCATTGTCTCACTTCCTCTCTATACAGTATATCTATGGATATTTTATTTCCCACCCAAGTGAATTCTTGTCTCAGGGTCTGCATTGACTCAGAGTTTGCATTAAATTCTTGACTCTGGGTCTATTGCTGGAGAATCCAGAATACAATATGTTAATTCAAATAGTTATTGAGCCTCTTACTGCATTGCTAGATGGTACAGGTGCTGTCCTGTAATTAGAATAAATGAATATGCTACAATTAGAACAGGTACCTTTTAAAAAAGTAACTAATATTAATTTATTTTTAAACATCAACCAAAGAACTTGTATGCATGTATATGAGCATAACCAATGGACACAGACAATAGGGGGATGGGACATGTGCTGGGGGGTGGGAGTGGCTGGGGAGAGGTCAATGGGAAAAAAGGAGATTCATGTAATATTTTAAACAATAAATAATTTAAATTAAAATATCCTCCCAATTTTCTCTTTTTTTTGGAGGTAAAATTTATGTAATATTAAATTAACCATTCTAAGGTGAACAATTCAATGACATTTTGTACATTCGCAATGCTGTATAACTACTATCTTTATTTCCATCACTTCAAAATAAAACCCTATACTCATTAAGCAGTGACTCCCAATTTCACCCTCATCATGCTCCTGGCAACCACGACTCTGCATTTCATTTTTATGGTTTCATCTACCCTGAATATTTCATAAAAATGGAATATGTGCCCTTTAGAATTTGTCTTCTTTCAGTTAGCATAATGTTTTCTAGGTTTATCTATGTATCAGAACTTCATTCCTTTTATGGTTGAAGAATATTTCATTATATGTATACATATTACAATTTCTTTATCTATTCACTGGCTGATGAATATCTGGGCTATTTCCACCTTTTGGCTATTCAAATAGCGCTGCTAAGAGCATTCACATACAAGGACTTGTTTGAGCACCTGTTTTCAATTCTTTTTGGTATATATCTAAGACTGAAATTACTGGGTATGTTTAATCTATGTTTAGCTTTTTGTGGAATAGCCAAACTCTTTTCCAGAATGGCTGATCCATTTTACATTCTTAGTAGCAATGTATAAAGGTTCCATTTTCTCTATACCAACATGTTTTATTTATTTATTTACTCATTTATTTATTCATTCATTCATTCATTCATTCATTCATTCATCGTGTCCATCTTCATGTTTGTGTGGGTGTGTGAGAAGTGGTATCTCATTGTGGTGTTGATTTGCATTTCCTTAATGACTAATGATGTTAAACATCTTTTCATGTGCTTGTTGGCCATCCTATCTAATAAAGAGGGAATATGCTAATTGACCATCACACCCTCACAAAGATGGCGGTGTCCACAGCCAATAAGAAGGGAATATGCTAATTGACTGCTACACTTTCAAAGATGACCGCACCCACAGGCATAAGATGGTGGCGCCCAGTCCCCTCAGCCCTGCCAGGGAAGTAGGTGCACAGCACGGGCAGGCCTGCCCCTAGGCAGGTCCGGCTGCTCCACATGCATGCCTTCGAGGTCCACCAGTCCCCTCAGTCCCCCAGCTGCCCAGAGATGGCCTGAGGCACAAGTAAGCTTTGGATGGCGGCTGCCCAGCTGCCCAGGGCCGCCCAAGGCTCAGGTAACCAGGGCCAGCCAAGACTTGCGCTGCCGGCAGTGGCAGCAGCAGAGGTGTGATAGGGATGTCACTTTTCCCTGATCGGTGGGTCACCTCCCGCCCCTGAGGGCTCCCGGACTGTGAGAGGGGGCAGGCCGGGCTGAGGGACCCCCCTCCAGTGCATGAATTTTCATGCACCGGGCCTCTAGTTAGTATATATTCTTTAGAGCAATGTCTATTTAAGTCCATTGCTCATATTTTAATTGAGCTCTTTTGTTATTTGTTATTTTTTTTTTGTTTAAGCTGTAAGAGTTCCTTTATATTCTGGATATTAGATACTTATCAACTATACTAGAGGCCTGGTGCATGGGATTTGTGCACTGATGGGGAGTGTGGCCTACGGGGATCAGCCCACTCTGGGAGTGCTGCTCATCCCGGTCTGCTGAGCAGCTGTGGACCCACCCTCTGAGTGGCTGCTCCCTGGTCTGGCATCTACTGTGGAGCCAGAGCATTCACCTCTCCAGGTGACCTGGTTGGGGCTGGGCCCAGGGACAATAGTACTGAGAGGCAGAGGAGTAGGCCTCAGTTCCGCGGTGGCCACGAACCTGCCTCCCAGCCTCTAGGGTGAGCTCTACGAGCCTGGCGGCAGCACTGCACAACCTGCGGGCATCTGGAGGAGGTGGCAGGGAGCAAGGAGGAGCCCGGGGCGAGGAGGTGATGATCACAGCCCAGGTTTCTGCCTGTTGGCCTGGGGCTCACAGTGGGAGCAGCTGCTCATCCCAGTCAGTCAAGCGGCACACCCATTGTGGTAGCGCACTGACCACCAGGGGGAAGTTCCTGCATTGAGCATTTGTCCACTGGTGGTCAGTGTGCATAATAGTGACTGGTCGACCCGCCGTTCTGGTCGTTTGGCTTTTATTATATAGGATTATATACAAAGATTTTTCCTCATTCTCTAGGTTGTCTTTTCACTTTCTTGATTTTTTATATAACATACAAAAGTTTTTAATTTTGATGGAACCCAATTTATGTATTTTTTCTTTTTTGTTCATGCTTTGTTACCATATCTAAGAATCCATTGCAAATCCAAGATCATGAAGAATTATGCTTTCCTTATATTTTTAACAAAGATATATTGTGCTTTGTGAAAATATTTGGATATGTTCTTTTTAAACAATACAATGTAATTGTAGTGCATGTTTTTGCCATAGAATTGTCTAAAACTTCACACTGTCTACAACACATTCCTTTCTAAAGTTTAATTTCAATATAGCATTAATGGAAAACTTCTTAAAGGACAGATTGTGAATACATTTCTCATGCTACCACAACTGTGTGTGTGTGTGTGTGTGTGTGTGTGTGTATAATTTTGCTTTAGTCCATTGTAGAAATGTTTCTGACTTCATTACAAAATCTTCAGAAGAAAGTTTTAGCCTTACTTGAAAAACAATTTATAGATATTCAATCCTTTCACTTCTCATGGGTTCCATAGAACTTTTTTTTTAAAGAGTACAGGTGGAAAAAAAACCTGTGTTTCTTGTTTTGACAAGAGAGGTGGGGATTTCTGTTTATTAGCAGTCACTGATTTTCACATATACTTAAACACACACACACACACATACACACACACACACACACACACACACACATATATATATACTGAGTGGCCAGATTATTATGATCTCTGAACGCATAATAATCTGGCCCAGTGCATGAATTTGTGCATGGGTGGGTCTGGCCAGCCTGGCCAGGGGGGAGGGGACATGGGCGGTTGGCCAGCCTGCCTGCTGGTCAAACTCCTGGTCGAGGGGACAATTTGCATATTAGCCTTTTATTATATAGGATATATAATAAAAAAGATCATAATAATCTGGCCACTCAGTGTGTGTGTGTGTGTGTGTGTGTGTGTATCTCAAGGGAATGTTATGTAGGTGAAAACTGAATCAGTTTAATTTTTTCAGCTTAATTTTTATCAGTGAATAATACAAAATGGTATGCTTATCTTTTAAATAAGACAATAATAAATTATGATAAAATCATGATAAATTATGACAGAAATAGGAAAAAATGGGAAAAGAAAAATGGAGGGGAGGTAAAAACAGTCAGTCATATATACAGAAACTATGGTGCAAAGCAAGAAATATTAAGAAAAAACTATTGAAAAACAGAGAAGAAAAAGAAGTAATTCACAAATATGCACATACCCTGAGTGGCCAGATTATTATGATCTCTGAACGCATAATAATCTGGCCACTCAGTATATATCCCATCTAATAAAAGACTAATATGCAAATTGTCCCCTCAACCAGGAGTTCGACCAGCAGGCAGGCCGGCCAACTGCCCATGTCCCCTCCTCCCTGGCCAGGCTGGCCAGACCCCACCCATACACAAATTCATGCACTGGGGCCTCTAATATATATACTGAGTGGCCAGATTATTATGCATTCAGAGATCATAATAATCTGGCCACTCAGTGTATATTCAGAGGGATATATCTATTTAAATGTGGTAAAAAAGATATCTATATAGAGAAAGAGAGTGTGGCAAAGAATCTCATAGAAATACAGAGAAGAGAGTGAAAGTAAGACAAATTATATAAGATTAAGAATGATATAGAATGTTCTCAGATAAAAATAGAGGTTTACTGAGCAACATCCATATCCTATGATCCTTCAGGCTTCTGCTGATAATGTCTCTTGAAGCTCCATGGGTGAAACTCACAGAAGTATTGCAAGTTTTACTCTAGATTGCTCTCCACTGCTCTGAGCTTTCTCCACAAAGACAAAATGCTCATGGGTAATTTTCAAGTGGCTGAACAATTAGTTTTCAGCAGGTGAAAACATTTCAATTTAGAGGTCCTTAGGTGAAGTAAGTGAGGCATAAGATATCTCTTCTAAGTAGAATTAGATGATGATCTGTTCTGAATATTTCTTGGTTTATAGAAGCAAACTATTTCTCATAAGCATTATGAGTGATTTCATCATCTAAGAGTATCCTAACCCCTAACTATTGCTTCCCGATTTGATATAAAGATTCTAGAAGACTTCAGGAAATTTCATTAGGATATGTTTATATGGGAGTGGTTTGATAAAGTTGATGTCTGTCTAGTGCTGATGTGGTTGTGTCCTAGCTCAGAAACTCCTATCTATATGCTAGTCTCAGCACCCTCAATCCTTACACATAAAGTTTGAAGAATAAAAGTATGATAAAAATACACAATATTATTAGGAATACTTCTAAGAAAAAAGGATTCAGAGATGGAAGCTTTTAAGTAGAAATGTCTTATAGTGACAGTGAAGATAAAATAACTGTTAGCTATTAAAGTGACTATGCAATTAGATCTATAACTCTTAAAGATGGTGCAATGCAATCATTGTAAGAAAACAATGTAAAAACTACTTTGATACCAACTGAGGTTATATTCTACAATTGGGTTTGATAATAAGCCATGTTTTTAGAATTTATTTTTAAAATTCATCCAGATATTGCATGCATATAGTTTCAAAAAAATGAAATAATATTGTATGACTTATAATTAAAATAGTATATTTTAACCATTTCTACCTGAGTTTTTCTTTATTCCAGGTCTTTTAGCTATTCTTTTCTGATATTCACAATCCATCTGCCTAAATATTGCTTATAACATAATTTCTTAACTTATCAACTTTAGTCATTATCTATTGGTTTCCCACTATGAAAATGTAGATCTAGCACTATTTTGCCCACCAATATTTTTATTTCTACTTGTGTGTGTGTGTGTGTGTGTGTGTATAATCTCAATAATTAAAAATGTTTCTAAATAGCACATGACAAAATATATGAAGAAAAAGTTCACTAAAGGTGATATATTGATCGTAAACAAGCAAATTAAAAACATTCAACATCACTAGCCATTAGGTTAATGCAAATTAAAACCATCATGAGACATCACTACCCATCTATTAGAAGACTTAAAATAAAAAATGTATTGATGATACCAAATTTTGATGAGGATGCAGAGAAACTAAATAATTTATACATTGCCAGTGGGAATAGAAAATGTAAAATGATACAGCCACCTGGAAAACAGCTTGGCAGTTTCTTTAAAAACTAAATACATATTTACCATATGGCCCAGCAATTTTACTCCTGGGCACTTATCCAAGAGAAATGAAAACTTACATTCACACAAAAACCTGTATACATACATTCATAGCAGCATAATTTGTGATAGTCCCAACCTGGAAACAACCATAATGTCTCTCAACAAGTGAATGTTTAATCACAGTTTGGTAATCTATACCATGGAATACTTGTCAGCAATAAAAAAGGAATGAGCTATTTTTTTTCTTTTTTAATTTTATCTGTATTGTTAAAAGTATCACAGGTGTCCCCTTTCCCCCATTGACCCCCCAATACTCCCTATTGATACAATAACTTGGATGGATCTCAAGGACATTATGTCAGTGAAAAAAAAGTAATCCCAAAAGGTCATAAACTGTGATTCCATTTATAAAATATTCTAAAAATGACAAAATTATAGAGATGAAAAACAGATTAGTGATTGCCAGGAAGATGTGCAAATGTTGGGAGAAAAGGGGATGGGCAGCATGAGGAGGATTTTTGTAAGGATGAAATAGCTTTGTACCTTGATTATGGTGCTGGTTACACAAATTTTCACATGATAAAATGGCATAAAACCAATCATACACACAGTGCCAATGTCAATTTCCTGATTTTGATAGTATATGTTTTACGATAAGTTCCATAAAATATAATCATGGTGGGAGGGTAGGATGAAGAGTACATGAGACCTCGCTGTACTAATCTTGCTTCCTGCGAATCTCCATTTCAAAACAAAAAAAAACCTTTAAGAAATCAATATTTAAGGTTATCATATTGTGACTAATCTGTCCACTGGATAATCCAAATATTGGATGCAATGACTATATTTCATTTTTGTATAGCACTTTGTTCTTCCAGGAATAACCTATTTTTTGTTTGCTTAGTTTTAAATGGCTGTATACTTATGTTTTGCAATCACTTTTACAGGATTCTTGCAATCACTTATACAGGATTCTAAACACATTCTAATGATAGATTTTAATGTAGTGATATAGTAATTACTTTATTTGTTCCACCCCCCCTCCATTCTCCCATCCTCGACCCAAAAATTCCTTTGAGAGCCCTCTATACTTATGCTAGAATTTTGACTGGTTGCTTTCTGAAAATGGTTTATTTTTATCTGTGAAACCCTGCATGGCCTGAGTTGAAGGTGCATCCCTTCAGAAAGTGTTGGATCCTCAGGGATCCATGAATACAATCCAAGAATACTTCCTGTAAATTTCTGAGTCTGAGATTTCTCTGAACCGCAAAGGAAGTATTAATGTGCACCTCAAACATGTGAGAAGTCCTGATTTTTCAGGTTCGCCAAGGAAACATTTTCTCTACTCAGGACTCAGGCTGAGTTTGACAAGTTTCCTTGACATCCCTTCTTGTTGATAGATGGATTTTGTCCAAGGCTGTTCTTTCACTATAGGTGTAGCTCTTCAAGGATTTTGATTTCTTATGGAGATCTCAGTTCTAATTTAACCACGCCTGGCCTTTCCTCATATCCCTGATTGGCTATTAGAACCCAAGCTTCTTATTTATCAGCAAATACCACCAGGGTGAGATTTTGGCTCCTCTTTTATTAACTCCTGAGTATTTTACTTATTTTCTTGTGGCTTTAAATGGATGTGTGTTATATTTCATCCTGCATTTCTTGTTGGTTTGTATAAAAAGTTTGGTCAGAATAGCTTGCCCATAATATTGTCAAAAATGGATTGCTCTCTAGATCTGCAGCACAACTATAATTCTAGATCTTGCGATCACCTCTCTCCTGTTTTGTAACCTGTGTTTCTCATCATTGTTTAATTCTTGAATTTTCATGAAGCTTGTATTCTAGTAGCTTCTTGAGGAAAGTAAATTTCCGATACCCTGAATGCTTGACTCTATCTTTATTAATTTTAAGTTGAAATTATTTCCCCTCAGAATTGTAAAGATATGAATTCTTTAGCTTCTATTTTAAAAAATTGCTGTTAAGGGGTTCTGGTGCCATTCTGATTTTCATACCTATACCTTCATTAGTGAAATGGGGTCTCTCTCTCTCTCTCTCTCTCTCTCTCTCTCTCTCTCTCGTTTTAGAATCTTTCTGCTGTTCTGAAATGTCACATAATATTTATTGATGTGAATCTTTTTCTTGTGCTGGAAATTTGGGGGACACTTTCGATCTTAAAACTGAATGTTATTCATTTCTGGGAAATATTCTTATATATATTTTTGGATAATAATATTTTCCTGTATTTTCTCTATAATTTCTTTAGTTAGACATTAAATTTCTTGGATTGATCCTTTAATACCACAATCTTTTTATTTTTTATTATTCATTTCTTAGTCTTTATCTTATCAGCTTTCTGGGAGATTTACCTTCTAGTTTCAATTTAATTTTATCTTTGCTATTATAATTTTATGTTCTAGAAGTACATCCTTGTTCTTTGAATTTTTATTTTTAATAAAAACATTTTTGTTTCATATATCCAATATTTTCTCTTATCTCGCTAGGGATATTAATCATTGTCTCTATTTTTCCCTGAGTTCTGTTTTTATATTTTGGTCTCACTGTCTCAAATGTCTGATGACCCTTTGTTTCCTACCCTTATTTAGGATTTAGGCACTAAAAAATTAATGATAAGCTTTGTTTGTAGGGCTTCTTGCCAGGTGAATTTCAGCCTATATACATGAGCAAAGATGCCCAAATAAGAGTATCAATAGGTCTTTTCTCTAAGGCCACTCAGTTTTGCTTGAGAAAAATATCTAACCTCCTCTCTGAGAGTATACACTAGTATTTGCTACCTTTGTTCCTGGAGCCAAACAGGACTTAAGCCTTGGGGAAAGTGGGTGGCCTTATTCAATATATTACTTAATTCCCATTTTCAGTGTGGAAATTCTCCCCTGCCTTCTTTTCTACCTGATGTACAATTTCTCTGGAGAACAAACCTCCTGGTTGGGTAGGAAAAAGACAATAATTTTGAGCCCATGGAAAGGGCTGGGAAGCTTGCGGATATAATTGCTACTTGAACACATTTTTAAAACAATTAAAAAAATATGAATTTAGTCTGGCCAGAGTTGCTCAGTGGTTGAGCATCAACCTATGAACCAGGAGGTCACGGTTCGATTCCTGATCAGGGCACATGCCTGAGTTGCAGGCTTGATCCCCAGTGGGGGGTATGCAGGAGGCAGCTGATGAATTATTCTCTCTCATCATTGATGTTTCTCTCTCTCTCTCCCTCTCCCTTCCTCTCTGAAATCATTAAAAATATTTTTTAAAGTATGTGCTTTTAGTAATTCTGGATAGAGAAGAAGGTAGAGGATCCCCCTTCTTTAAGCCCCATGCTCAGCCCTGCCTTCTGTAATAGCTAGACCCTCCAATTCCTAAGACTTTCTAGGTTCTAGGTACTTGGTTTTCAGTTTTCCCAGAAATGCTAACTCCTTTGTTTCCTTTACATATTCCAAAAATATCTCATTTCTCACACTTTATTGTTTCTAGCCCATATTTTTTTTTCCTTGTGAGTAAATATGATTTCAATCACCCGATTCTACTTTTAGAGAAGTTTCATGATCTACCATTTCTAACCAGAAGTCCCTATAAGTATTCTATGGAAAGGAAAAGTTTGCTAACACAATGTTTGGCCAACTGCATGGGTCAGGGTTAAAGTAAAGGAGATGGTGGAATTTGTGATCACTTAAATTTGGCCACTAGATGATTGCAAATAAGTACTGCCCTATGTATGAGTTAGAATTCTTTATGGCTTTAAACATCCCAGGTATAATTTATTAGCAATATTTATTGTCTTCATTACATTTTGCTGCAAAATATGTGGGAACAATTTGTAACTTTAAGTTACATGGTTTTCTTTTAAAATTAGGTTGAAACATGCAAAAAACCTGAATCCTGCTAGTTTTATAGGTCTAAAACATTCAAATATTAGAAATGTTATTTCATTCAAGCTAATATTTTAATATACTGTTTATGGACCTCCTGGAAGTTGTACTGGGTATGCTACCTGGGGAGTCTGGATTTAAAAAAAAATGTTTGTACTTCTGGTTCTTTCTCAGGCTGAATAAATATATACTAACAAGGTTGTACTCTGGATAGCATTCTGTTTATTACATGAGAGATTATTTGAGACATGAGAAGATGTGAAGCAACAAAACTAAAAAATCTATGAGAAAAATAATTACTTCTCTGAGTTGCACTATTATAAATTCTGTTTTTTTTAACACCCACTTTAGAAATTTTAGTAAGATAACATAAAAGGTGCTTTGTAAATTACAAGGGACCATATACAAATGAGACACATTACTGTATTTATAACACATCATCAGAAATAAGAGATAACCACTACAGAAAACAGTGTAGCCTTCCCTTAAAAAAATAAAAATGGAACTGCCATTTGACCTAGTGATCCCACCACTAGGAATATATCCTAAGAAACACAAAACACAAATCAGAAAGAATGTATGTACCCCTATGTTAATAGCAGTGCAATTTACAATAACTAAGATCTGGAAACAGCCTAAGTGGCCATCAGTAGATGAGTGGATAAAAAACCAAAACAAAGCATTTACACAATGGAATATTATGCAGCTATAAAAATGAAGGATCTCTTACCCTTTGAAACAGCATGGAGGGATCTGGAGAGTATTGTGCTAAGTAAAATAAGCCAGTCAGAGAAAGACAAGTATCACATGATTTCACTTATATGTGGAATCTAATGAAGAAAATAAACTGATGAACATAATAGATTCAGAGACATTGAAACATGCAACAGACTGACGTATTTCAGAAGGGGAGGTATGGGAAGAGATTAATCAAAGAATTTATGTGCATATATGCATAGCCCATGGATAAATAATAGTGATGGGAAAGCCTGGGGAGGGGCAGGAGCAGGGTGGAGGGGGCCAATGGGAGGAAAAAAGGGGCATTTGTAATACTTTCAATGATAAAGTTTAAAGAAAGAAATGAGATAAAAGGCTGTTTAATCTATTCTGAGTATGAGACAAGAGGACAGAACTAACTCCATGAACAACCAAAAGTCATCATTATTAATAACAATAATGATGCTAATAATAAGATAAAGCTACAGACATATACTAAGTATTCACACTATGTAGGGCACTACACTAAGTGCTTCGTATAACCTCCTACATTCAGTCTTCACAATATTAACCTTTATTCTTATCCTCATTTTAGAAATGAGGCCTGGAGAGGTTAAAAGGGTTGTAGAAACATCACACATTGACCTTATGAGAGTAGTGTAGACAGTGTATAGACACAGAGTTATATATAGTTTTAAATATTTTTTTTTGATTAGAAGATTATATTTTAATCATTGTGTTATTCTGCCCTTATGCATCCCTGAAAAACCCTCTCTTGGACCCAGTCACTAGTTCACCATAGACAAAGTTTTAAATATTTTTATTGATTTTCAAAGAGTGCGGGAGAGAAACACCGAATGTGAGAGGGAACATCAATTGGCTGCCTCCTGTATGCCCCCTACCAGGGATTGAGTCTGCAACTTGGGCATGTGCCCTGATGAAGAATTGAACCATCAACCAACTCAGCTACACTGGCCAGGGCCAGAGTCATATATTTATCACTATATTCTACTACACGGATCATCCTGGTGCAAATGATTGTCTTTGAATGAAACATAGAAACTTGGATCTAATGGGAACTCAAAGTTCCAAATATATATGGGCAAATAATTTTTGACAAAGGAGCCAAAAACATACAATGAAGAAAAGAAAGCCTCTTCAATTAAATGGTGCTGGGAAAATTGGAAAGCCACATGCCAAAGAATGAAACTAGATTACAGTTTTTCCCCATGTACAAAAATTAATTCAAAATGGATCAAAGACCTAAATATAAGATCTGAAACAATCATATATAATAAAGAGCTAATATGCAAATAGTCGTGATGCCCTCATGCCATAACGACTGATCAGCAGCAGGTTGTGTGCATGGCAGGCACAGGTAGGCGGGGCTGCATGCGGGGCGAGGCTGGGGGAATGTGAGGCTGCATCGGCCAGGGGACATGACGCTGTTATTGTTTATTTATTAATAAATTTATATATTATTTTCATATACATTTTACTAATTTTCTTTCATCTCTGACACTTTTATTATAGAGAAAGAGCAAATAGCAATATTAAAATATTTCCTCTAATTAATTCCCCTTTAATGTGCACAAATTTTGTGCACCAGGCCACTAGTAAATTATGTAGAAGAAAACATAGGTACTACACTTATGGACTTTGGTCTTAGAGAGGATTTTATAAATTTGACCCCAAAAGCAAGGAAAATAAAGCCAAAAATAAGTGAATGAGATTATATCAAATTAACAAGTTTTGCACAGCAAACAAAACTGACAACAAAACAAAAAGGCAAAGAACAGAATGGGAGAAGATATTTATAAACAACAGCTCCAACAAGGGGTTAATATCCCAAATATATAAAGAATTCATACCACTGAATACCAAATAAACAATCCAATTTAAAAAATGAGCAGAGGATCTGAACAGACGCTTCTCCCAAGAAGACATACAAATGGCCAAAATAAATATGAAAATATGCTCAACTTTACTAGCTAGTAGTGAAGTGCAAATCAAAACTACAATGAGATACCAACTCACACCTGTTAGAATGGCTGATATCAACAAGACAAGTAATAACAAATGTTGGGGAGGTTGTAGAGAAAAAGGAACCCTCATTCTCTACTGGTAAGAATGTAAACTGGTATAGCCACTATGGAAAATAGTATGGAGGCATCTCAAAAAAATTAATAATAGAATTAATATGCCTGGCTGGTGTGCTCAGTGGTTAAGCATTGACCTATGAACCAGGAGGTCATGGTTCGATTCCCAATCAGGGCACATTCCTGGGTTGTAGGCTCAATCCCCAGTAAGGGACATGCAGGAGGTAGCCAATTAATCACTCTCATCATTGATATATATATCCTATATAATAAAGAGGTAATATGCAAATTGACCATCACTCCAACACACAAGATGGCCGTCCCCATATGGACACAAGATGGCCACCACAAGATGGCCAGAAGGGAGGGCAGTTGTGGGCGATCAGGCCTGCAGGGGAGGGCAGTTGGGAGGAACCAGGCCAGAAGCGGAGGGCAGTTAGGGGCAATCGGGCCAGCAGGGGAGCAGTTAGGCATCAATCAGGCTGGCAGGGGAGTGGTTAGGGGGTGATCAGGCTGGCAGGCAGAAGTAGTTAGGGGCAATCAGGCAGGCAGGCAGGCGAGCGGTTGGGAGCCAGCTGTCCTGGATTGTGAGAGGGATGTCCGACTGCCTGTTTAGGCCCGATCCCACCGGGATGGGGCCTAAACGGGCAGTCGGACATACCTCAAGGGGTCCCAGATTGGAGAGGGTGCAGGCTGGGCTGAGGGACACCCCCCCCCCCCGCTGCACAAATTTTGTGCACTGGGCCTCTAGTGTGTGTGTGTGTATATATATATATATATATATATATATATATATATATATATATATATATATTTTAGAGAAAGAGAGAGATAATGAGTTAACATATGATCCAGCAATCCCTCTTCTGGGTATCTACCTGAAAAAGTTGAAAACATTTATTTGCAAAATATATGCACCCCTATGTTCATTGCAGCATTATTCAGTGGCTAAGACACGGAAAAAAACAAAGTGTCCTGCGATAGAGGACTGGATAAAGAAGATGTGGTGAATATATACAATGGAATACTACTCAGCCATAAGAAAAGATGAAATACTGCCATTTGAGACAACATGGATGGACCTTGAGAATATTATGCTAAGTAAAATAAGTCTGTCAGAAAAAGCAAAGAACCA
The DNA here is from genome assembly GCF_963455305.1 of Plecotus auritus. Lineage (NCBI taxonomy): Eukaryota > Metazoa > Chordata > Mammalia > Chiroptera > Vespertilionidae > Plecotus > Plecotus auritus. The sequence goes on from NC_137784.1 coordinate 23,838,619, forward strand.
TATGATTTTATGTGGGATATAAAACTGAAACCCATAGATGCAGAGAACAGCATGGTGGTTACTAGAGAGAAGGGGAGCTGGGGAGTAGTAAAAGGGTAAAGAAGGCCAAATAAATGGTGACAAAAGATTATTTGACTTGGACTTTGGGTGGTGGGCACACAATGCAATATATAGATCATGTATCATAGAAATGTATCACTTGAAACCTATATAATCTTATTAACTAATGTCACCCCAATCAATTTAATAAAAACCCCAAGTCTGTCAGCAAGAAATCTAATGTTCTGTGAAGCACGGTTATTGGTTCATATTGGTAAATACCCAGCTACAGGGAGGCAGAGCCAGAACAGTGCCCAGATGGCCAGCAGTTCACTTAACCACTAAAGAGAGTTGCACCAAGTCAAAGGGGAAATAATTTCTTTGGGAACTCAGAAACTCTACTTTTTAATATTTTAAATCATAACATGGTCTGTCAACTTGCAATTCTCAACTTAGCTTCTCTTTTGTTTTCAGTCCAATTGCAGGTCATAGTTGGCCATATCAGACATAAAACTAACAACTAACTCTAATTTCCACAAGACAAAAGAAACTATGATTTCATTAGCAAAGGCACATTTCTTGCAAATGTCACCTTTACAAAAACTTCATGTTTAAATGAAGTATGGGTTATTTCATGGTTCCTATACAATCACAAAATACATATTCAACATCAAGATAAATAAGATGTATTTTGATAAGTCTATCCAAAGTTGGTAAATACACACTATTAGAATGTAAGATTCCTGAGGGTTAGAGAATTTTTTTCTCTACCCACCCCCACCTCCTTTTAAATGCCTGGTGGTGGTGTATACACGTGGTGCTTCAGTAACTTCCTGATGATAACAAGCAAGATTAGGCTCATAATGTAGCTATTTGAAAAATCTTCTCTGCTCTTTTATCTCATTTTATTTTTTAGATGTATAACGGAACTAATTTATGGAACTTCTATTAGTTTACTTAAATCCTTTTTTCCCCACAGTAAATTGGTGCTAGATAAGTAATATCTTTCTGCTTTCACTGTTGTTGAACATCTGAAGTTATCTATATAAAATTGAGATAGTTGAAAATAGCCACAGCTTGAAATATGTTGAGTTTAACTCTGCAATTTATTTGCAAAATTAATAAAACAGAAATAATAATCGTCACAGCAGGAGCTAAATCACGCTGCTACAACTGCTGTGTTTGTTCTCAGATGTTATTAATCTGAAGGCTGACTTCACAGTGGAAAGGAGGGCACTTCAGTATTTTGAATGCATATTTTAAATTTTTCTTTGATACTGTAGCATATAATGTGGAACACTAAAATAAAAATAAAATGTGTCTGCCTTGTGTGAAAATAAATTCAAAGCTCCTTGTAAGTCACTTCAAATCTCAAGCACACCTTTAAACTTCAGTTAATCTGCTTGGCTGTTCAGCTGTGTTCATTTTTATAATTACAGTAGCTTCTTATATAAATGGTGTGTTTTGTTTTTTTAAATGGATCTCATTTATTTTTTTTAAATTTCTTTATTGATTAAGGTATCACATATTTGTCCTCATCCCCCCATTCCCATCCCAAACCCCTCCCCACGCATGCCCCCATCCCCCTGTTGTCCGTTAGCTCAGGGGTTCCTTCGACTACATAAATGGTGTTAAATGGACCCATTGCAATATGCCAAGAAATAATAAGTTGTCTTTCATTTTATCTTATATATTTATAAGTCCCACAACATACATTGGCACAGATATTCACTTTCTAATTTAAGAATTATCTAAAAAAATAAAAGGCAAAAGGTAAAAAAAAAATTAAGCCCAGGTCAGAAATGTAATTAATTTAGTAGTGCCTAACCATCTCTTTTAGACTGGGCAGTGAACCACTGATTACAGAGAAAAGACTGCATTTTCTTAAAATATATAGTTAGTTTTATTAAAAAATAAATTTTAATTTGACATGGTTTTAAGACTAACAAGAAAGTGCAAATATAGTACTGAGAGTCCCCATGTACCATTCACCCAGCTTCTCCCAATGATATCTTAAGTAACCATGATACATTATCAAAGCCAGGGAATTGACATTGGTACAATGTTATTAACTCAAATACAGACCTCATTTAGATTTCACCAGTTTTTATATGCACTCTTTTAAGGACATAATTATTTTTTTAAAAAAATATTTTTATTGATTTCAGAGAGGAAGGAAGAGGGACAAAGAGATACAAACATCAATGATGAGAGAGAATCATTGATCAGCTGCCTCCTGCACACTTCCTATTGGGGATCAAGCCCGAAACCCTGGCATGTGCCCTGACCAGAATTGAACGGTGACCTCCTGGTTCGTAGGTCAACATTCAACCACTGAGCCATGCCAGCTGAGCAAGACATAATTATTTTCATCTAGTTTAAACACTAATACTTACTTTAGACAAATGTATTTTATAGCTATTTTAATATCATTCTAAATTATTCTAAACAATGTTCAATGTATCAAAATTATAAGATTGATATCCTGATCATTTAACTAATGCAAGACTCTTTCCTTTCTTCTTTGGATTTGTTGCCATAGAAAATTTTAAAAATTACTTTTCTTTAAAATAAAGAAATCACCTTGACTGAGAGAGCCTGACTTTTTATCCCCCTTGATAGGTTTATGCTCAATTAGTCCTTATAAATTACATATAAACAGTTTAGTTCTGCTTCTCTGCTCCCAAGTCCCAGTTCTGACTAGGGTGTTCCTTAACATCTGGTTCAATATTCACTGATGACCAGCTTTCAGATACTTAAACAAAACAAAACAAAACACAGAAATTAGTCAATGTTACATATACAATTTAGAGGCCCTTTAGAATATTTTGTTGGAAATAAGCAAAAATGCTGAGACAAATTGTATACTTTCAGATAAAAAAATGTGAATTAATATACATAACACTTGGTAATATTCATCACCGTATCTATGCTACTAAGTCACTTTAAAAAGCTAAGTAACTGACATAACTATTTAGCAAATATGAACAAGTATTTGCTTCCTAAATATTTTAAATGGCTAGTTATTCTTATTTTTTTATAAAAAATATTGCAATCACATTAATTCTAATAAGTCTAATATCTTTGTAATATGGATATAAGTAATTCAATAGGAGTTCCTTGTGATTTTACTTTAATTAATACTCGCTTATTATAAAGTATTACTCACCTTTTGATGGTATGCCCTTAATGACTACACCTCTTATGAAGTGTGCCAGATCATTATTAATTCCTTTTGTATTCATTATAACAACATCAATCAGGGAAAGCTCATTTGCTATTAATGTGAATATAACAGGTAATTTCATTCTAATCTAGTGATTAATGTTCACTTGGTTAGTAATTACAATATCACATTTCAAAGTGTTAGCATTGGGCAATACTTATTTTGTGTGGCTTCTCAAAGAACCATAGTAATGTGTCTGAGCTTAGAACTGAAAAGGTTCATGAAAGGAAATCAACCCAGGAACAAAGAGGGAGGGTTCCTAAGCTTCTGGGAAATGGGAATAATGGTTAAGTGAGAGATTTATAAAATATGTTGCCTTTTTTTTTGTCAACCAGTATGCTTCCTCTACACCCGTAAGTATCACCACTCCATTTATAAAAGGAAGAAAAATAAAGCTGATAGAGAGGTTTCAAAATTGACTGTTTCAGTCCTATGATGCCAATGAATCTTCAAACTACTTGGTTTCCATGTCCTAAATGACAGATTAGTTTCAATGCAAGAAAGAACTTGTATTTAAAAGAAGGAGCTCTTTTGCATAGGGAATACAGTCAATAATATTGTAATAACTATGTATGGTACCAGGTGGGTACTGGAAATATCAGGGGAAACACTTTATACAGTATGTTATAGTCTAACCACTATACTATACACCTGAAACTAATACAAAATAATATTGAATGTAAAAAGTACACTTTTGATTAAATGAAAAAATAAGAGGAGTTCATTATTTGACTTGTAGATTAATCAAAATTAAAGTCTGTCTACCTAATTTTGGACCAAGTTATCTTTATGTTGAAAAAATTAATCTGCTAATAAAACATATATTGATGATCCATATTAATATTATAGTTCTATTTTAGGTAAACTGTACACACTTTCATTAACATCAATAACCAGGGAGACTCCTACACATATTGACAATATATTACTATGTTAGATTGGATCAATGTTGGTCATTGATTTTTAAATCCTGGAAACATTAAGCTTACTGTAGAACATTATAGGTTATCTGTACATATCTGAGATTTATAGGCTATATGGGGGTATATATATGAACCTCAAAACAACCTTGAAGTATAGACAAGACAGGTATCATTAATCTTATTTCACAGATGTGGAGATTGACACAGAAAGAAGTTGAGACTTGCCCTGAATTCCATTACAGAGCTTTTACTAGACTCCAGGGCTTCTAACTCTTAGTTTTGTGGTTTTTCCACTATAACACAATGCCAGCCTGCCTCCACCCACTTGTGACAGCTTTTGGAGAACACTTATAAGGGAAATTCCCAAGAATTTAGTAGTGTTCAAATAACTAAAACTGCTGGACAATAGAGAAACCAGGAGAGAAGAGGAAGACAAGAAGTAAGGCATCTCGGAACTTTAAATCATTTGAGCACCCCAGGTATATTCCTAACATACTTAATACCAAGTCTTCAAGTCACAGGATTTTAAGTACAAATCACACCAGAGAGCAAGCCTAGATTTCTGCTGTGCTACCGGAACCACTAAGATTAATTCAGAAACTAAGATGGCTCTGGACTATAGATACAGCCTATCAGTAGATACAACTGGTACTGGAGGGTAGTACAAAGAAGGAAAATAAGGCTGCATAGATGTTTGACCTTGGACAAGTCATTTGCTATTCATTTAATTTTATTTCAATCAACAATTATTGACACACATCAATGTTATGAATTATGAATAGAAGTTAGAACAGAACAAAATCACTGCCTTCAAGAAGTTCACAGTTGATAAATGCTCTAAAACAGGACTTTTTAATGGGTGTGCCAAAACACATGCTGTGATTGGGTCATAGATATCTCAGATATTGACTGCCCTCAGCCCCGGGACATAGAGGAACTGGGGGCAGCTTGGAGTGCCCAGCCATGAGTCATCTTATCTTTATACCATGATATCAAAATGACCAAGGAGCACTGTTAAGAAGTTTGGGCTATTTTACAGAATGGAGTATGTATCCTAGCTGGAGGAGGGCTGGGGCTCAGAAGATTTTTTTTTTTTTTTAAAAAAAAGCTTAAACCAGAAGACAGGTGAGAGTCCTGGTGAACATTTCAGCCAGAGGAAAGAACAATCCAACAGCATTAAGGCATGTCAAGAATTGGAAATTTTAAATTGCTTGATACAAATAAAAACAGTATGCTAGAGCTGTGTTGGATCACTTATCTTTCTCCTCTACTTTTATCTGTCAAAAATTCTACCCAATTGGCTAAATGCCTCCTTCTCTAGAAAAATTCTAATTTTTGTACAATCTTTTGTTCCTTTAGATCACCTGATCCAGGTTCCCCAAAATGTGGTTTGCTTAGCACTAGTGGTAGGGAGCTGATTTGTGGTGTTATGCAGATGAACAGTTTAAACTTTAACACTCATTTGTTTACATGTATTATAAAAAACACACTAGCACATCACACTATAATTTTACTTAAGTAATTTTGCTTAAGGATAAAAGCAAAATACCATGATGAGCTGATTTTAAGTAAAACATTAAGTAAGCAATAGTATAGATGTTACTGAAAAGATAGGACAATGGAAGGTATACTAGTTTCTATTACTGCTGTCACCAATCAATACAAACTTAGTGGCTTAGAGCAGTGGTCGGCAGACTCATTAGTCAACAGAGCCAAATATTAACAGTACAATGATTGAAATTTCTTTTGAGAGCCAAATTTTTTAAATTTAAACTTCTAACGCCACTTCTTTAAAATAGACTCTCCCAGGCCGTGGTATTTTGTGGAAGAGCCACACTCAAGGGGCCAAAGAGCCGCATGTGGCTCGCAAGCCGCAGTTTGCCGACCACGGGCTTAAAGCAACACAAATTTATTATGTTACAGTTCTGGAAGTCTGAAATCTAAAATGGGTCTCATAGACCAAAATCAAAGTAGGACTGTGCTCCTTCTGGAGAAGCTAGAGAAGACACTGTTTCATTATTTTTTCTAGCTACTAGAGGCTCCCACATTGTTGGGCTAGTGGCCCCTTTCTCCATATTCGAAGCCAGCAAACAGCATGGCATCCTCATGTCTCTCTGTTTCTGACTCCCACTCTTCTGTTTCCCTCTTTCATTTATAAGAACCCTGTGATTACTGTGCCCATTGCATGATTCAGTATAATCTTCCCATCTCAAGGTCACCACATTAGTGACCTTAATTCCATCTGCAATCAATTCCCCCTCACCATGTAGCATGACATACTCACAGGCTCTGGGAATTTGGATGGGAACACCTTTTGGGAGGGGGGCATTATTCTGCCTACAACGGGGCGGGGGGACACAAAACTTGCTTTGGCCAAGGGAATATTAGCAGGCTTGATGAAAAGAGAGATGTAAAAATTGTTTATGTTTCCACTCCTGCTCTTCCACCTCTGCCTCTGCAAAGAGGACATGCTTGGGCCAACCTTCTGGAAAAATGGCCAAGATATGAGCAGCGGCACCAAGATGATTCTGTCACGCTCAGCCACGGCAGCTCCAGCCACCCTCCAGATTTGCAAACTAGCCCAGCTAGCACATCTGAACAATCGGACTTCAATCAAGCCACCAACTAGTGAACTAAAGACATACTTTTTGTTCTGAGCTGTTGAGTTTTGGGGTGGTCTGGTACACATCATTCTTGTGGCAACAAATACTGATATCAAATGATAATTTTTCCAGTACACTATTAAAATAAAACAAAACTCACCATCTACTGTTAGTATCCTATTGTCACAGAAGGGACATTTAAACGACTAAAAAATAATCACAAGGATATGACCTCTGAATAAAGGGCAGGCTTTCCTAAGAAAGGCAGGTGACAAGCTTCCATGATTTCTCTGTCTACTCCCTCCCTCTCTCTTTCACTGCTTATATTTCTCATTTCTCTGCTGCTTGAGGAAATATTCACAGAACATCTGCATTTGAGAACTTCTGCCACACATGACTTAATAGAATGCTTTTACACATTGTAAACCTTCAAAAACTTTGTTGAATGAGTGATCATCATGTGAACTGTGCCATTCACAATGGCGTGCTACGAATTCTGGAACTGAATAATGTGGTTATTCCAGAGTACTTAGCATCACGAAAACTTATAGAAAAGAAACATTTTCTATTTCTTGTATCCTCCCTTATACTAGAAACACTACTGCAGCATGTGAAGTCATGCTGTGACTTTGTGGAAAGCTGTGCAGTACTAATTTAAAAGGACACATTGACTACATGCTGACTGGCTTGAAGGGGGGCTTACCATGTTGAATTGCTTTCTCTTTAATTCTCACCTGACACTCTGAGAATTTTATTTAAAATGGTAATGGATACAAATTAATCAATAAGGTGTTATGGGGATTTAATGTAAAAGGAACTAAAAAAATCCAATTTCCAAACTGCCAGATCTATTTAGCACATGTTGGATGTAGCTTAACCCATGGTGCATGAACAAATATAGGTCAAAGTGAAATTTTATAAAAATGGAGAAAAAGAGTCCTCACAAAACATTGTACTGGAAGAGAAAACTTTAGGCTTTTTAATATGTTTTGCCAAGCCCAGACCCTTTAATTATAACAATCCTTCCTAATGATCTTCATCTAAACAGGTACAGTACAATATTAATAAAATGTTTTGTAGTCTTTGGTACTATTTTTAATGGATACCTCAATGTATTGAATGAGAAAGCACTACAATTTTTATTGTTTTACAAGAACAATATATTTTTCTCGACTAGTGTAGAAATGCCTATGTATTTTAACAAGACAATTTATTATTTAAGAATAAGAGTATTAGAATATTACAAATTAATCATATAAAGAGGGGTGGAAAGATGGATGGAGATGTTATAAAGCAAGAGTAGTAAAATATTAATGGAAAAATACAGGTGGTGAGTATACATATGCTCACTGTAAAATACTTCCAACTTTGCTGTATGATTAAACAATTATATATTAAAATGTTAGAAAAATTAATCCTTAATTGCAAACATTATATCCTTATCTATTTTTATAGCAGTAGCCACCATTTTGTTGCCATTTCTTTTCTGTAAATACAATTATTAACTATTTAACTTTGAAATGTCTGAACAACCGTTTGTGGGGGCATGCTCATCCTGTGCAACTTGCTGACTAAGAGATTTGGGATTCCCTGTGGAGTCTGAGATTATTTTGAAGAATAAATAAGAATTAGTTGGGCTGAGAAGGAGAGGTTAGGTGGAAGGTTTTTCCAGAAGACAGAATTATGGAGACAGAAGGCGAGTAGTGTACGGGTAGCCCTGAATTTTTATTATATATCCCCATCAGGGGGGAGTCAAAAAATGGGGCCATGGAGAAAGTACATCATGAATGACCTTAAATGCTACTCCAAGAATGTGGGAGTTTATCATAAAAATACTGAACGGTTTTAAACATGGCTATGGAGCTGACAGGGAGAGCCTTCATGTTAAAAGATGACTCTGGCTGAAGAACTGAAACTAGATGCAGGAAAACCATTTAAGTAACTACTGCAGTTTTCTAGGTGAAACTAATAGCAATAATATCACCGGCAACAATCATAGTAACTACTCTTTTTTTATTGCATTTTTAGTACCTATATCTCTCTGTGTGGTAATCTCAGTAAAGTTGCAGGATACAGAATCAACATTAAAAAATCAGTTGTGTTTCTATACACTAATAACAAACTATCTGAAAAGGACATTTGAAAAGCAATTCCATTTACAATAGCCTCAAAAAAAAAAAAAAGACTAGGCATAAACTTAACTAGAGAAGTAAAAGACTTGTATACTAAAAACTATAAAACATTAATGAAAGAAATTTAAGAATACCCAAACAAATGAAAGATATGCCATGCACATGGATTGGAAGACTAAATATTGTTAACATATCCATACTACTCAAACCAATCTACAGATTCAATGCAATCTCTATAAAAATCTCAATGGCATATTTTACAGAAATAAAAAAAATGGAACCACAAAAGATCTCAGATAGTAAAAGAAAATGTTGAAAAAGGTAACTAATGCTGGAAGCATCTCATTTCCTGATTTCTAAATATATTACAAAATGAGGATAATTAAAACAATATGGTACTGACATAAAGACAGATATATAGACCAATGGGAGAGAACAGAAAGCCCAGAAATAAATCTATACTGATCTTGCACCAGGATTCCAAGAATATGCAATGGGGAAAGATAATGTCTTCAACAAATGGTTGGCAAGTTTGTATAGCCACATGAAAAAGAATGAAATTGGACCTTTATCTAACACTAAATACAACATTCAACTCAAAATTGATTATTAAGATTTAAATGTAGGATCTGAAACTATAAAACTCCTAGAACGAAATATAGGGAATATCTTCATGACACTGGTCTTGGCACTGATTTCATGGATATAACACCAAAAGCACCAACAACAAAAGCAAAAATAGACAAGGAAAGAATCTTATTCAATCCCTTCAGCCAGCTAAAGAAGAAATTTTAAGTGGAAACTGAAGGTAGAAGAGATTAAGAAATTTGCCTAAGCTGTGAGATTTAAATCGGGCCTGAAATGAGGGATAGTCATAAAAAAAAGTCCATTTTAAGAGAGACTTTTAGAGTTAGAATTAGCCATATTTCATGTCAGTGTACTTGTGTGTATGATAGAAGTTGGCTGGAACCAGAGGCTTTTTGCTTAGAAAATTGGGTAAATGATGGTACCATTTTATGAACTCGGGAGTAGAAGTGGATGTCCAGAGCAGCTGGGAATTTCTACTTGGGACATGCTAATTTTGAAATACCTATGGGCAAGGGTAAGACTCAAAATATTTAACATTTGCTATAGCCCAACCAATCAGAGCAGCTACAAGCCAATACATCTTAACTGTACAGGTAATGTACTGGCAAACATACAGTAAATATGGAATGGCCAAGAGAAAGATAGAGGGAGCAGATAATAATTAGGGAGCCATCTGCTTATAGGTACTAAATGGAGCTTTGGACAAAGACAAGATTATGGGAGGGGTGTGGGATGGAAAAGTGAAGGAGTGCTGAAGAAGGGATCTAGGGAGCATACATGCTTATGAAAGTGGCAGAGGATGAATCATCTGGGAGAAAGACTGACAAGTAGGCAGATAGGTCAGATTTGAAAAGATGGGTAAGAAGATGTCAAGGAACTAAAGAAGGAAATAATTATACAAAGAAACTGTCAGGCAGTCTGGCAAGTGGTAGGAAATTGGTTTTCTTAGTGAGAGCAGTTTGCCAGGCATGTAGGAGTAATAACCAGAAAATATGGATTGAAAAGTAAATTGTGGGTAAAGAAAGGGATTCAGCCAGCTGTGTGATTCTTTCACAAAGATTGGCCATGAAGTGAAGGAGAACGGAGAATTGGCACTGAAAGAGGGTGGGAGAGGAGTGGGTGACAGGAAGTGTGTGTGCTTGTTTATGAAGGGAAGCAAGGGGTAAACTGACAGTAAAGTATCAGTAGGAAAGTGACTTAAAAGATATGAAAGGTCTGGGTTGGTGTGGCTCAGTTGGTTGAGCGTCATCATCCTTTGTACCAAAAAAGTTGCCGGTTCAATTCCCTGTTAGGGCACATGCCCAAGTTGTGGGTTTGCTCTCCAGTTGGGGTGTATACAGGAGGCAACCATTTGATGCTTCTCTCTCACCCTCTCCCTTCCTCTTACTCTCAAATCAATAAAAACATATTTTTTAAAAAGTTATGAAAGAAGGAGATTTTTGACAGAACACAGCTTTGAAGAAATGGAACTCAGAACATAACATCAGATTCTGGTCAGCATCAAACTGTCTTAAGAACAAAGCCTCAGGTCTGTTGACCACAGAATCAGAGTTTTGGTCAAGCTAAAGATAACATCTTGACTTCAGTTGTGTTTCAGTTCCAGGCCCATGGAAGCAGAGTGACTCTATGGACCACACCCTCACAAAACCAGATAGAAAGATGTCCTGGCTGACATCAGGACCTGACACAATGATCAACTACTCCCTAGCCTGGCCCCAACCAATCAATAGAGCCACGACCCTAACTCCTTTAGCCACCATGATTAATGATTTTCCCCCTATATAATTCATTCCCTGGAAGCCATCAGGGAGCCAGGTTTTTGTGCACGAGTTCACCTAAGACTCCAGACATGGCTCCATTTTCTTAAAAATAAATCTTTAATTTGGCCAGAGTGGCTCAGTGGTTGAGCATCGACCTATGAACCAGGAGGTCACAGTTCAATTCTGGTCAGGACACATGCCCGGGTTGCGGGCTCAATCCCTGGTGGGGGTCATGCAGGAGGCAGCTGATCAATAATTATCTCTCATCATTAATGTTTCTATCTCTCCCTTTCCCTTCCTGTCTGAAATCAATAAAAATATAGTTAAAATATAAATCTTTACTTTCTTGGCTGTGAACTCCTGTTAGCCTTTGATTGGGCTTTGATGAGCTCAGGACAATGAACCCTTTAGTCCTGAAAGTTTCTCCTTTGTGAGTGTGAGGGACTTGCCTTGCTGAACCAGTCTAAGAAATTTCTAGTTACTCCATCTCTTTTTCCCCCTATTGAATAACTTAATGTTTGGCTTCTTTGCTTTTTTATTTTTAAGAGCATTGGAAACATACTTTTATTTAACAGAAACTTATACAAACTTGATACAAACCCTACATTATGCAAAACTTTATCACCATTCTACACGCTATAACTTGTGGGAGTTGGTTGGAGAGCAACTTATTATTATAATTATTAGCATTTTAGAAGGGAAATTTTCTATCAGAAAATGTCACAGTAAAGGGCTACAAAGCTTTTTAAAACATTTCTTCCTCCCTACTCAGCCCCACCTCCAAAACCTATCTCAGCTTTTTCCAAAATATCATTTATGATGCTATGAATACAAATTAAACCCCAGCTCTGTTGGTGCTAATTTACCCAATAATAAACTACTGATTAAATTAAACTAAAATAACTCTTTATGTCCCATTATGTAGGAGATTTTGCTGGTCCACACTTTAAAAATGATATTTTAATTAGTGGTTCGTCAAGTGTGGTCCTGGAGCAGCAACAATAGCATTCTCTGGGAATTTGATAGAAATGCAAATTCTCAGGCTCTACTTAGATATAACTGATTACTGTGCACTCTTTGATGCCTCTTTTTCCACCCAAATGTCTTCAGTGGTAGGTCAATGAAGAAAATTTCTGCACCTAAGTTTCCTTTATTCAATGCATCACAGAATTTGGTCCCCAGACCAGTAAATTTTCTCAATTGAAAATCTGCTAGCCTCTGTTTGTAATACTTCAAACAATTAAAAAAATAAAAAATAAAAAAAAAGAAAATTTGCTAGCAATGCAAGTGATCAGTCCCCACCCAGCCCTAACTGAATCTGAAACTCTTGGTGTGGGACCTTTCAATATGTGTTTTAACAAGTCTTCAAGTAGTTCTGTTCAAGTTTACCCCAAAATAATGGATTTATAGTCTATAACTGATTACATATATCTAGAACACAACTCTGTTAGAGGAATGAAAAATCAGTTTTCTGTTCATTAATAAAGGTAAAATTCAAGTGCTAAAGGAATCCTAGGGCATGGATTAGATAAAATCCATACACAAAGGAATATAAAGTTTAAAAAAAAGTAACTGAAAATGACTGAAGAGAACCTGAAATAGTATATCATGTTTGAAACAGTATATTTTTAAAAACTATATATGTGCTAAATCTCAGGACTCTTCTTTTCATGTGTTACTATGAGGGGCAATTCTGACACAACTGCCATATGCATTTATATTAATACAAAAGGCTTCTTGTAATGAGAAGGCAACACCTTGCATGTCATAAACTAATTCTAAAATGAGGAAAATGTCTTTCATGAATGAACATCTTCCCCTAACTACTCCACTATTACTGTCTTTTTTTTTTTTTTCAGAGAGAAGATGGGAGAGGGAGAGGGAGAAATATCCATGTGAGAGAGAAACATCGGTCAGCTGCCTCTTGCATGCCTCCTACCAGAGATCGAGCCTGCAAGCTGGGCATGTGCCCTGACCAGGAATGTAACTGGCAACCTTTCAGTGCACAAGTCGACACCCAGCCTACTGAGCCACATCAGCCAGGGATCCTGTCCATATTCTTGATAGCAGAATAGTATGGGGGAAGCTTCTGCATAGGATTTTGAGCTTCTCCAGATAGGCTGATGAGGTTACAGGATGGGGAACGTCCAGCCTGTGGGCCAAACATATAAGGCCTGTGAAATCATTTGGTCTGGCCCTGCCAAGGCACTAGGGGTGAATTAATTAAATGTTTGACCAAATACAGCAGGATAATTTTTAAGTTGCTAATTTTGTATGGCCCGTGAATGATGTTATAAATATCCAAATGGCCCTTGGCAGAAAAACGGTTCCCCACCCCTGGATCACAATGCAGTACCCATATACCATGAATCTCAGAATCAAAAAAGTTTGAGTCAACACATTACACAGAGCCATCTCAGAAAGTTATATGCATCTATATGAGATGGCTATCAGGTAAAGACATTGAAAACAAATTGACCAAGAACATGTTCATTCAAATAAATGTTCTTTAATGCAGTGAGTAATTTAACAATTTAGGAATTAAACTCTTTTGAAATGGCCTTCAAAGAAAACCTACATCTGGCATAAGACATTTTAGCAGATATCTTCTTTATTTAAAAAAACTGAAGTCATCTGGGTTGATAATTTATTTATTTTATAAACCAATGATGATAAAAATCAAATCCACCCTCAACATACGAACACTTTATACCTCTAAAGACATTGGAAAAGAAGATACCACAGCACTGAAAATGACCCCCTGGAAAAAGGATACCGAAGTGGTTTGAATGGTAACAACATTCTAGGAATAATTCCACAGCATCCTGAGGCGACCATTTAGAATTCTAATTGACACTTTTATTTAACTTTTTAATTTAAAAATCTGTTGCATTATATTAACTGTTTATTAAAAATTGTATTTAGGAGTGCCCTCCCTTCCAGGAGCACACCCACAGCTTTCTTCCCTCTCAGATGTGCCTTTTTACTCTTTTCTCCTAAACAGGGTCCCCATGAGACTTGCAGCCAGGAGAGCAGCAGCTCATCCTGGGCTAACACCCTGAACCTGTCCCCAAAGCCCCCTTTTCTCTGACTTACCAGTGAGCTGCCAGCAGCCCCGCCTTGGCTCACTTCTCTCCTGTAACTTTTTTAGGGAGCTAAAGCAGAGTACCACCTTGGCTCCCTCCTTTGCTTCTTCTACCCTAAGCCCTTCCTTGTTCCACTGTCCTCAGCTTTAATGGATGTTTCTCAAAATAAACAAATAAAAATAATAAAAATACAACATGTATTTATCACCGTAATTAATAGAGTGATTATGGAGCCATTAATGCATGCTGGCAAAATTAGTCAAATCAGTCACAAGAGCCTCTCATTTTGGTGGTGAATGTCTTCTTTGCTTGGCTTTCTAAGGCCCTAATATTTCCTGGGGCTCCTTTGTGGAGTCTTCTTACTGCTCTATTCTCAAGGGTCAGTGATGCTTGGAATTTAGTCTTTTTACTATTTTTGTACATAGACCCCCCCATATACTCTCAAAATTTCAATTGTCTCTTTGATGCAGATAACTCTCAAAATTTTTATTTTTATTTTTTTTTATTTCTAGCTTAATATTGTATCCTGAATTTCAGAACCACATAGCCAACTGCCCAAGAATATCCCCTGAGTTTATGTTCCTTTTTGAAATTACCCAAACTGTACACCTCTTAAATCAGTGTTCTCAAAATGTGGTCCCGCACCAGCATCAGCTCCATGAGAGAACTTTTAGAAATGCAGATTCTCTTTGGCCTCCCCAGACCTCAGTCATTTGCATGTTCATTCACAAGGCTTCAAAGTGATTCAAATATTGAGAACCATTGTCCTAAATTATATATAACATTTGCCCTGTGTATGTTTTTTTTTATTTTCTATGTTTTATAATGCTTTGACAACTTGGAGGGGGGCTTGCTGACCAGGGAGGGACTGCTCCTCTCAGGTCTAGTGAATTTCAAGAGACAGCAAAAGACTCCTCTGTGAGTGAGGCTTTCATATGTAACCTAATCAATCCATAGCCCTTATGCCCAGCTACCTCCTTTATCTAACTCATACACACCAAGCCAATATTTCCAGGGTCAGGTACCAGATAACTAGAGACTATCCTAAGCCTGCTGAAATTATTCAAACTATCAAATCCTAAATTTGCTCAAACATGCCTCCCCTGCCTCACCCATTCCTTCCCAGGAAAACCACAATAAAGAAGAAACCACGCTTTCTCCTTTGCTCCTTCTGCCTCCTGAACGGCTCTGGTACTTCCTCTTGTAGCTCTGCGTAGTGTTGCATGTCCCCTTCTCCTGGGAAATGTGAGTAATAAAACTTCTTTCATCGTGCTGACCTCACTATGTCATCACTCAGTCACCTCTATAAATGAAATCCCAAGTACAACTAAAACACTCTACCCCTGCCTGGCCAGCATGGCTCAGTGGTTGAGTATTGACCTATGAACGAGGAGGTCAAGGTTTGATTCCCAGTCAGGGCACATGCCTAGGTTGTGGGCTCAATTCCCAGTGTGGGGAATGTAGGAAGCAACCGATCAATGATTTTCTGTTATCATTGATGTTTCTATCTCTCTCTCCCTCTCCCTTCCTCTCTGAAATCAATTAAAAAATATAGTTTATAGAAAATAAAACACTCTTCCCCTCATACTCTAAGCCTTAGGTTCCCTACTTCAGTAGATGTCTCCACTTGTCCAAACTGGAAACCCTGGCTTTTCCCTTTCCTTTAACCCTCCACATTAATTCATCACCAAATATAGCTAAGTTTAGCTCCAACAATAACAACAATAACAACAACAAACAAATGAACTTTGGGATCAATTCCTCTCTCTCCACCACTTACACCATTGTGTCCTGTCTGGATTTAAATACTCTAGTGTAGGATATTTTTTGCCTCATGACCTTCCTACCTCAATTCAATTTTAATTTTATAGGAAGTCACTTCTCTATTTAACAAACAAATACACAAAGAAACTTAAGTGGTTTGCCATTGTTACCCAAGTAAAAAAATTAAAAAAAAAAACCCTTTTTGATCCTTGTTAACTTTCCAGTTTCATCTCTCCCAATCCAAACTCTAGCTTTATCAAGCTATGATAGTCTCAAAATAACGTTAACTATTTCAGAGTTGTGTACAGTATGTTGTCCAGCTTAGAATGCTCCTCACACCTCTTTGCCTCCTACCTGAGAGACCCATCTTTTAGGTATCTGTTTATTTCTATTTTTTTAAAGAATTTTTGTGAGTTTATTTGAGCCAAACTCTCAACATATGCTGGGAAGCAGAACCTCAATGAATTGAGATAATGCTCCAGAGCAGGGGTCCTCAAACTTTTTAAACAGGGGGCCAGTTCACTGTCCCTCAGACCGTTGGAGGGCCAGACTATAGTTAAAAAAAACACACACAACTATGAACAAATTCCTATGCGCATTGCGGGCCCGGAACGAGTCGGCTGCTAAGCAGGACAGGCAGCGGCACCCGGCGGGCCAGATAAATGTCCTCGGTGGGCCGTATGTGGCCCGCGGGCCGTAGTTTGAGGACACCTGCTCCAGAGAATGGCGGGTTACATTTGTATTTATACATTGCAATCAAAGGAGGGACATAGGTGGGTTACATGAAATTCACTGGTGATAGATTAAGGAGGTGGGATAAAGCAAAGTGAAGGAAACCCCTAGAATTGGATAAAAAGTAAAATGATGGACACATACTTAGGTGGGTGCAGGAACAATTAACATGATAATGAAGGAATTTGTGGTATCTGTCCTGGCACCCACCACATTAGGTTGTGCCCCAGGGGCTCCAGAAAAAGGGAAGTTACAAGTTACCCAGACATTTCAAGGGTATGTTATCATAGATGCAAAAAGACAGTTAGGCTCAGTTAAGGTAAAGGTAGACCTCGTCAGTGAAGATACTGGCCTAGGATGTAACTGCCCACCATAACTGCGTTTAGTTAAAGTTTAATTTCAGACCATCCTTTGTGGTTACTTTAGGTCTCTGAGTTTGCAAGACTGTCATGCAGGCCTCCCCTGAGCTTGTCAGGTCAGCATGTGGCCCCTTTCGTCCACACATCCCCCTTTTGGTCATAAATCAATCCAAAGGATGCATTGATGACCAACCTTTTGGTTGGATAACGAAGTCCCACGGTACTAGGACGGCTCATTCCTAGGATGTCTCAGTGTCAGCATGTCTTGCTGAACAGGTGGACCTGTTCCACTGGGGATGGGGCAAGACCATAACCTTAGATGGCATTTAAGGTCAAATTATTATTATTCAAAAAGGGCAGGTAAGTGGGAGGCAGTCAGATCCTATATGTCCTTGTTAAAAAGTATTCTGGATCATTTCTAATTTTTGAGCTACCATGATCCGAGTCTTTTTGCTGTTTGTCAAGCTTTGTTTTTCTGCATCTAGTATAACATTTACATATCAGGAACAAAAGTAACAATACTAAACCAATAACACTGATTAGGAACAGAAAATGTTTAATACTAGACAAGGAAAAGTCTGAGGGGAACAAACATCCCAGCCAACCGAAAAACCCTTTACACGTATTATCATAATTTTTTATTAAGCTAATTACATGTTTTCCTCCTTCATCCACTGTCAGTTGTACCTTATGATATGTTTGGCCAGATGAATTAAGACTCTCTACTATTTCATTATCTAGAAGCTCTAATTTTCTTCTGGCCTAGGTCTCTGTTTAGATATCAAGGAACACTTCCCTAAGGCTGAGCTATTTTATTATTCCAGGTCATATCCCATCCCATATCCTGCCATCTTTTCACTTTTCTGCACTTCTTATCCCTGCTAAAGTCAGAAAAAGAAAGGGAGTAGAAATTAGAGAAAGAAGGAACTTGAGGGATGAAAAGGAAGGAGACATTAGGTGTCAGGGAAGAGAAATAAGTTCCTGGCATTCTTTTTTGTTGTTAATCCTCATCCAAGGATATTTTTCCATTGATATGAGTGGAAGGGAGGGGGAAAGACAGAGAGAAACAGTGATGTGAGAGAGACCTCCCGCACGTGCCCCTGCCAGGGACAGGGATAAAGCCTGCATTCGAAGTACATGCCCTTGACTGGAATTGAACCTGGGACCCTTCAGTCTGCAGGTCAGTGCTCTATCCAGTGAGCCAAACCGGCTAGGGAAGTTCCTGGCATTCTTAATTGCAACTCTGAAGGCATTTTTCCACAAGTGAATAAACTGTAATCAGTTTTGCAAACCACCTTCAGAACTACTGGCATGTTTGTTCACTTATGTACTTGACATTTTTCTCTTGACTTGTATTGACCCATTTTATTTTACTTAGACTTGTTCTAAGCAATGACATCTTAAATCAACTATTTATGGTACTGGCTGCTTTTTTCTAAAACACATTAATTAAATTGTGAATGAAAATGGGGTTCTGCAGCTCTGGCCAGGTAGCTCAATTGCTTAAAACATCATCCTGATACACCAAGGTGTCGGGTTTGATCTCTGGTTGGGAGAGGGGGCACATATAAGAATCAAACAATGAATGCATAACTAAGTGAAACAACAATTTGGTATCTCTCTTTCCTTCCCCCTCTCTCTAAAATCAATCAAAAAACAAAAAAAGGGTTCTACAGAAAGTAACCTCACAGGGTGATCTGATCCTAAATTTCTAACTGGGCAGGTCATGGTGTATAGTCATGTCCCAGGCCCATAACTTCTTTAGTAAAAGGTTTTTAAGCAAACATCCATTTTTCTTGTGCATCTAGGTTAATACACCCTTCAGATGCCAGAATCAATGCTCCTTAGAGGCATAAACACCCTCAAGAGAAGACATAACCTTCTAATTATCTTATAATCCAATCCCCACTTTGTTTTCTCCCACCTTCCTGTACTATTCCTTAAATTCTCTCCTTAATTTCAAATGTGTAAATGAAGTAAATGCTATTCTAGGAAGCACTTGAGATCTTGCTTCCTGGCAACTGTCATCAGTTTTGGCTCAAATAAACTGTTATAAAAATTCTTTACAGGTGTGGACATTTATTATGTTGTGTAGAAGTGTCAAAACATGTGCTATGTAATAATACTCTATTTTCATTACTCTAGTGAGTCTAGTGGGAAGTGAACACTTGGAGCAAAACTGCTATGAATGACAATAACCCATACAGGCATATTAAAAAGTAATTTAGCCATGGCCGGTGTTGCTACATCGTTACAGCGTCATCCTGTGCACCGAAAGGTCACAGGTTCGATTTTTTGGTTGGGGCACATGCCCAGGTTGTGATTTTATGCCTGGTTGGAGCATATACAGGACGCAACTGATAGATGCTTCTCTCTCACATTGATGTTTCTCTCCCTGTCCCTCTCCCTTCCTCTCGCTCTAGAATCAATAAAAAACATATCCTCCAGTGAGGATTAAAAAATAAAATAAAAAGCAAATTAGATAGCATAGGAAATAAATTATAATTTGTAATATTTCACTTTGTAGTAAATTTATTTCAAATCCTAAACATCTGAATTATAAACTAACTCTTTTTTGGGGAAAAAAAGATTACCTGTAAATTAGAAGGCAACTGTTAACTGATACACATGTAGCAAATGAACAATTGAGTTTAATTTGCTGATTCACAATTTACAAGTAGTTTTCAGGTCAGGTTTCTAATTACTCATTAGTAGCTCTATTCCAAAGTATTAATACTTTAATTTTATTTTGAATGGCTCTAAATGATTCTTCCAATGCAAAAAGGTCCCAATGGCTTTGCAAAGGTAGATGATAGGTTTTACCTGAAAATAAAAAATTACTCCAGCCACAAGGGGATTATCTTTTCAAGTTGCTAAGAGTCTTTGTGGGATATATTTTCAGTCTAGTGTTTCCCTAATGTACCCCTCAAGATGATCTAAATCAAGTTTCCATTTTTAAACAGACTTTCATTCTAGTTATCAATTTTAGTCTGGTATCTTGTGCTTCATCTTGTTCTTAAGGACTGTTTTCTTATCACAAAGTTCTCACAATATCAGTCGTACCCCAAAAAAAAATACTCAAGGTAGCATTCGCAGAAGTGATAAATGACCATGTGCTTCTAATATAGGCTGGAAAATGACTTGTATTTTGTATTATGTGCATCATAAATTTCTAATTGCTCTTTCAGAGTATTCTGTAAAAAAGAATGTGTGACATTTTTAAAGAATATTATGGCATTAAAAGTGAAGCCCTCAGAGGTGGAAAGACAGAATATTTAAATTCTGTAGACTACCTTTGGAAACACTCACAACTTAGCAGTGAAGAATTAATTTAACAGTGAACGACTAGAAGTCCTTTTCTTTTTGAATTAATGTGGATCTTAGAACTGTACTTTCATATATACATATAGAGAAGAAGGGAGAGGGAGGGAGAGAAACATCGATCGGCTGACTCCTGCATGCTTCTGCAACCTGGGCATGTGTCCTGACAGGGAATTTAACCGGCAACCTTTCGGTGCACAGGATGATGCCCAATCAGCTGAGCCACACCCACCAGAGCCTAGAAATGTACTTTCTAATATGGTAACCACTGGCCCCATATGGTGACTGAGCACTTGAAATGTAGCTGCCTGAACTAAGGTATATGGACAAATGAATAAAATATCTCATTTATAATGATTACATGTTAAAATGATAATGTTTTAGGTATATTGGATTACATAAAACATATTAAAATTAATTTCACTTCCTTATGTTTACTTTTTAACATATGTCTACTAGAAATTTTAAAAGTACATTTATGGCTCACATTATGTTTCTGTTGCACAGAGCTGCTTGAGAAAAATGAAGAGAACAAGGACAGCCTGATAGATATTTTAGTTTTCATTTTATAAGTCAACAATTTATTAGAAAATTTTCTCGACTTGATGACACAGTTAGAGAGAGATCCTGTGGTGGGGGTGTTTGGAATAAAAAATCAAATTTTTATTGACCATTGTTATAGTTCAGTTTAATAAATCTACTGCTGTGTAATATGATATAAATATGCTTTTTATTAATTTTTGTTAAAGTCAGCAAAATGAGCATTTATGATTAATATACTATAAAATAAATGGTGCTACCAATATAGAATCTAAATTTTAAACCCTCTAGTTTATACATAATGTATTTTTGGCAGAAAATAATTAAACACAAGGTAACAATAAATAGTATTTCCCCCCAGGGTAGATTATCTTTCATTACATTAATTTTCCTCCTTGAATCAACTAATTTCCAAAGATAGTGAAATGGATTAAAATTTTTTCCTTATATTTCTGAATTTTTTTCTGAAGGTGAGAGCAAAATAAACTGAATAAATTGATAGATGGTACTGATTTCGCAGATCACTTATTTCTGGGCTTAAGGCAAGTTCTATTGAAGTAATTCCACTTAAGGAGTTTATATCAATAAGTGAATTTTTGCTCAGCTTTTAAAAACCTGGCTTAAATGTCACCTCCTCTAAGAAGTCTTGCCTGATCCCACAGGGAAATTATCCACTTCATATTCTGCTAGAGCATATGCTTTGTAGGTATTTCTTTTATTAAAAATTTCCCCTCTCTCCCAACTAGAGTATGAGATTCCTGACAACATGGCTGAAGTCAACCCAAGTCATATTCATCTTTGTATTATCAATGATTAGTGCATTGCCTGGAATGTAATAGACGAATATGATAGGTGTATATTACAGTTTACTCAATGAGGTGGCATTAATACTGCCAAATATTAGGGAAAATTAGTTTGATAGTATGTATAGTTTAAACATGTATATATGAACCTTTGAAATATCCCAGTGAGGAATCTGGTGACTGCTATTTCTCAATGATATAATAACAAAGTTAATTTTCATAGACAATTTATAAGTAAAGATTAACTTTGAAAAATGGCACACACACAAAAAGAGGTGATGGAATACTAAGGAATACTCTAACCACCAAATTAAACATTTGTATTCTAAATGCAGTCATTTTGATTGTGTTTCTTGAAAGGACTACTCAAAGATTTTTTGCTACTATTATATATACCTGTGGCTTAGACTCATTTGTACACATCCATTTGATGATTTATTAATTCTCCTCATTGCTATTTGTTGACTCAGTCTGCCTGCGATCATATACCAAAGGCTTCATGAGGAGAGCCTTTCCCAACCAATTGTCATGAAATTCCTCAGGGATGTGCAAAAATGTTCTGCATGCTCATATTATTAAAGGTAGTAATGTCTATTCTTGAAGCACATGCACATAATTAAATTACAGTGCCAAGTACTAGTACATGGTGGGGAAGATCAGAGGTGTGCACATGACTCAGTTACTCAGTTGGTTTAATCACTTAACACTGTTAGCTATGAAGTGGATTTTTAAAAATTGATTTTAGAGAAAGAGAGAGAGAAGAAGAAGAAGAGGAGGAGGAGGAGGAAGATGGGGAGGAGAAGAAAGAGAAAGAAGGTGGGGAGAAACATCAGTTTATTATTCCACTTATTTATGCATTCATTGGTTGTTTCTTATATGTGCCCTGAATGGAGATCTAACCTATAACCTTGGTGCATTGGGATGATACTCCAAATAACTGAGCTACCCTGCCAGGGCCCTAGTGAATTTTGACCATTATAATCTTCTTAAAATGTTCTTATCCTTATAGCTTATACCCATACTTAGACTATCGGTTAAAGACAGAAAATGAAAGTAACACTGATGTTGAAACATAGAAAGTTACTGAGGAAATTAGAAATTATAATAATTCTGCTTGTTTTCCTTAAAATGATCTTTAGAGTAAACTAATTTGTAAGTGGCTTATATGTTCCTAAAGTAAACATTTTTATTGCTACCATTGTAGACATGCCAGAATTATGGTATATGGTATAAGTAATTTGCCCAGGATCAAAAAGACAGTTGATAGAGTTGGAGGGGGATATGAACCCAACTGTCTTGCTATATAGTCTTCCAATTGGGATACTACACACACACACACACACAAAGTTTGCTGACTTTAGATTTATCTGAGCAGTTTTTAAATGTTGCCTTGCCCAAGAACCATAGCCCACCAATTAAGTAAAAATCTCCCAGTGAAACTGTGCTCAAGTGTTGCTTAAAACGTAGTCTGCCAACATGTACTTGAAAATGTCAACTTGAGCCACTCTTATCTCATGGTTTAGAGATGAAAGATCAGAAAAGGTGACTAAACATTACATTAGAGCAGGGTTTTCAACCTCAGCACCACTGTCATTTGGACTGGAGGATAATTCTTTGCTGTGGACACAGATTCTGTGCCCTATAGGATATTTAGCAACATACCTGGCCTCAACCCATTAGATTTCAGTTTTGAGAATGAATAGTGCCCCCAGACATTGCCAAATGTTTCCTGGAAGGCAAAATTGTCCCATCCCTTTAAGAGCCAGCCATTTAGACAAACAAGCTCAGAGTTATACTCCCTCTAACTGACTTGGCCTAAACAATCTGGAGACAGCCCTTCTAACTTCTGACTTGGAAGAATCAAGACTTCTGCATGTCTATAATATAAGTTTAATAAATATGTATACAAGTTATTCTGAAATAGCCTGTAACTCTTTCTGAGTCATGAAAAAAATAGTATTTGGATGCTTAATATGTTTTATGATACTTTATCCTAAATTTTTTGAAAATTGATGATTTATTTTAGCCATATAATATTTTTTAAAAATATATTTTTATTGATTTCAGAGCAACAGGGAGAGGGAGAGATAGAAACATCAATGATTAGAGAGAATCATTGATTGGCTGCCCCCTGCCAGCCCCCTACTGGGGATTGAGCCCACAACCGGCATGTGCCCTTGAGGGGAATCAAACCTGGGACCCTTCAGTCCGCAGACTAATGCTCTATCCACTGAGCCAAACCAGCTAGGATAAAGCCATATAATAGTTTTGATAGCTTATTAACTGGACATCTTGTTCTGAAAATCATCCAATAGACTTACAATACATTTTTCAAACTAAGAATTTTCATAATACTCTCATCAGCTATTCTTTGGTGTGATGTGCCATTTTTCCATTGCATTGTAATTATTATTTGTGCCTTATCATATGTTCCCAGCAGGTAGGATTCTGGCTGCCTTACTCTACAGGCGCAGGTGTCCTCAAACTACGGCCCGCGGGCCACATGCGGCCTGCCGAGGACATTTATCCGGCCTGCCGGGTGCCGCTGCCTGTCCTGCTTAGCAGCCGACTCATCCCGGGCCCGCAGTGCGCATAGGAATTTGTTCATAGGTTTTTTTTTAAACTATAGTCCGGCCCTCCAACGGTCTGAGGGACAGTGAACTGGCCCCCTGTTTAAAAAGTTTGAGGACCCCTGCTCCAGGGCGTACCATAGGGCCTCACACTTGGTAGGTGATTGCATCCTTTAATGGTGTATGTATTAGGGGATATAAATTATTCAAGTATTTATCTCATTGTTGAAAGTTTGACTCATAGAAATTTAAAAATTAATGCATTGAATTCTATATGAAAAAAAGGAGCCTATCTTGTTGAGGGGGCTCAAACTGCTTCCACTTTTTACTTTTGAACAATTGTTTTGGTTCATCATAAATACATCTTTAATCCTCTTTCCTACATACTCTGAATTAAGTACCATTCCTTGTGAGGGGGCAGAGACATAGATACATGTCTTCCACACCTTTGATCCCATCCAAATAATTACCACTAAGAAGCAACTTCTCTCACCTTTTCTGTAGAAGTTGTCTTCAATGAAATATACACTGGAAATATTATAACTATAGAAAGGACATTGAGTAGTACTTCCAGCTAATTGGCAGTACATGCCTTCCAAATTTTTAGAGGGACCTCCATTTAATAACTCCCCCGAATAAAGTAATTGGATGAAATTTACTTTGCAGTTCTTAATATAAACTTAGGCCCACTTTAAAAAAAGCACTCTAAAAACAATGACAATTGGGGTCAATATGCATTTAAATGAAACATAAGAAAATAAAGACATATTTCACTTTTAAAGGACCTATGTTGTACTCTTTTTTTGAAGATTGCAACTCATCTATTTTATAACATAATGGTAATAATATTGCCACTGAGTTAACTGTGTAATAATTCACTTTTGGTACTGTAATAATTGAGCAAACAGAGCTGGTACTAGAGGCACTCCTTTCTTTTATTTATTGTAATATTTTTCCATAATTTAATGAGAAACATTGCAAGAGCAACATTTTTATCCTTTCATGTTAAATTAATTTACACTGCTATGAGCTATATAATAAAATGAGAGAAACCATCAGCAAAAAAGCAAAAGTTAATAAAGACAGATATTATCAAAGTTTCAAGGACTGAAACAGATCAAATCATAAGAGTATTTGCTTTCTTCCTTTTTTGGCTTAGTTCTATTTGTCATAGTTTGTTCTCAATTATTACTGCTAAGATAACATAATATTGATGAAGTAAAAAAGATGCATTACTGAAAGAAAACATACGTAATTAAAATAACCTAAAAAAACAACTTTGTGATGTATTTTAGTAAGCTGCTCTAGATTTATATATAAAGAAGGCTCTGATGTAATTTAACTTTCACTTGTATAAACCTACTTGGGAAAAATTTCAAGGAATGATGAATGAGTCAGGAGGAAAGTTCATGTTATTGGGATGAAGTTCTCTGTTTAGTATACTCAAATTTGATAGAAGCCACTTCAGTATATCTTAGGAAATTTCTATTAAGATGTTGAAAGCTGAACAACACTTGAGAAGAATGGGGCTGTGCGATCTTTGTTAAGAGACTCAGGGTATCTGAGCCTCAGTTTCTTGATCTTTAATTAATGAGACGGGACTAGATCAAGGAGAGAGTAGTTTCCCTTGGACAGAGATGGTGATGGGGAGCTCTTGAGGATTCTGAGGCCACAGACAGGTTAAATGAGGATGAGTGCTATAGTACATGTATTAGATATTTGCCATTCATATACTAGATGATACCAAAGGTCCTTGCAAGTTTCAACGTTCTTTAACTCAGTGAGGACATTTATTATTTATCAAGCAAGTAAGCAGACATCCTTCTTTTGAGCACATGTCTACACATCTAACATCCTAGAGTGGTATGACTCAAAGTGTGCTCCTCAGATCAGCAGCAGAAGCATCACCAGAGAGAGAATGAATCAGAATCTCTGAGGGTGGGACCAAGTAATCCGTTTTTTAAGCTCTTTAGAAAATTCTCATGTACACTAAAAGAAGCAGTAATATAGAGCATTGTGGAAAGAACAAAGAAGATGTATAATCTCTAGTCTTTTGCCTAAAATACCCTTTTTTGAGAAAATAGATGTAAAACAACTTAGAGAAAAAGATGGTTCATAATAAAATACTATCTGTAAATCAATCATCCAACCAATAGTGAGATCCTACTGTATGTTAAGCACTGTGCTAGATGCTGGGCATACGTATATGGTTCTTCTGCTTTTGTGGAGCTTACAGTATAGTGAAGATGATAGATAACAACCAAGTAAACAAATATATAAATAAAATAATTATAGTTTGTAGAAAATACTATGGAAGAGATAACCAGGGTGCTGTGAAAAATAAACAGAGGTGATATTTAGGGGTAGAGAGTGATATATTAAATTTTATTTAGAATTTGTTTTTTTATTAATTATGTATCTGCTTTGATATTTATTTATTCTAGTATATTTTTGTGTGTGTGTTTTTTTAGAATTTGAAAGTTATAATAATACTGTGTTAAGATTCAGTTAATTGATGAATCAAATACCAACTACATGTATGCTGTGAACCCAGCTAGGCACATTGGGGGATATAAGAGTATGCCATGAAAGACTTTATAGCCTGAAGAAAAGATCAGATTTAATCACCAACTATAATCAGGATGCAGTCCACAGTAGTGGGAAACTTTAGATTGCCCCTGTTGAAACTCTGCCCTCTCTGTTTCTTGGTTAATATACTCTTCTGGTTTTCCAATTCCTGGCTTTTTAATTCAACTGCACAAGAAGAATACAGAAAAGAGAGAAATCAGTGTTGGCTGAAATCAATGCAGAATGTCCAATGGAAGAGAAATCTGAAATTGGCCTTGAAGGAGTAGTAGAATGCATAAAGTTAAATATAAAAGGCATTTGAGAAATACTGCTATTATTAGCATTCCTAATACCTTCATATGACCATTTTATTTCTGAGAACTGGTGCTGTTATAAAAGATGACCTATTCATACCACATAACATGCTAGAGGGTTTTGGTTCAGTTCGACACAGGATACATTATATTTATGCTTTCACTTATTACTTTGACTCTTATTCTTTTGGCCTTAACTTTCCTTTCAGTTACTAAGAGGGGCTCTAATTTGTGTGGAGAGAAACTACTCTCTCCTTGATCTAGTCCCATCCCTTTCATTTCTCAAGAAGAGATGAGTCAATATTTATATATTGACAGTCATATTATAAGCACTATAAAAGTGGCTGTTCCTTATAAAAATTATTAAAGTGAAATTAGAGATCCTAAGCTACTCAAATGTGTATATATGTCCTCTAATATTCAACTCCTTTGGTACAACTACTCAATAGTTGTTTTTCAATTGCTTGTTTTGAAGAGCACAATAGAGATCCCAAACCCACCCAGTTAAACAGGAATTATGACTAATAAAAACATTTAATAGTCTTAGTTAACAACTACAGAATAAAACTGAAAATAATACAGTGGGATAAGGAAAATGCCTTTGTATTTATATTAAGCAAACTGGATCTCAGAAAGTACAAATCATACGCAGGTGGTCAGAAATTACACTTTACATTGCAAAGTGTAGCTAAGAAGTATCTGCAACTAGGGAACTCTAAAAAAAGAAAAATACTGCCACTGGAGGGGAAAAAGAAGTCCTTTTAAAAGTAGAATTTATCTGTCAATAAAGGTTTTTATAATAAATTCTTGTAAAGTTTAACATGAGAGGGTTGTAAAAAGGAGATGTTATTCGAGAGAAAAATCACATCTGATTTTTATTGCTATGGTCTTTCACTGACTTTTATCTCATTTTCTTGGAGGCTTTTGACTTTGACAAAATACAAAATTAAAGAACTTATTAAAAGAGGAGAATGTATAGAAATATTTTCTTGAGTTATAAGAACCTGATCACTAGTTATACTCAGAAAATGATTAAGAAGGTTGAGTGATAAACAGATTGTGCAAAAGTTGTAATTATAATTTTCTCTCTCTTCTAATTATTGCAGAGTTTCATTTAAGGTCTTAAATTTGCTAGACTAACCAAATCTACTAGTTAGAGGCATCTTTGAATTCTCCTTAATCTATCTAGTTACTTTTTGTTTAATATGTTCTAATCAAGAAAAACCTAGAGTCTCAAAGGCATAATGTTCCCTCCCCAAATTGGTTTAATTTTAGGTTGCTTAATTGGAACTCCAATGAATTAGAAGTTCATTCTATTATCTTGGCATCCTTCATATCACCTGGAACAGTGCTAAGTACATATTAGATACTCAATAAATATGTTTTGAAGGGCTGAAATTGCTTAAGAGGAAATAAAAGGAATTATTTAGAGGATATTTAAACTCCTAAGAGCAACTTATTTCTGTCTTATTTATAAGAAAGACATGGTTAGAAAGTCAATTGCATAAACTATGGTTTTAATAAAATCTATTCAAGTTTTGCTTGATTCAACAAACTATTATTGGTTTACATTGTTTTGACATGGTGAAATACTGAAGATATTTAAAAATAACACACTATTCAAGGAAAAGTTTAGTGGTGGGTTATTTTGCAGGTGATTTGATTCTAACTTGAACTTGTTGAAGGACTATGATCTCTGTTCAGTGCAATACTGAAAATACTATGGGTTCAGAATAAACAATTTCTGAATGATTTTATTAACTCATTCATAATTTTAAAATCTCACAATGAAATATGGTATTTTTTCTGCACTAGAATGTACACTCTTGCTTATTCTATACCTTACTGTGGATGAAAAAGAGGTTGAAATAGGGTAATCACCCTCAAGAGAGCACATAATCTTAACTGTCCTATAATCCAATCCTCCCCATGCTTTCTCTCACCTTCATGTAATCTTCTTTAATCTACTTAATCTCTCATTAATCTCAAATGCATAAAAGAAACTGTAAAACTGTTAGTCTCCAGAGCATTTGAGATCTTGTTTTCCAATAACTGTAGTCAGTTTGGGCTCAAATAAATTCTTATAAAAATTCTCTACAGGTTTGGATGTTCTTACATTGACAATACAAGCTAGCACACTAACTAGCAAATGGTGGGTACTCCATTGATAGATTAATATTAATCTATTAATTAATATTAACAGAAATTATACCTGCAGAGTTACATTTTTAAAATATATTTTATTGATTTTTTACAGAGAGGAAGGGAGAGGGATAGAGAGTTAGAAACATCGATGAGAGAGAAACATCGATCAGCTGCCTCCTGCACACCTCCTACTGGGGATGTGCCCGCAACCAAGGTACATGCCCTTGACCGGAATCAAACCTGGGACCCTTCAGTCCACAGGCTGATGCTCTATCCACTGAGCCAAACCGGTTAGGGCCAGAGTTACATTTATGAACCAAACCAGAATAGTTAAATATTTAAAGAAAGACTATTATTATTAGGTTACTGAAATTGTTAATAAAATAGACCTTATTATATTTCTCTGATTTCTGAATCATGCAGATAAAACACAAACCAGCTATGCCAGCTATGTTCTTTTTGTCCCTTCAGATCTACTCCTCTCCTCTTTCTCCACCATCCAAGGGGCTAACTTGTAAAATTACATCAGTGGGCTCCTATGCCCATCAGTGGGTTTTCTGGTTGGATTTGACTAATGGAGAGAAGAAGCAAGAGATTGGAGGGAAGGAAGAGGTTGAGGTCAAGGTATTGGTTTCTTTGGTTTCCTTCCCTGGGTGTCAATTCAAGGCTTATTTTATCATTGGAAAGAAGGCCATTGTTCCACCTAAGGCAGTAAAATCTACATGATGATTTTTTTTCTGGGTTCCAGAAATCTCTCTTCCCTTCCTAGGACAGGTGACATCTGTATTGCTGCTAGCCCACAGGTCTTGTGCTATTGTCTGTGATTTCCCTACACTCTTCCCACCCTGGGTGTTTAGTGCTTGTAAATCAATACTCAAATTACCCTAATTAGAATGTGCCATCTGTTTCCTGTTGAAACCCTGACTGAGACACCAACACAAAGGGGCAGCAAATAAGATCATGGAACAGGACAAAGTTTCAGCACTAAACAGTTATTATATTACTTCTGTTAATGGATGTGAAAGTGGTTGTTAAACTCTAAGTGTTACACAGAAGTTGGTTATTATTATTCAACATTAGGTATGGAAATTTTAGATCGTGTCTATACAGGTTTCCCATCACAAAATAGTTGACATAATCTAACTTGACAACAGGATTGATGTGGCTGTGCTGGGTCAGTTGTACAAGAATTATGTTGTAAATAAATTTTTAATGTATTAACAATACAAGGGAGAGCAAAAGAAGGTGTACAGTGTGAGTATGCAAACCAAAGTTTATCTTTGTATTATTTATTTATTTATTCATTTATTTATTATTGTATTGTTTATTTGTGTTCTATAAATCTACTTTGTCCCATCCCTGTATATTACATTGATGCATAGGTAAATACACCAGGTTGTCAGACTCAGCCAGGGTTTATATGGCTGATCAAAGACATGGCCTCACTATTCCATTATCCAACTGTCTAAGATCACTGGCTAGGTTTTCCTGGTGTGGAATTCATTAAGAAGAGTCCAGTTCTGTAAAGGGACAGGAAACATGACCTCTGTCTGAGTTATCAGTAGAAAATTTGCTCTCTAATCATTCACTCTAGTTGGGGCTGAACTGAAGTAACAAATCTCTTGTGTCTCCTCAAGCTTAGAAGAACTTGCAGACAATTCCCTGAATGATTTACGATTTTTTTTAAAAAAAATCCTCACTCCTCGAGGTTATTTTCACTGACATTTGAGAGAGAGAGAGAGAGAGAGAGAGAGAGAGAGAGAGAGAGAGAGAGAGAGAGAGAGATATGAGAGAGAAACATTAATTAGTTGCCTCCCACACATGCCCCCGACTGGGGCTGGGGATTGAACCCGCAAACTAGGCATGTGCCCTGACCCAGAATCGAACCAGAAACCTTTTTGGTGTATGGGATGGCACTCCTATCAACTGAGCCACACTGGCCAGGGCCCCTGTGAGATGGTTTTATCAAAACAATTATACTGACACTCAAGAGTGTGCTATACCAACAAATATTTTTAGGGTAAAAAGGAAAAAGGTGATATTAAATAAATTTGAACAAATATTGGTCTTAATGTCATATTTTGGAAGTGACACCTATACTACAAACATATTTTAGGAAGCAATTAGCCACCTCATATGATAAAAATAATATCACTTTCTTATTGAGACTTACAATGCCTTACAAAAATAAAAAAAAATAAAAGCAGCGTGAAATAATGCTTCAGGGGGTTTTCCTGTAAAAGTCTTCAAATAAGCTGTCAATGGGCACAAACTGACTTATTTTAATATACTCTAGGTCCATGTATAAAGCAAAGTTCTATATTATTTTATTGGAATGGCTTATGCTGCCTTAGGTGAGATTTACACATCAGCTTTTTAACTTTATTGCTGCTTGTTTCCCTTTTGGTGGCTTCTTTTAATAACAAGTCCCTGCTAAACAGTTAACACTGCTTCATAAAAGAAGGCCTTCACATCCATGATCCATGATGCAATGTGCTCCCACAATCTCTATCATTCTTAGATATCATCCTTCCTGGGAAATGCTGACTAGTGTTTTGTTAATTTGTGAGTTGTTGTTTTTATTTTTGTTTATTTTTGTTTTTTTTTCCATTTGAGGTCAATTCACTGGCTCATCAAAGGAAGTCATTTCATTATATACTTGTAGTGGTCAAAAAGAGCAGTTGTATAATTTTTATTTTCTTAACCAAAGACAAATAGGTTGTAAAAATTACTACTATCATAGCCATTGAATTTTGGGTTTTCCTTTCAAATTTAGGTCAAAAGGCAACATTAACAGTCAGATGGAAGGACTGTCACATGGAAGAGCTGCCAAGAAGATAAAGTTTAGAACTATTAATTAAAAATTAACACATCCACATTTACATTCTTAAATTGAAGAAAACGACTGTTTTGGCTACCATTACAATGAGATGCTGCATATTTCACATGCTGAATCCTGAAGGAGAAGCCATTCATTTTTATGATAGATATTTCTAGGCTTCAGTATAACTTGAAAGATGAGGGCAGGAAATTCAGGCACAGTCAGAGGGATCCTGCTTTCTTTTTTAGGGGTTGTAAGGTCCATAAATACTAGTCAGCCTTCCATTTGACTAACTTCCTGAGCTTGTCTCCAATAGACTATACTGTATAGCAGACTGAATTATTGGCCTCAATTCTTTCACATCCCTGAAAGCATTATGCATTCACACCCCTGCCATGACTTCATGTAGGTGGAAATATTTTCCCATCCCTTGACTTTGGGCTTAGCCACATGACATGTTTTGGCCATTGGGATATAAGCAAATGTGACAAGAACAGAGACTTGAAACATGTTGATTTTGTTTCTGTCATTGCCCGGAGAAGATGTTACCCCTTCAGCCTGAGTCTCAGAATAAGATGTGGGATGAAGGGCACAAACTGGATGTGTGGTCTGGAGATAAACATAGTCAAGCCAAGCCTAGGCAAGACCAGCCAAGCCTCACTAAATTGCAGACCCACCAGGAAATAAATATTTGCTGTTACTAGCCACTGAAAATTTTTGGTTGTCTATTATGTAGTAAAATTGGCTGATATATACTATAAAACAAAATGTGGTTTAAAAGCAATACAACTGAAGGACTTGTACGCATGCATATAAGCATAACAAATGGATAAAAGACACTGGGGGGGGGCAGGTAAAGGCATGTACTGGGGGGAAGGGGAGGCTGGGGGGAGGTCAATGGGGGAAAAAAGAGACATATGTACTACTATTTGTAATACTTCAAACAATTAAAAAATTAAAAAAAAATAAATAAAAGAAAAAAACAAACAAACAAAAAATAAAAAAAAAATAAAAGCAATACAACCCAGGACAGTTATGCTGAATGGATAGTCATCAAGTAAAAGAAGAAAAGACCAACTAATTAAAAAGTTATCAAATTCTTTTTTTTATTTTTAATTATCATATCCTCTTTTTTTATTGTCTAAAGTTTTACAGATGTCTCCTTTTTCCCCAATTGACTTCCTCCCCCATCCCTTCCCAGCCCGGGAAATCACATGATCTCACTCATATGTAGGATATAATGATCAACATAATTGATGAACAAGAATAGATTGATCCAGAGACAAATGGTAGGGGAGGGGGGTTAGAGAGCAATCAAATTATTATAACAAAGCTCACATTCATTCTAGGTACCAGGATTAGGTGGTGATAACTGGCTAGAGGCAAGGATTAAAAATAAAAAGCAAACTACCAATCAATTTTAACTCACTAGGTCATATTTCCAGGTTTTACAATATTTGAAAGAAGTCTGCTGTGATATGCTAATGACTAAATTTTGTGATCTCTGGAATATCTACAAAATGCTACAGTCACATTTAAAACAAAAGTGAATTCTCAAGTAAACTTTCTGGCACAGAAAGGGAATAAGTCCTCTGATCTAGAAAGGAACAAGAAAGTGATAAGGTACTTTTGGCATTTCTATTAGTTATGTTTCCAAAAATGGTAAAGCTGGTTCTCTCCTGTTGTTTAGTCATCTACAGATTCCTTCTTATGTATGATTACTGCTAATGGGGGGACGCTACATTTCACCTCCAACCCTCTACAATGAATTTGAGGAGTATTTACGAGAAACAATTTTGCAGATAAAGTTCCAATTTCATGTGCCTCCCCAAATGCTTCCTTTGCTTATTCTATAGTCTCTGAATTTGTTTTTTTAAATATATTTTTATTGTTGATAGTATTATAGATGTCTCCCATTTCCCTCTCCTTTACCTCCCTCCTCCCAACCATCCCCCCCACAGGGTATAGTCTCTGAATTTGAATGACAACTTCCTAGCAGTTATATGAGAAGAGTATACTAGACCAAGTGAGGAATCAATGAAATATCTTAACATCAAAATTCTTGAAACACAATGACTCTTTGTTTTAGATTGGAGGCTGATTAGATTGGCGGTAATGGATATGTATATTGTCTTGATTGTATTGATGGTTTCAGGGTGTACACATATGTTAACTTTATCAATTTATACACTTTATATATTGTACATTTTAATGTATGTCAATTTCATCTTCTAAAGATACTAAAAATATTAAGTGCTTCGAAAGAAATCATGCTAAATGTGTGCAAAGCATCTACACATAAAAGTCTATATCTCTTGCAAGACATTTAGGTGGATGGATGTAAATAAATGAAATGATCTACCACAGTCCTAGATTGGACAATTCAATATTGTAAAGTTGTGGATTGATGTATTTTAAAATGGGTATCTCTGTGGGCTTACTTTTCCTCATCTAATAAGTTGATTCAATGATTTCTAAGATTTCATTTTCAGCCCAGTGTTTCTATGATCTATAGATACTGTAGTTCCAAGCATCAAGATGAGAGTACATATAATTAAAGTTCAAAACAAAACCAAAATATGACGGCAGCTACCATCATATTTATGAGCAACTCTGGAATGAAATAATTTTTCTCCTTCTCTAGGGAGTCATTTCAATAGGATGCATGATGTACATTCTACACAGTGCTATAACTACACCACTCCTCAGCATATTTTCCCTTTAAGTACCAAACATATATAAATTTTAAATATTAAATATTAAAAAGAGAGTTGTGATGGCTTGATTTTTTCTCTCTGTAGTGTATACATTTGAACAGTTCACCAGTCACAGCTCAAAATAGTGGTAAATATTGCAATTAAGAAGATCATACAGGGGAAAGAATGAGTCAAAAACTCAAGGCCTATTGGGCATCTTCAAATCTGGTTTCCATCATCTCTGGTGGTTGTAGGGGTGGCTAATATGTAGTCATTAATAAAAGTTGCATTTTAGAGGCTTTCCAATAGGTTTCTTCTAAGGAACTCATTTATGAGAGAAGACTAAAACTGTGTTTATAATTGCTTTAGTTTCATTGGGTATATATTGATATTAAGGCTAGCTAAATTGGTAAAGCAGAATGAATGCTTTGTTTAGACCATATGCAAGAAATTTCATTTAGAAATGAGTAAAAGTACAAATCTGGGCAGCCAAAACTCAAGGAAGTGGTTAGGATGCCTCTCTCATTCAAGGGCCCTAGACCTCTTTTTAAAGGCTTGGAAAAGTTTAAACCTAACTATAGCCTTAGGGAAGGTTTGGCTGACCAGATTTTGATTCTTTCTCTGACCCTGCCCTGGTAGGCTTATGTCCTTCAGTAAACCTTGGTTTTAATAAGAAATACTCAAGCTGTTGTATACTCCATCATTCCCATTACTTTGAGATTTTAGCAAACTCAAATTACCACCTGAACTTCAATACACAAATTGAATTCAAAGAACATGAATAACTGTGCAGGTGACCTAAGAAAAACTATTGCTAGACTCCTAAAATAAATACTAAGAGAAAGATGCCAAATAAAAGTCATATTGTTTTTAGTTTAAAAATCCATATCTTAATTGATCTTTATAAAAGGTATTTTTCTAGATAAAAGAGAAATTATAATAAATACAATTTTAGTTTTTTGGATACGGATGGATGATGTTTTGTGAAATTAAAATGATAGAATCATTTGATAGGCTTTACCAATAGCCTTGTAAAGTAAAATATCTATATATCTTGAAATGAATTATTTTTAAATGTACCTGAACTGAATGTATCACTTGGGATCTTAAGGTGAGAAGTAAATATAATAATACCAGGTACAGGTAATTTAGGTACCCTAATATAATTTGGAAAATACATGTCATAAGTTATTGCTAAAACTACCATAGTTATAAAACTAATCCTTGAAAAAAGATTAGATATTTTATTCATTGAATGGATCAGCAAAGAATGGATGTTGATAATGTGTTTTTATGAAGAAGAAACTTCAGAAAACAAAACTTTAAGCTCTGTGCATTAAACAAAACAGAAAACAAAGTATGTAGCTTGGTTTAAGGAACAAAAAATATTTAAAAGAAGAACACGCAAAACTAACAATTTTGTCAATGGTATATACTTTTGGTTGTAAACAGAAAGAAAAAAATAACAGACAATGCACACTGATTATTACTAAGTTAGCTAAGAGGACTTCCATTGTTATAATACTATATATAATGTCACAACACAGTTGCTTTAGTAATAAAAAATAAAATAATGTGTACCCTACCTGAGATGAAAAATTAATAGTAAATGTATTCTTCTTCTTAGGATCACTGAACTAAACCTATAGTTTCATTTATTTTTGCTAAATTTTCTATTTAACTATACAAAAATATAGCTTTTTATTTTCCCACCAAACAATAGGTATATATTGATTGAAAGTATTCTGAAACTATTCTGTGAAACTAAACTGCATTTTGACTTATTTGTATCAATTGTTTGTTTGCAAGTTGTTCTTAACCTGGGAAAATGCTTTCTTCTATATATATATATATATATATATATATATATATATATATATATATATATTGTTTGAAGTATTACAAATAGTAGTACATATGTCTCCTTTTTTCCCCCAATTGACCTCCCTCTGGCCTCCCCTACCCCCCAGTACATGCCTTTACCTGCTCCCCCGCAGTGTCTTGTATCCATTGGTTATGCTTATATGCATGCCTACAAGTCCTTCGGTTGATCTCTTACAGCCCCGCCCCACCCCCGCAACCTCCCCTGCCTTCCCACTGTAGTTTGACAGTCTGTTCAATGCTTCTTTGCCTCTGTATCTATTTTTTCCCCTTTTCTTTCCTTTAAAAAATCTTGCCTCTGCAGACTAGAAATAAACATATAATAACAAAAAATGTTTGAGTCCCAATTTCAATGTCGCTTTCTTCTATTTTAAATTGCAACCTCTCAGGTCTGTTCTCTTTTCCTCTAATTTTTAAAATTGATTTGAGGGAGAGAGAAACATCAATGCC
Source organism: Plecotus auritus (assembly GCF_963455305.1). Lineage (NCBI taxonomy): Eukaryota > Metazoa > Chordata > Mammalia > Chiroptera > Vespertilionidae > Plecotus > Plecotus auritus. The sequence continues at coordinate 23,875,940 of NC_137784.1, forward strand.
ATAGAGAAACACCTATCAGCTTCCTTCTGTATGCCTCCTACTGGGGATCGAGCCTGCAACCCCAGCATGTTCCCTGACTAGGAATTGAACCAGTGACCTCTTGGTGCATGGAATGATGCTCAACTAACTGAGCCACACAAACCGGGGCTTGTTTCCCTTTTCAATGAGGACAAATATATTTTTAAGAACTCTGGTATCTAACTTTCTGGAAGAGAGCATTCACAAATAAATTCTGATAAACAGATTGCACACATTTCCAATCAGCTGTGCAGACTGAGCATTTTCACGGCTCCAGTCATTTTATAAAGATGATTCAGAATTAATCAGTCCTACTGCCACTTTTATTATTTATATATTCACAGCACTGACAGATTTCATTTTCTTCCCACTCTCTACTCCTATTCTACAGGAATAGCACTCATGACATGGAACAGGGAACAGCAAGACTCATCATCTGACCTTCCTTCTTCAAGGCATCACTCAGTTCATCCTGAGATCCCACAAACAATAATGTGGGATATTCAGATCCACATCAAACTTCCTTTCATTTCTTCAAGTGCTTTCTCTAGAACATGAAGTCCATTTATTCTGTAGACTACAATATATGTTTGTGAATAATAGAGTAATGACTAGGACTGGAAGAATACAGAAATCGTTATGGCTGTAGCTGCTGTGAATACTGGAATGAAATTCCCCTAGGAACAATGACATTAGGAAGCCTTACAGAGAACCAACCTCCCAGCATTTTCAATGTGACATTTAGAATGCATTGCACCTTCTCCTGGGATTACTAAAAATTACAACTGTACCTAAGTCACCTAGCAACAGTTTATGCCACTAATTAGTTTTAAATATATATTAACAGCAATCTTTTCAAATGTCTCTTTGAATTCATTAGACATTGTCTCTTGGAAGCCTCAAATTTGACTCAGCCAAAATGGGAGAGGAAATTAATGTTATTCGCTTGTGTCATTTGACTAAATTCAGAAAGGTAAAGAAATAACAATAAAAAACAGACATGTCTAATAATAAACGAAGTCTGAATATATAAAAAGGATGTTGTCAAGACAAACCCATTGCCTGGTTGTCTTCAGCTGACATATATTTTTACAGACAGTATGACTTAGATTGAGGAACTAAACATGTAGAAATACTGAATAATCCAATTATTCAAATGGCATATAAAAAGTATTTCAAATATCATTTTTTCATAATATTCTTGCTTTGAATACTATAGCCTCTAAACATTTAATTAAATAGATTTATGAGTTTAGCTTTAATGATTATGCCAACAAGATGGTAACATAATGAATCCACATTAGGTTTGGATGTATTTCTAATATTATATAATAAATTGGAAATGAATTTCATATATAATTATCTCTATAAAAACAAACCACCTGGGTAATTAGCACAGCTGATTCCATATCACCACAAGGGTTAAACCAGATGGTAATATTCAATATTTTTTTCTCCCACACAAAACCAAATATCACCCACTTTCTCTTGGGAATGCATGATGTATTTAAATGAAACATATTATTATGTAATACTTTGATGTCAGAAGGTGTTTTTTTTAAAACGTAGTACAGAAATGTGCATATCCTCTCAAGATTGGTGGTGTTACTTACAAATAAATTAACTTACAAATGTTACTTACAAATAAATGAACAGAAATAGTGTATTTTTATGCATAAGATTAATATAATGACATCCGGGGCAAGGATAGATCTAATTATTTTTTAAAAATTAATAACCACTAAAAGTAAAAAGTAGGCTTTATATTTTTACCACAAGATGGCTAATATTAATTTTCAGAAGGTATTCAGGAAAAACAAAAGCTTCTTTGATGTTTCAATTAGCTATTGTCAAGATAATGCAGAACAATACATTATGGTTTCAAACAATAAGCATTTATTTTCTTGGATGTGCATGGCTAGAACAATCCTGCTGTCTCTCATCCTCTTCTTAGACTAGCAGCTTAGATGGGGCACATTCTTCTTATACATATGGTAGAAGCACAAATAAGAAAGTGCAATGTCTCTTAAGGCTTAGCCTTCAAACCAACACACTGTCATTTTTGCTCACTTGCTGTTTGCTAAAGCAAGCCACATGGCTAAGCCCTAAGGCCAGGATTTGGGTACACCCCATCCAATAGGAGGCAATGTCAAGATTGTGATTTCAGAAAATAAGAAAGAACTAAGGTTGATCATTCAATCTATTCCAACTATATAACAGTTCCTTTAAAGCAAGTAATATATTGCAGAACGTGAGAATGATGTATACTTATAACTATGAGTTACTTCTTCAGGGTATAATTTTGGTCAGATATTTACCTGTGCTTGATGACTGCTTTGGAATATTATTAATGTCATTCAGTGATTAACCTCCAACTAGCCTGCTACTACTATATTTAATAAATAAATAATCCTACTCTAATTTTTCAGTTTCTTATAACAGAATTCAAACACATACTTTATTTGGAGCAACCTTCGGCAATGTTCTGTGAGTATGGAAATATTGATGCAATTTCTACTACAGGGAGAGAGAATGCCATTTGAGTTACAAGCTCGGTTTCACTCAACTCTGGAGTTACTTTTTTGAAGAGAATATATTATATAGGAATAATAATACAACACTGCCCTTAAGGAGTGTGAATAAATTTATTTTCTTTTTCAATACCATATAAAAGAAAATATCTCAAATCATGACAATTAGTCATTTCCTGTGAGAAGGCCTGAAGCAAAGGGACTTCTCAATCAGATACACCATGTAAGCAAATTACTTTCTCACTGTGTGTGTGCATGTGTGTGTGTGTGTAATTTTTTTCTGTCTCTCTCCAATTCCATTTTTTTCCATCTTGTCTCCCAACTTCTTGTTTTTCTGATGTTGTTCCATTGAGGAACTAAACATGAAGAAATACTGAATAATGCAATTATTCAAATGGCATATAAAAAGCATGTAAAAAGAGATGTAAAAGAAGAGTGTGTTTGAAAACCTGCTCAGAGAATGAATTTCAATTTGGCTGTGCTATTAGAGGACTAATTTGCTTTCTCTGTGCAATTATGGTGTGATCACTGTTGCATATATTATTGGATTTCAAGTCCTATGCCTCCACCTAAAGTCATTTTGAGATTTTCACATGGCAGGTCAATTGTGTAAGTTTTTCTGAGCCTAAATTCTGCCACAACTTGTCTCAGACTTCTTGGTGTTACATTTGGTAAAATAGCAGGACTTTCTATCATGTTTCCTATTCTTTTGTTTTACAGGCCAGAGTAGGCTTTTCTCCCTGGGCTTGACAGATTTTATAGAAAAAAACACGTGGATTTTATATAGGAAAGTATGCAGTTTATATTTTTTCCTTGCTTGCTCTCTCTTTTTTTCTCTGTTACATCAACTTATTATTTTCTATTTTAATCACATTTATGACACAAACTGTTTTATATGCAAGTTCAAATATGTAAAACAACAAAAACCTGTTCATAATAAAATTATTCTTTGCTTGAATTAACCAAGGATGACAACTTCATTTCTTGAGCCATGCAAAACTATTTATTTAAGACAGATGTGGTTGGGACCTTACTGATTGGTTAGTAAAATGTAAAATGTAGCTGAAAGGTTTGTGCCTTTGTAAGAATACTTAATCATTTCACTATCAAGTGTATATGATAACTGTGTACTCTCCTTCACTCTTTATCTTATACTAGGGGTCCAGTGCACGAATTCATGCACCTTGAAAGGAACTGTGGGCCACAAGGCTGCAGTGGTCCCAGGGGCGGGTATTGGCCCATCCTCCATGCCCCCACCTGGCCCCTACCCCCTTCCACCTATATGCCCAATCTGCTGTCTGCCAGCAGCCCTGCTCCTGCCACCACCACTCCCACGTGCTGATGGTGCCAGCCACACTCACACTCGCTCACGGTGGAGCTATTTGGGCTGGTACCAGCAGTGGGTGTGAGTGGGACCAGTGCCATCAGTGGGTGTGAGCAGTGGCTGCTGCCCCTATCACCCCTCAGGAGCAGGGGGAGGTGGAGAAGCCCTCAGGGGAGATCAGGGCTGGCAGCCGCCACTCACACCTGCTAATGGCGCCGAGCAATTGGGACCGGTGCTGGGCGCCTGCAGGGGTTGCAAGGGCAGCTCTGACACTGGCTGTGGGTGTGAGTGGTGGCTCTGGCACTGGCAGTGGGTGTGAGCAGGGCCGTCGTCGGCAATGGGTGTGAGAGGTGGCTGCTGACCCCGATCACCCCTCAGGAGCAGGGGGAGGTGGAGAAGCCCTGAGGGGCAATTGGGGCTGGCAGCTACCACACGCATCCACTGACAGTGCAAAGCAATCGGGGTGAGTGGTGGCTCCAGTGCCAGCAGCACAGACCAAAGAATTTTCAGTAACCACCAGAGGCTCACCCTGATGACAGTGACTGGTGCCCCACCTTGGTCTGGCACTCCCTCTCACCTGTTCCACCACCCTGTCGCAGTCAACACACGCCATGTTCCACGTGCATCCCCTGGTGGTCAGCATGTCATAGCGACTGGTTATTCGGTTGTTTGGTTGTTTAGCCATTTGGTCTATTTGCATATTAGGGTTTTATATATATATAGATAGAGTCCCAGACAGAGTCTATTTCAGTACTGTAAACACACACACACACACACACCCCAAATCAAATCAAAGCAAAACAACACATTTTCTCCCTTTCTTAACATTACTTTTGAAAAATTGATTATAACATAGATTCTGTTTAACAAAATGCATTTCTAAGAAAGAGGGGAGATTACCTAAATCAAGGCTGAGGTATAATTATGAAAAAAATCAGCTAATCATATCATTGGTTTAAGGTCTATGAATCAACCCGAGAAAGGAAACTTTCCTTCTGACACTGTAATTTGGTCATGTTAGGCTAAGTTATAATTTAATGCCATGAGCCATTAGATCATAGCATTAAATTAACAATCATGGCTCAGATGAAAACATGGGTAGTTTTATATAATATGCAAAGGGAAAAAAGAAAGAAGATGGTAATGTAAATCTTCCTCAGAACCATCTGACTTATCCTTTCCCATGCTTCTCCAAAACAGTGGGAAGAATAAACAACACTATTCCTGATTGGCTAGGCATTAGAGATGAAGATACTGAAGAAAAATTCTCTTACACAAGCAGAAAGTGTAGTACTTTCTTTCTCCAGCATAAACACACAGTATCTGCCTCATCGAATCAAAATTTGTCAACTTTCAGAGCTAAAATGGCCTTGAGCAAGCATCTGGCCCAGTCATTCTAAAATTTAAATGGACACAAGAACCACCTGCAAGCTCTTTAAATAAGCAGATTCCTGGCCCATCTCTAGAGAGCCACCTTCTGACACTGCATTTTTAATAAATTCCCAAGTAAAAATGGTGCAGGTTTTATGTGAACTCTGAGAAACATTTCTTTCATCTAGCTGTGAAATGAGGAGAGAGAAAGAGAGAGACAGAGATAGATATAGAGATTAGATAGATAGATAGATAGATAGATGATAGAGAGAGAGAGAGAGAGAGAGAGAGAGAGAGAGAGAGAGAGAGAGAGAGACTAAGAGAATGATAGGAAAGATGTATTAAACTTAGTAAAACAAAGACCTCCTTCCTTAAGGCTACCTTCTGCCCAGATTAGTCAGTAGAGCTATGTAAATAAGGTTATTAACAGGCATACTCTAAAAATTAAATGGTACACACTAGAATAGATGAGACATGATGGCATTAAAATACCTTGGGCAAACAGGAAAGTAAAAATGTAAGCATGTCGCCCGACCTGTGTAGTTTAGTGGTTGAGCCCCAACCTATGAACCAGGAGGTCATGGTTCAATTCCTCAGTTGTGGGCTGGATCCCCAGTGTGGGGCATGCAGGAGGCAGCCGGTCAATGATTCTCTCTCATCATTGATGTTTCTTTTTTTAAATAATTCTTTATTATTGGAAGTATTACATATGTCCCCCTTTTTCCCCTCTGCATCTCCCTCCCTCTCTGAAATCATTAACAAAAATTTTTTAAAAAATGTAAGCATCTCTATTGCTATTTGAGAGATACTTTATTGGACTTAAGATTTATTTTTATTTATCTAGTTACTGTCATGAGTATTTTATAGATTTTAAGAAAGAAGGAGAGTAATTTATATTCTGTTGTAGAGAAAAGCTTAAAATTTGTAAAATATCCATATACTGGTATATATCCCATTTTTCACTTGGGCCCAAGACCAGATAATGCTTCTAAGAGAAGGAGGTGTTGACCAAGACATGAAGCACGAATAGGAGTTAGTCAGGTAGACAAGGAGAGAAAGGGTATTCCTGGCAAAGAGAGCCTCTTCTCTTGACCGGGATAATACCTACTTGCTGTTTAATATTCAGAACAATTTTTTTTTTACAAGAAGCTTTCTGTGGCAGTTTTACAACAGACTTTCTGTGGTAGCTTTACAACACGACCCACAAACTTTTTGACACTTCCATGGAAAGGTGAAGTTTGTGTCCAATCTCATTGAATCTGGGCTCTCTGATTGCTTGACCAATAGAATATGACAGAAGCAAAGCTATGCTAGTTTCCGGCCCAGGTCTTAAAAAGCTGGCAGCTTCAACTTTTTGTCCCTGGGGATGATTGTTCTTGAGACCCAGAAATTATGCTGTGAAATAGCCCCAAATACCCTCTGAAGAGGCTCATGTGAAGAGAAACGGACACCTATTTTCCAGGCATATGAGTAAACCACTTGAAAGGGATCTTCCAGCAGCCAGTGGACCTGCCCCAGCTGATATCATGAAGAGTTAGAGACAAGAAACTCCAATAAACCAGAATAACTACCCTGATCTACCCTATAAGGTATGTAGGAGTTGTCCCCTCAAATAGGAGACCAAAGGACTCTATACTCAACTTATCTCCTTGGATGGATCTCCCTGTCCTCTGCTCACAAGTCCCACCATTATCAGTTTCTCTTTGGGGCCATGTACTGTTCTCATCAACCTTTGGATCCTCTTTACTGTTCTGTGGCATATCCCACTTCTCAATGGCTGTCCTTAAAAGTAACATTCAGAAATCTGCTCAAAAATTATGTCTCTACTATGTGTATACATTGCATGAATATAAAAAAATTCTTTTAGGTTATAGATAGAAAATGAATCTAGAATTGTCTACTCAATCTAATAGTTGCATACAAATAATGACAATTGTTTCCTACTCCAAAACAGAAAATGTCAACAATTTCTCATAGCAGGTAAAAAATGCTATCTATACTCATTTCAGTTTTTAAAACTGCAATGTACAACAGTTTTCCAACCATTTGTGAAACCAATGTGAAAACTAAAAATAGGATTTATAGAGTAAATCATTGGGAGGAATGCCTAGTCAAGCAGTTCATAAATATCCAGGTTTCTTTCTATTTGGGGCCATAGCCTTGAATTGAATCCAATATTGAATTGTTGTATTGAGAGCAAAGGACTGAAGTGAAATATGGTTGGCTCCTGAGAGCAGGTGAATGCTCTCTGCTTTATGCAGAGAGTAAGTTTTTCTGTAACTCCCAAGGAATGATATATTTTAAAAGCTGTTGGAGGTGAATAGAAATTAGAGAGGAAAAACTGAAATTTTTAAAGAATTAAAAAATAACATTTATTATGACTCAGATTATTGTAAGTTATAATAATAATATTGAAAAGTCAAATTACTAATAGACCTCTCAAGGACAACCACAATACAGGAGCAAACAAAAGTAATTTCTTGCTTTTTCACTATCAGGAAACAGACATTCTTCAATCTAGAATAATATGATCTCCAGTGAGGAATGATTTATTTCTCTTGCATTCATGATACTCTCTTTCATAACCAGGTGTAATGGCTTCTTTTATCTCTACAGGGAATGGTTGATTTATGCAAAGACCTTTGTTCAATAACCTTTCTTCAAAGATTGATGCTGTTAAAAATGAAAAAAGTGAACTTTTTAACATTGCATTTTAATATAATTTAGAAAACCATGTAAACTGCAAATGGACTTCATGTGGAATGAAAATCACATGCTGATAACTTAAATTATTTTGAATACTATTAATCTCTGACCAATACCTGAAATGTTTTATTACCAGAATTATGAAAGACACAAGAAAGACATTAATGAAGTTCATTTTAAAAATAATTTGTAAATACAAAACTGAAGATTCTTTTATTTCATTCCCCCAATTTGCACTTTCAGAATTTTCCAAAAGTAAGGGGGGGCATTACTACCCACTACATAATAGAATATCTATTTTTTGTCTAAAAAGTATCATTTCAAAGAGTTATAACCCTCAAAAAAAACCTTCAAGTTTAAACAAAGGGAGGAGGAGAAAGTGGTATGCATTTCTTTGACCTTCTCTGTAGTTAAACTTTTCCTGACTTTTTCTATTCATGAGTGGAGAAGAAGGCCAAAAATTATATGTTGTTCAGGTTCTGGTAGAGATCAAAGAAAGTTAAAGAATAATCTCAGCCTCTTTCACTGTCTTCAGTACTAATGCTTCAAACATGCATTCAAAACAACTTTATTAATTTATTAACATATCTATAAGCCATTGATATGGCTTCCAGTGTTGGTCAGACTGGGAAAAATAAACTACTTTTACTGAAGTGTGTTTCAGGGAATCTCAATGTCTGGTGTCTGATTGAAAGAGATGTGCAGCAAGTCAATATATTTTCTCGAAGGTGATTATGAAAGACAAAATATTTCTTTTCAATTTTCAGTGAGGCGTTTTTATTTTCAAGAATGGAGGTACTAAAGTTTTTTTTGTATCTGAAGACTTTAAAGAGATTACAAACATGAGTCATTATAGACATGTAATAACTAAAATCTATTGAAGATTATTCCTCTTTTCTTGATTAGAAAAGACAAAATGTAAAAAATAGAGCTAACAGACCCAGAGACAGGGAAGCATCAATGAGACTGTCAAACCTCAGAGGGAAGGTAGGGGAGGGTGGGGGTAAGGGGGAGAGATCAACCAAAGGACTTGTATGCATGCATATAAGCCTAACCAATGGACACAGACAACAGGGGGGTGAGAGCATGAGTGGGGGTGGGTTTGGGATGGGAATGGGGGTGAGGACAAATATGTGATACCTTAATCAATAAAGAAATTAATAAAAATAAATAAATAAATAAATAAATAAAATAGAGCTCTACTTCAAGAAAGAAAAATTCTCAAATAAACAATCTAACTATACAATTAAAGTACTAGAAAAAGAACAATTCCCAAAGTTAATAGAATAAATAAAATAATAAAGATCACAGAAGAAATAGAGTCTAAACGAACAATCCAAAAATTGATGAAACCAAGGGCTGGTTCTTTGAAAAGATAAACACGATTGACAAACCTTTAATCAGATTCATCAAGAAAGAAAGAGAGAGGATCCAAATAAATAAAATCAGAAATGAAAGAGAAGTAACACCTAACACTACAGAAATACAAAAGATTGTAAGAAAATATTATAAACAACTATTTGCCAACAAATTGTTCAATCTGAACAAAATGGATAAATTTATTGAAACATACAATCTTCCAAAACTGAATCAGTAAGAACCAGAAAATCTGAATAGATGAATTACAACTAATGAAATTGAAGTGGTAAAAACAAAACAAAACAAAACAAAAAAACCACACAAAACTCCCAGCAAATAAAAGTCCAGGGCCACATGGCTTCATAGGAAAAATTTAACAAACATTCAAAGAAGAACTAACACCTATCCTTCTCAAACTATACCAAAAAGTTCAAGAGGAGGAAAAACTCCCAAGCTCATTTTATGAGGCCAGCATTATCCTAATTCCAAAATCAGAAAAAGACTCTACGAAAAAAGAAAATTACATACCAATATCCCTGATGAACACAGATAATAAAATCTTCAAGAAATATTAGCAAACTGGATACAGCAATACAATAAAATGATCATACACCATGATCAAGTGGGATTAATTCTGGGGGTGCAAGGTTGGTACAACATCTGCAAATCAATAAATGTGATACACAACATAAACAAAATGAAGGGTATAAATCACGTGATCATATCAATAGATGCAGGAAAAGCATCTGATAAAATCCAACACTCTTTTTTGATAAAAACTCTAAGCAATCTGAGAATAGAGGGAACATACCTCAATGTAATAAAGGTCATACATGACAAACCCACAGCCAACAGTATACTCAAAGGGGAAAAACTAAAAGCACTTCCCTTAAGATTAGGGACAAGACAGAGATGTGCACTTTCACCACTCTTATTCAACATAGTACTGAAAGTCCTAGCCACAGTAATCAGAGAAGAAGAAATAAAAGGCATCCAAATGGAAAGGAAGAAATAAAACTGTCATTATTTGCAGATGGCATGATACTCTATATAGATAACCCTAAAAATTTCAACACAAAACTACTAGTACTGATATGTAGCAGGATATAACATAAACATCCAGAATTCAGTTGCATTTGTATACATCAATAATCAATAACGAACTATAAGAAAGGGAAAATAAGAAAAATAATCCCATTTAAAATTGAATCAACAAATAAAATATTTAGTAATAAATTTAACCAAAAATGTAAAGTAACACCTTAATCAATAAGAAAATTTAAAAAAATATAAAATACATGTACTCGGAAAATTATGACATATAAGAAAGAAACTGAAGAAGATACAAACAACTGAAAGCATATACTGTGTTCATGGATTGGACAAATTAACATCATTAAAATGCCCTTACTATACAAAGCAACTATAGATTCAATGCAATTCCTATCAAGATACCAATGGCATATTTCTCAGAACCAGAAAAAATATTTCAAAAATTTATATGGAACCACAAAAAACCCTTATTCAGGCAATGTTGAGAAAGAATAAAGTTGGAGGTACCCCACTCCCCGATATCAAAGGCCATAATAATCAAAACAGCATGGTCTCACATAAAAACAAGTTTATAGATCAATAAACAGAATAGAGATCTCAGAAATAAACCCACACCTTTAAGTTCAATTAATATTTGACAAAAGGGGAAAGAACATAAAATAGGGTAAAGACAGTCTATTTAATAAATGGTGTTGGGAAATTGGACAGATATGTGCAAAAAATGAGACTAGACCACCTTATACCATATACAAGAATAAACTCAAAATGGATTAAAGACTTAAATGTAAGGATGTATCTCCTTGGCAAGGGAAACAAAAGAAAAAATAAACAAATGGGACTACATTAAATTGAAAATTATTTGCACTGCAAAGGAAATCATCAACAAAATGAAAAGACAACCCACTGAATGGAAGAACCTATTCATCAACGATGCATCTGAAAAGGGGTTAATATCCAAAATTTATAAAGAATGTATACAACTTAAGAAAAACCAAAACAATCCAATAAAAAATGGGCAAAAGATCTGAATAGACACTTCTCCAAAAAGGACATACGGATGGCCAATAGATATATAAAAAGATGCTCAACAGTCACTAATCATCAGAGAAATGCAAATTAAAATCACAATGAGATATCACCTCACACCTGTCAGAATGGCTACCATCAACAAATCAACAAATGAGAAGTGTTGGTGAGGAGGTGGTGGAAAGGGAACTCTTGTGCACTGTTGGTGGGAATGCAGATTGGTGCAGCCACTGTGGAAAACAGTATGGACTTACTTCAAAAAATTAAAAATGGAACTGCCTTATGACCCAGTGATTCCTCTTCTGGTAATCTATCTGAGGAAACCCAAAATACTGATTTGAAAGAATATATGCAGTTCTATGGTCATTGCAGCATTATTTACAATATCCAAGATTTGGAAGTAGTCCAAGTGTCCATCAGTAGATGAATGGGTAAAAACAGCTATATAGTACATTTGCACAATAAAACACTAATTGTCTATAAAAAGAGCAAATATTACCTTTGCCACAATATGGATGGACTTGGCAAGTATTATGCTAAGCAAAATAAGCCATTCAGAGAATGACAAGTATCATGATTTCATTTATATGTGGAATCTAAGGAACAAAATAAACTAACAAAATAGAAACAAGCTTATAGATATAGAGAACAGACTGACAACTGCTAGAGGGGAGATGGTGGGGCAGGGGTGCTGGGTAAAAAAAGGTGAAAGGACTAATCAAGGGGGAAAAAAAACATCCACAGCTCATAAACATAGACAACAGTATGGTGATTACCAGAGGGAAAGGGAGGTGAGGGGAGGTAGATGGAGGGTAAAGTGGGGATAAATGTTGATGGAAGGAGACTTGACTTGAGGTGATGCACACAAAATACAACATACAGATGAATTATTATAGAATTGTACACTTGAAACCTATATGATTTTATTAACCAATGTCACCCCAGTAAATTTAAAAAAATCTTTAAATCTGAGTTCTAATAACATGATAGCCAACGTCTTGGGAATATTTTTATTAATCCATGCATTTCTTATTCAAATCAAATGAGAATTGTGCCATTAAAGAGTCTATAGTGAAATAAACAATACAAAAGCATCTATCTATCTATCTATCATCTATCTATCTATCTATCTATCTATCTATCTATCTATCTATCTATCATCTTTCATCTATTCATCCATACACACACACACACACACACACACACACCTGATAATAATAACACTAGCTATGTTTACTGATTGCTTACTATGTGTGAAATAATGTTTTATGCACTTTACATATATAATTTGAATGACCCTTACAACAACCTGATGAAGTAGATGCTATTATTACCCCTGATTTATAGCTGTGCATACTGAGAGCAATTAAGCAATGTGTCCATGGTCAGTAAGTATCAGAATCACAATGTAAACCTAAGCAGTCAGGCTTCAACTCCCACACTATTAAATATTATTCTCTCCAGCCTCTCTGATGCAATACAGAAAGCACTAAACATAATTTAAAACGCAGGTAATTACCTATGGGAATTGAGAGAGAGACAATATGTGTTCCAGCTTGGGTGCTCAGGGAATAAGAAAGGATTTGAATATGGCTTTCCTTGAAAATTACGTAGTATCTGGGTAAACTGAGATGTGGAAAAGGTATCCCAAGAAAAGGAACAAGGACATAAAAAGATAAAAATTATGTTAGTTCATTTATTTTTGTTTTATATCCCCCATATGATTGAAATCATATGGTTCTTGCCCTTTTCTGGCTAATTTCACTTAACATGATACTATCGAGATCCATCTACTAGTATACTGTCACAATGGCACAAACAACAAAACACGGACAAAAGTATGGTGGTAACCAGAGGTGAAGGGGTGGCAGAAGTTGAATAGGGTAAAGGGGTCAAATATATGGTGATAGAAGCAGACTAGACTTTGGGTGGTTGGCATACAATGGAATATATAGATTATTATAAACCTGTACACTTAAAATTTATATAATGTTATAACAATTCTTACCCCAATAAATGTAATTTAAAAAAGACAAAACAGTAAGCTGGCTAGCTGTGCATTTTAGTAGGAGTTGAAGGTGCAAGAGGAGGAAAAATAAGAAATAAGATTGGACATTGAGATAGAGGACCAATCCTGGAGGGCCAGGTGAAATAGTTTGTAGAATATTCTGAAGGCTTTGAGAAGTCATAAAAGGTGTTTGAACAGAGGAGTCCTATATTCTTTCACTCATTTGACAAATATTTATTGAGCACCTATCATGTGCTCGGCACTGTCTTGAAATGGGAATATATGTGAATAAATAGATGAAATCTCTGCCCTCATGGAATATATAATGGAGTCATAATCTAAGCTATGCTTTAGGAAGCGTAATTTGAAATGACAATCTGCAAGTTGGATTGGAGCAATACAGTTGGCAGAAAGGAGTGGAGGAAAGTAATACGAACATGAGTTAGAAGACTGTTAAGGGGATTGGGCAGAAAAGCATGAGTACAAAGGATGAGAAACATAAAATCCATAGATCTTAAAAATGAACTAGAAAGCAAGGCAAGTGATAAGGAGATGTAGAAATGACTATTTGGTTTGAAATCTCTGACTAAAAAGACAGTGGTGTGATGAATGGCAGGATAAGAGATAAAGACTTTGTATAAAAGATATGGCCTATTTGGATCATAATGAATTTATGATGTCTGTGAGACATTTGAGTAAGATATGCCCCACATACAGTAAGAAATGTGGGATTGATACTGGAAAAAATATTTTTTAAAATCTCTAAATCATTGGATTAAAGGTGATGGACAAAAGTCTGCTTCTAGTCTAATACCTAGCTGATAACTGACACTTAGTAACTATTGATTAACTATTGAATGAAGAGAATGAGACTAATGAAGACAGAAAAGAGAGCTCAGAATAGGTCCTCACATTTAAAAAAAAAAAAAAAGAATGAGTAGTTAGAGAGGTCAGAGAAAATTAGTAGACTACAATACCCCAGCCAGTAAAAAGGTGATAAATTTTCCAGAAGACTTGGGTGGGCAACAACAACAACAACAAATTATAAGGCATTTGCATTTGTAAATCATGGTAATTTCATAGAGAAGTATTTTAGTTGAGAGGTAAATGTAGAACGTAGACTGAAAAATGTAAAGGAAAGATGGATGTTCTATTTATTAACAAATTCTTATTAGATGAATGATTTGAAAGTTGCTTTGGGTTATTTTGGGTCTTTTCCTGGAAGACTGAGTCCTTTAGAGTAATGGATAGTATACTGGGATTAGTCGAAGGTCAAAAGGTCCAACAGGTTTATATATTGACTCCTCTATACAGTTGTGTGACCTTAGGAGAAGTGACCCAATCTCTTAAAGCTTCAGTTTTTTTTTTCATCTGTAGAAAGTATATGAGAATATGTTTGTATATTTTCAGAAAACAACTCCAAGACCATGTGGATTCCTGCAACAGAGAGGAATTGACAGGTCTGCTCCAACCACGAAGACAAGAGGAGAAACAGTCCAGAGATGGAAGATGCTGACGACACCTTGCCACGCTCGCAGTCAGCAGCTGTGCGATGCAGCAGGTTGCCTAGGACCAAACCAGAGAGGGTCGGACCTGCTTTGCCACCATGTGCCCACCATCCAGATATCATTGCTGACATGTACACTTAAGGAACTGTTTGACACTGAAATGGGGACTCAGGACTGTTGGACATTGAAATTGGGACTCAAACATTTTTTGTTATTATATGTTTATTTCTAGTCTGCAGAGGCAAGATTTTTTTAAAGGAAAGAAATGGGGGGAAAATAGATACAGAGGCAAAGAAGCATTGAACAGACTGTCAGACTACAGTGGGAAGGCAGGGGAGGTTGGGGGGCGGCTATAAGAGATCAACCGAAGGACTTGTATGCATGCATATAAGCATAACCAATGGATAAAAGACACTGGGGGGGGGGGCAGATAAAGGCATGTATTGGGGGGTAGGGGAGGCCGGGGGGAGGTCAATGGGGAAAAAAAAGGAGACATATGTACTATTTGTAATACTTCAAACAATTAAAAAAAAGCAAGTATAGGATGATACAGTATCATGCAAGCAAAATACTTAGTTCACTGTCAAGCACATAGTAATCTCTTAAGTGAGCTATTATTATTACCTAGCCAAATAATAGGATAAATGTGTGGTGTTATTAATTCCATAAAACTAAGCAATTATTTAATAGGTTTTTCTTTTGAATCATTTCCCTCCTCATCTGGAGTGATAAAACTCAAATTAGTTGATTTTCAAGGAAGTAATAATAGCTAGATTACTTAACCTTTCTAATTTCACCCTTCTCAACTGCAAATGCTAATAATCATACTAATACCAGAGGTTTTCAGTGAGAATCAAATTAGAGAATGAAAGTAAAAATGCTTTGTCAATTACAAAAAAAATGAAAAATTTAGATATTATCCTCATTTTTTATTTTTTTAAAGATATTTTTATTGATTTCAGAGAGGAAGGGAGGAGAGAGAGATAGAAACATCAAGGACAAGAGAGAACCATTGATCGACTGCCTCCTGCATGCCCCACACTGGGGATTGAGCCAGCAACCCAGGCAGGTGCCCTGACTGGGAATTGAACCTTGACCTCCTAGTTCATAGGTCGAAGCTCAAGTACCAACACACCATCGTGGGTCATTATTAATTAATGTAACTGATCTATTGATTTTAAAGAGTACAATGTTAGGTTTATATTTTCAGTTTGACTTTTGTCTAATGGAAATTCAGAACATTAATAATACAGATCTTTCATTTGAAGACAGCTTTTTAAAGTGTTTTTATATTTATCTTTATATATAAACTAGAGGCCCGGTGCACAAATTTGTGCACCAGTGGGGTCCCTCGTCCTGGCCTGCGGGAATCGGTCTGAAACTGGCTCTCTGACATCCCCTGAGGGGTCCTGGATTGCAAGAGGGCACAGACCAGGCCGAGAGATCCCACTGGTGCACGATCGGGGCCAGGGAGGGACTCAGGAGGTTGGCCAGCTGGGGAGGGACCGTGGGAGGATTCCAGGGTGTGTCTGGCCCATCTTGCACAGTCCCAATCGGCCGGACCCCAGCAGCAAGCTAACCTACTGGTCAGAGTGTCTGCCCCCTTGTGGTCAGTGCACATGATAGCGATTGGTCAATCGGTCGACAGTCTTCCTCCTGGTGGTCAGTGCATGTCATAGTGAGTGGTTGAGCAGCCTTAGCATATCATTAGCATGTTATGCTTTGATTGGTTGAATGGACGACTGGACAACCAGACACTTAGCATATTAGGCTTTTATTATATAGGAAGCCTAAGCAATCATTACTACCAGATGACTGGATGACTGGCCAGTAGCTATGACGTGCACTGACCACCAGGGAGCAGACGCTCAATGAAGGAGCTGCCCCCTGGTAGTCAGTGTGCTCCCACAGCTAACCTCCCACAGCTGGCCAATCTCCCATGGTCCCTGCCCCCCATGGCCGGCTGGCCCCCATTGGCCTAATTGATCAGGACTGAGTGAGATGGCCCTGATAAGCCCTGATTGCCGGCCAGGCGGAGGGACCCCACCTGTGCACAAATTCGTGCACTGGGCCTCTAATTATAAGATTCTCACAAAGCTCTGTAAGGAATAAAATACAATTGTTATTAGAGGTGATCAAATTTACTTTTCAGCGTGCACAGTGTCTTTTTAACTATGTATCTTTCTTTTGGTTTGTACTGTATATATAAAGTTACAGGATCCAATAATTGATTACAAAGTTATTCAACTTATTGCTTCCGTGCATCATTACAGATAATAGCTAACTCTAATGGCAATATCCAGAAAGGTAGGTTCTAAAGTTTGTAATACACTCAATTAAGATGTTTATATATGAAAGAGATCATGGTAACATGTTTCAGAATGTTATAACCCTTATAATCAAATGACTAAACTCATTGCATTAAATTGAAGTGATTGTTTTCTTGATCATTGGATAAAAACGAATGGATTCTTATGCTCTGTATTTAGGATTATTTACTATAGGAGATACAGCACCAGTCTTTTTTAATTTTTTTATTGTTTAAAGTATTACATATATTAGTACATATATCTCCTTTTTTCCCCCATTGACCTTCCCCCAGCCTCCCCTAACCCCTGTCGCATGCCCTCATTCCACCCTCCCCAGTGTCTTGTGTCCATTGGTGTGCTTATATGCATGCATACGAGTCCTTTGGTTGATCTATTTCCCTCCCTCCCCAACACTCCCCAGCCTTCCCGCTGTAATTTGACAGTCTGTTATCCAGTCTTGAATATTTGCTCTCACTGACTCTTTTCTAAACTTTTAATTATTTTCACTATTTCTTTTCTATTCTCTCTGTGATCTATGGGAATTTCAGGGTCTAAACCTGGAACATAATAAAGTATGGACTGCAGTAAGATGACAAGCATGTGTTTCTTCAACCTATGATCTGTATAATACTGTGAATGTGTATGGACTTTTTACAGTAGCTATGTGAGAATAAAAAGGAAAATAGAATTTCCATGTGTATATAATAGAAGAAAGTAGCTGTTCTTATGGAAAGTGTTTTTCAAGATCTTGGATACATTACCCAAATACTTTTACTTTTTCCATGGTATGAGTTTTGCACCAAAACTTTGCTAATGGTAAAGCTTTTTTCCTCATTGACTTTTATTTTCTAAACTTTTAAATGTTTTCACTATTTATTTTTTTACAATTTTTAAAATTGTTTTCAGAGAGGAAGGGAAAGGGAGATAGAAACAGTGATCAGAGAGAATCATTGATCGGTTGCCTCCTGCACACCCCTACTGGGGATCGAGCCTGCAACCCAGGCATATGCCCTTGACTATAATCACACCCAGGACCTTTCAGTCCACAGGCCAACACTCTATCCACTGAGCAAAACTGGCTAGGGTGTGTTCTTCTTTCTTCCCTTAATTTTATCCAGTGGGCCAAGATTTTTGTAAGAAATACTGAAGAAGCTACTTCCTCAATTTCAAGAATGTATTAGAAATCTAAGATATCTTAATCAATTTGCAGATGTACTCTGATATACAATTCAAAGTGTATCAAACTTGTATATCTGGATATTCTTTGTTTCCTCAAAGAGAATTTTTATAATGAAAAAGAGGGTTGGGAGGAGACATGGGTAAAACAAATGAAATCAGAATGGGGAATGAGTTGGGAGGCAGGGCCAGCGCCATAAACCAGATCACAAATGAAGGAATCTCAAATATTAATTGCTCCATAGTAGTATCTCTCGTTGAGAAAAAGGTCCTAATTATGCCACTGTAAAGTGTATATATATATTTCAGAGAGGAATGGAGAAGGAGAGAGAGATAGTAACATCAATGATGAGAGAGAATCATTCATTCATCGGTTGCCTCCTGCACACCCACCACTGGGAAGACTGAGCCCACAATGCGGGCATGTGCCCAGACCAAGAAGCGAATTGTGACCTCCTGATTCACAGATCAACACTCAACCACTGAGCCACTCTGGCTGGACCTAATTATGACACTTTTATGACCATCTCTCCCACCACATACCACAGCCACATACCTTCTTTACAAGTTGGGTATTATATTTATCTCTTAGGGGTGCTTAGAAAACTAGTTATGATTGATGAAACTCTTGTGAAATATTAGCAAAGATGCAGAGTCTTCTCATTTTCAGTTAGTTACCTATGGTTTTATGTTAGAACTTGGAACCATGACCATCTTTATCAATTCTCTGTGGCCCAAAACAAGAAATGTTTTAGACACTGGAAGAACCTGATTCAATTATGAATATAGTTCTTCATTTTAAGGATAAATTTTCAATTAAAAAAACTCAAAATATGTCTCAGGGCTCTATATGCTTGGTATTCTATAAAAATATATTGGCTTTAAAATTCCAGTTTAAAAATAACAATATACTTATAAGAAAATTATCATTATCCAAAAGTACAAGGACAACTATTATGTCCTTACTTTTAGTAAACAAAGTAAATAATATTTTTCTAATATAAGAAAGAAATTTTAAAGACTTTCAGAGTATAATGAATCAGGTTAATTCCATTAAGGTCACATGCTTCATAATACATGTATGCTTATAGAGCCCATGGATTATAATTTTTGCTGGGAGAATTAAATATTCTATGAAGTAGATGACAAACAATAGTGAGAATCAGGTAGTCTAGCAAGAGCTGGAGTTTCCATATATAGAACGACTAATTGACAGTATCAGAGAAAAACATATTTTGTGAAGGTTTTCCCTCCTCTGTCTCCATTCAGTAGCATTCATATAAAGTAAAAACATCACTGCTTTGGAGTGAACAGATATATTTGATCCACTGGGAAAGCTGTTGTTCTGGCTAGGCATTTGGAATTTTCTTTTTTTAATATGTAAGAACTATTCTTACTATATAGTAGTCCCCTGTTATCCATGAGGATATGTTCTAAGGCCGCAGTAGATCCCTGAAACTGTGGATATACCAAAGTCTATATACACCATGTTTTTTCATATACATATACACATATGATAAAGTTTAATTTATGAATTAGGCACAGTAATAGATTAACAACAATAACTAATAATAAAATAGAACAATTATTATAATATACTCTAATGAAAGTATGTGAATGTAGTCTAAAAATATCTTATCATACTGTACTCATCTTTTCACTCAAAGGAAGCACTTTATGGCTTCTCTTTGGCATATCAGAATTGCCAGCATCATCACTCTTGTGCTTTGAAGTCATTATTAAATAAAAAGGGTAACTTGAACACAAGCACTGTGATACTGTGACAGTCTATCTGACACCTAGATGGCTACTAAGTGACTAATGCGTACGGAGCATCTACAGCATGGAGATGCTGGAAAAAGGAATGATTCATATTCTTGGGGCGGGGTGGTTGGAGTGAAATTTAATCATGCTTCTCAGAATGGCATACAATTTAAAAATTATGATTTTTTTATTTCTGAAAATTTACATTCATTATTTTTGGACTATGGCTGAGCACAGCTAACTGAAACTGGATAAAGGGGGACTACTGTACAGCAGGAACCAGACAATGAATATAATACTACCAGCTTCTTTTTTAAAAACTGGTTTCAGAGAGGAAGGGAGAAGGAGAGAAAGAGAAACAATGATGAGAGAGAATCATTGATTGACTGTCTCCTGCAATGCCCCACACTGGGGATTGAGCCCACAACCTGGACACATGTCCTGACTGGGAATCGAACCTTGACCTCCTGGTTCATAGGTCGACACTCAACCACTGAGCCACACTGGCTAGGTGCTATCAGCTTCTTGAAATGAAGTGAAAAGGCAAATGTTTGAACATTTTTTCTTTCCACATATTATATAAAATTCCTTTTGTTCAAGATTTAAAAATCATCTTCAGAGGGAAAGAGCAAATACTTCCACTTAGCTGAAATGACTGAAATTGCTTGTAATCTCCTATGATATGTGGCTTTACTTACTTTCAAAATTGGCACTTCCATTTGTTGCTTGTAAACTCCAGTATCTTGATTCAATTCTCTCAGTTGACATGTACCATTAACAATAATCAAGAGTTTCAGTATTTTAGAGTTTTTACCTTAATACCTCTAAATATTTCATCAAAAGACCATTATTGAGCCATCTAACTGACATCAGAGCTGGCTATAAAAGTCATTCCTATTCATAAAATGTAGTTTCAACCTCAGGCAACTGGTATTAATAGAAAACACAGTATTAACTAAGAGGGAATGAGAAAATTTTCTGTTTTAAAATAATGTTGAAATCTTAGTCCTACTATAGTAAGGGGAAACAGTATGTTTAAGATTTTTAGGGACTCTGAGATGGTTTTTAAGAATAAATACATTTTTATGAGTAATATAGCATAAGTGAAGAAAGTTTCCTCAACATAATTTCCAACTGTATTTAAAACAGAGATCAGAAATCTAAACTCAAAATGTACTTTATTCTCCATTCTTCCAATATAGGTAGGAAACATGGCAACTTTTTTCTTTAATGATACAGAATCTTACAGTTTCTCAAGATGAGGAGTTACAAATGAATTTTCATTGTATAGTAATGCAGATATAAATATAAAATGTATAGGTGATAGATGGATGTATCTTCGCACACAACCAGACTTAAACTCTAATTTAAGGGCTATTATTCCTGTTATAAAATTATTTTGAGTCACCAGAATATTTTTATTTTTAAAGTAACCTGCTAGAAATTCCACTTAAAGTTTTACTTGTTATTATAGCTAATGAAAATATGTGAATTTGTATAGTATTTATTAAAATTCTAGGGTGGCTTTATGGGCATTTACAAGGAGGAATTTTTATTTATGAAATGCTGTAAGTAAAATAAGTTACAGCATCACATTTTCTAACCATTTATTTAAGAGTGATCAAAAAAGTCTAACTTTGCATTGCTTTTATATTCTCAAGCCATGGGAGATATCCGCAAAGATAAAGTCAGATATTGTTCTAAACAAACTGCCTTCAAATGATCAAACTGATTCAACACACACTGTGGAGGGGCAAGTAGGGTCTGAGGAGAATGATAAAGCAAGAATGAAGACTTCAAGAAGTGATAAATTGCCACTGCCATCCACTCTATGCACCAGAGGAGCAAAGTAGATCAAATATCAACTCAAAACAGAAAAAAAGGAACAACAAAAAGGGGAAGGAGAAAAACGTTTGCTTATTATGATTTGATTTTGAAATTATTTTTCAACCTAGGGTATATGATCTTTTTTTTCATGATTTAAAAATATGAAACAAAGAGGCAAATGAAGTTAGTCCAAAAAATTGATCATATTATTTTAACACTCCAAATCGTATTTGTGATAATAGTGAAGTTTGTACATCAAGCCAGAAAACTCAACTATACATAACAAAACTCCATCATAGTTCAGGAAAATCATATAAGGTACTGAGAATAAACTTGAGCTGCGAAATATGATTCTCACCAAGACTTCATTAAACACAACTACCCTCTGCTTCTGCTTTCACAGTTTATGATATGAAATG
Source organism: Plecotus auritus (assembly GCF_963455305.1). Taxonomy (NCBI): domain Eukaryota; kingdom Metazoa; phylum Chordata; class Mammalia; order Chiroptera; family Vespertilionidae; genus Plecotus; species Plecotus auritus. The sequence goes on from NC_137784.1 coordinate 23,898,339, forward strand.
TTATGGCAATTTTTTGTTTCTAGGAAAAACAATTGTCTGAAAATTGTATTATCATTAACTATGACAAATTTAGCCATCTCATTTTTTATTTTCACAGATCATGTTAGGAAGAGAGCTACAAAATGCCAGATTAGCATTTCAAAATGTATTTGAAAGTAATGAAGGGAAACTGATTAAGTTAGCAATGCTAAATAAAATAGACAATTCATACAGATGCTTTCCCTGTAAGATATTAAATAAACACTCAAAGTGGCAACTTTTTCAATTTAATAAACCAACCCCTAATTTCTTTCTCTGAGGAAAGTTTCTCCCTGATCAAAGCTCTGGTTTTATGTGCAAGTTTTTTGTGTTGTTTTTTTCTGGTTGAAAACATGTACTATTTAGAAGATCAGGTTGTTAAATGAAATAGTAAATGACTCTCCCTTCTCCCTCTGCCTCTCTCCTTCTTGCCCAAATGCTTAAATATATCAGGCCATGTAAATATTTTGTCTCCGCTTATCAATTACAAGGACAAATGCTGAGAATGGTTCAATTGGATTCACAAGAATGCTAAAGTAGAAATGCTTGACTTACTTGCCATTGTTTCATCAGCTCTCTTACTCCCTTGGAATCTTCTAGGAGCTTTTCTTTATGGGTGGCATCCTGTAGGACGTTGGCAGTGGTTTCAGCTTCTGTAAGCCAGGCAAGAAACTTCTCCAGGTCCAGGGGGAACTGTTGCAGTAATCTATAAGTTTCTTCCAAAGCAGCCTCTCGCTCGTTCACTCTGCAAAGGAACAAATATTCAGATGCAATTCTCAAATATCTGAATGGTGCACCCAGAGAACCCCATAAAAAGAGCAAGGCTAAAGGGACTAAACTGTATATATAAACTGGGTGAGTTGTTGCTAAAGCTCCTCTTAAAAGCAACAACTAGACTAGTGTATATATACACACACACATTTGTATATACACACATATATATATACATGTGTGTGTGTATACATACTGTCCGTTGCACGAAATTCATGCAGTGGGGTTGGGGGGAGTCCCTCAGCCCGGCCTCCACCCTCTCACAGTCCAGGAGCCCTCAGGGAACGTCGTTAGCGCTGTCGTGGAGGCAGAAGAGGTTCTCGCCACTGCTGCTGTGCTTGTCTGCTGTGAGCCCGGCTTCTGGCTGAGTGATGCTCCCCCTGTGGGAGCACACTGACCATCAGGGGGCAGGTCCTGCATTGAGCGTCTGCCCCCTGGTGGTCAGTGCATGTCATAGCGACTGGTCGTTACACTGGTCAATTTGCATATTAGCCTTTTATTATAGAGGATATTGGATTTTGAAAGTTCATATATGAACTCTCAAAAATGTTCTTTAACTTTCTAGGTTTTACTAATCAATTTTGAGAGTTTATTTTATTTTTTTGAAAGTGTATGTTAATATGCTATAAAAGTTTAAGCTAATCATTATATGTAAAACCTTAAAATCCCTACACCATGCTTATCTTTGATGTCACCTGAGGCAGAAAACAGGATTGTATAGGCCAGGAGGAAAGTCAAGATTTTGTAAAACTAGAATAGAAAGTTGAATGCTGGATGAAAAAAGAGAATGGGATTGGAGGGAAAAGGAAAACAAAAGACTAACAAGTAGAAAAATAACATCTTTCATAGAAAGCTCTAGGCAGAATATTATTTTGTGTAACACTCGCTATGGTGTTCTAATAGTTTTACCTATTGTGTTGGCTTTATATTTCATTACCTGCTTGTCATATAACTGAGAATATTTTCCAAAAAAAAAATTATGTGTACTGGAAAAGTTAGAGCCGAAAAACAGACAGATCTGAGTTTAAATCCCAATATCCCCTGCCAACTGTGTGATAGGGAAGGTTACTTAACCTCTCTGATTTCTTAGTTTCTCATCTGCAGTACATATGGCTGTGATGAGAATGAAAATATAATGTCTGTAAAGCCTCACAAATTATCTAGTTACACATTATAGTTATTTAAAAATGTTAGTTTCCTCTGCCCACATCCCATCTTCTCACTTCCTCTAGTCTTTTAGAGGGAATAAACCACATTCCTTGACCAAAAAAAAAAAAAAATCTAAAAAAGAATTATTCACATTTCCTGAAAATATATATAGTGGAAGTATTGTGGGTACACACACACATACCCTCAGCAAACATCTACATAATAATAGCTTGGGAGGTAAAATTGCCTTAGGCGGTAACAATCCCAACTAAAAAGATTCAGGTAAATTTTGTCTGCAATGAGGGAATTAGTATTCTATTTCAATGCTGTATTTGCCTTTGATTACCACACAAACACTTTCTGGGATTAAACATAAACTGAAAATGGATTTTAAAAAATTGAACACTTGAATATGATACACACTGCTTGTTAAGATGTGATTGTCAATAATTATGCAAAATTGCAATTTATTTCAGCAACAACTTTATCATGGGATGTGCAAACCAGGCAATAAACAACTCCTGCCAAGCTAGCGGCAGCAAAGTCCCCGGAAGAGCTGTTTATTCATCATGGGTGAAGTTTTTGCTGAGCATACAGTCTTCTACAGTGTCATTTCGGCACTCACACTGGAGAAAAATCTTCTGTCTGCATTAACTGGTGGAGGGTAGAATAGGTTTATGAGGATGTAGCTATTGGAAAAAAGGAAGCATTGCACTAAGCTATTTATCAACTCCTAAATAAACTTTAATACTGCACAGCTGAAAGGTAGCTTAGTGTGCTGGTTAGCGAAATCAGTTAAACCTCGTGTAGTTCCAGGGCTTCCCTGGACTTCTGGGTCCTTGCTTCTCTAGTTTTCAGGCACACTGTCAATGTAGGAAGAAAGATCCAAATTGTTGTTTATTTATCTTTTAATTTAGTATGATTTAAAAATTCAGAACCATTGCTACAGCGACAAGATTCTTCATGTTACAACTGTACAGGTTGCAGCACATGTAACTGCTGATGTTGGAGTGTTTCTGGCTACAAAGGCAGCAATTTCATCCAGTTCAAGCTAATATTTCTAGGTTGGCTTATGCATTAGAAATCACTAAGACTTACTCCATATCTAGCCCAAAATTTGGGATAGAAATAAGTTGTCACATTCCAGAAAACAAATACAGGGTTACATATTGACATATTTTCGAACATACTCTAATTTCACACAAAATAAAAAGACAGTATGAAAGTCTTGTGGCAGAGTGAAGCTTAGAGAATTAGACACCGTGCATTTTTTATCAGCTTCATCTTCACGATGAGCTGCACTCGATGCATCATACCTCTTCTGTTCTTAAACTTGAAATACCACTTACCCTCTGCTTCCAGAGAAAGTAACCAGTAAATAACTTTGAGTTCTTTGTAAAACATAATGCACATAAATCAGATGAAAGGGTTCTACTGAGACAATGAGATTTCCAGCCAAATCCTACCGGTGAGTTTGCTGCTTTGTAAATTAGGCCTTTAGGGAAGAACAGTAACTCTTTCAGGACAGTAAGGCATCATTTTCCTAAACAATACCCCTATGGTCTGAAATACTGACAACATCAGGCTGAATATTTTCCAATTTGGGAAACACGTTTAAAAATTCAGTGGCATCAACAGCAGAAAATTTCTTCAAATGAGCCCCTTACAGGCCTCTTCCATCAGAGGTGAGTTTGTTGTTTCCTGCTTGTGTGGGGATTTTAAGGCTCTATCCTTTCTCCTGAGGTCAGTTCGTGTACACTGAATTCCTAAATTTTCATTGTGCTAAGTCTAGACTAGAAATGAGTCAAGGGTACACGTATGCTATATTTGTGCATTTAATAGCTCTGAATGTAGCTTGTACTTTTTAATTGTCTGTAACCATGTGGCTTGAAATGGCTTCTATGATAAAAAAATGTAAACATTGCCCTAACCAGTTTGGCTCAGTGGATAGAGCGTCAGCCTGCGGACTGAAAGGTCCCAGGTTCGATTCCGGTCAAGGGCATGTACCTTGGTGCACATCCCCAGTAGGGGGTGTGCAGAAGGCAGCTGATCAATGTTTCTCTCTCATCAACGTTTCTAACTCTCTATCCCTCTCCCTTCCTCTCTGTAAAAAAATCAATAAAATATATTTAAAAAATGTAAACATTATGAGAATCATAAAGAAATTTTAAAAATGCCTTAGAACAAAACTAAACGTCTTAAACATGGATTATTTTGTAAATTCCTATCTAGATTATCAAATTATAGACAAAGAAGAAAATTTGGCTGAATGTTAAAAGTAACAATGACTAGATATCAGAAATAGCAATGATGCTTTACAAATATAATCTACTGTATTGGTTAAGTACTATTTATATAACAAATTTTAATTCTCAGCTATTTCAACTTTATAATGTATGAAAATAGCTAAGAATTTGATGCAGCATGGAATGGTATGGTGCCTTCAAAAGGTTTTATATCCCTTCATAAGGGCATCATATATCATCCTCAGTATGTAAACATGGGCAGTATGGTACAGTGGTTCCCCAAGTGTGGCCCACAGACCAGCAGCATGAGCATCATCTGAGAACTTATTAGAAATGCAAATTCTCAAGCTTTACACTAGACTTACTAAATCAGAAACTCTGAGTGTGGCATCCAGCAAGCTGTGCTTCAACAAGCCTTCCAGGTAATTCTGATATAGTCTATAGCTTGAGAATCACTGCCACTGCAGACCAAACTTGAACTACTGGTGCAGTGGGCACTGTGCTGAGCTGTCAGCCCCCTTTCAGGACTTAAATATGTTTTGCACTAATTTCTGGGAAAGTTGCTGGAGGTAGCATGTATCCAATGACTAGTTAATGTGTGGGCTATAAAAACCTGGCCCCCTTGCTCCAACTCAGGACAATTCTGTAGGGGAGGGCAGACCACAGGAGGGGAGAATGGATGTTGTAGTTATAGCTTCATTGAAGCCCAGCTTCTCCTTCTGCCCTATTCTGGTTCATTCCCCTTCTTCCCCTTCACAAGTGGGAATTCTGAGAGCACTCTCCAATGAAATTCCTGCATATTAATCACTTTATAAGACCCTGCCTTCTCAAGAACCTGAATTGTCACACTATTAAGGCTTTCGAAAATATACTTGCCTAAGATATGTATGTGGATAAATATACAACCACTTGCACAGATTGTGGTCTCAAAAGGGGGCAGGATGGAGGACTGTCACACTCAGCAATGAGTCTGAAGAGCTACTGCATCCCTGGTTGCATTATTACCAATTAGAATTACTAGTAAAAATCTACTGGAAGGGGAAAGTGCTGGAGCTATAAAGCTTACTACAACCCTGTACCTACCCAAGAAGGTGCCCATCCAGAGACAATTCTATATAAGGGGGTGGATCACAGAAGACATGTCTTTATCATCTCCATTTTCCTTTTAAGAACTGATGATCAACATGGCAATCAGATAAGTAATACTTGGCTCTGTCACTAAACATAGACACTCGTTCGTGTACACACACACTCACATATCATAGTATCTCTGAATAAATCTCTAAGATTCCAGATTTTCTATTAAGTTGACTATCATCAGTTTCTTATGATCAACCTAATACATAAAAAGCAAAGGAGAAAAGGGAAACTTACTACTTTCCAAAGTAAGGCTGAAAAGCTTAATGTATAGATAATATTCCATTATTAGCTACATAGATGGACAATACTTTATCAGTGTACTGCATTGCAGGATTTTATATGTATTATATATTACATATGGATAGAAATAAACACATTCAATATTTTTAGGAAAATAAGGGTCAATCTTATATAGAAGGCTATTTTTCCCAGGTGTTTCTGTGTGAGAAATGGGGAAATTGACATAACTCATTCTTCTAAATAATACACTTCCATCTGGGCCCTGGTATTGTCCAGTAACCAAATAGAATGCTTTGAATCTTTCTTTCCTGGTTTATTTGCATTTTAACTACTATCATTTCCTATGATATTTGTAGGGGATGATCATATCCCCCCCTTTTTGTTTATTATAGATCAGAATGAATGAGCACCTTAGCTTAAAAACAAAAAATTTCTAGCAATGTCAAAGAGCACTCATAGAACCAGGGTTAATCTGAAGTTCAAATTATCTGTAAGCATAGCTTTGTACTGGTTTGCTAGTAAATAAATTACACTTTGATTTTTTGGTAAATAACTTTGTATTGTATTTGAAAGAAGCAGCTAAAATTTTATTACCTATGGCTATACAGCAGTTTGTAGAAAGGATCCAGCAATTCTATTAGTAATTTGTACTAATTAGAAGGAAGGACCTAAACAAACTCCCTCAATAATGCTTGGACTAGCATCTCATTAGTTCCTTTTCTGGCAACAAATCTAAGACTGTGGCTTTGATGCTGGGTAGCACTCGGGGAGTCTAAAGGGGGCCCTCAACCCTGTCTAGGTCCTTGTCATGGAACAGGAAGTAATTCAAAAGCATGACAGAAAGATTTAGCAAAGCACAGTAAATTTATTGAAGCGATAGTATGCACTCAAAAAGTGAGAGTCGGTGACTTGGAGAACTAGATGCACCAATAATAGTGTCTGGGTGGAAGGTTTTTATTAAATGTAGGCAAGGGGGCATAGGGTAGTCCTCTGCTTTGGATGCTGATGGGGTGACTGCCTACGTGACTTGTCCTTGTCTCTCCTCTCCAGATAGTAATTTCTTTTTGGTCCTCCCAATTATAGTAAATTGGGGAGGGGAATTGGGGGAACAGATGGTCAGTGACAGTCTTGTCTGTGGTGTTTCAGCCAAGATAGCAAAGGGGAGGGGTAGAGCTTGAGGCCTTTGTTCCCTATTCCAACTTTCCTGCCTCAGCTTTATCTGCTTTGGGCAACATCTACCTAGAAATATGGCTACAGAAGGGTTGTGGCACTGAAAGGATGTTTCTCTTTTTTCCTCTGTTATAGAACTGTGAAGTAAGAAATATCCTCTGTCCTTTTAATTTAACTATTGACCTAGGGCAGTGGTCGGCAAACTCATTAGTCAACAGAGCCAAATATCAACAGTACAACGATTGAAATTTCTTTTGAGAGCCAAATTTTTTTAAACTTAAACTTATTCTAATGCCACTTCTTCAAAAGAGACTTGCCCAGGCCGTGGTATTTTGTGGAAGAGCCACACTCAAGGGGCCAAAGAGCCGCATGTGGCTTGCGAAAGATGGAGGCTCTAAGGTAGAGCACAGAAAATAAATTTTAAAAGCTAACAGCCATATAGCAGCTCTAAGTGTTTTAAAACTTATTCAGACTTATTCTTTCATTATTTCACAAGGTATTCCCATTTTTTTTTCATACCTACATGCTGCTTCTGTTTGTTTTGTTTTTTGGTTTTTTATTTGGTATGCTTCCAGTTGGATATTTCATTTCCTCCCAATGAATTCAACCTCTATACAAATGATCTTTAAATCTGAACCTCATTATTATTTCCACATGTTTACCAACATCTCATTTATTGAGCCAGCCATGCTTCTTTTCTATATGTATTATGTGTCAGGATCTAAGCTTGGTGATGGTGACATAAAAGTCAATGAGACATGGACATTAGCATTGAACATATTTAAGTCTGGTAAAAGAGACAGATAGGTAAACATTTAACTACAGTTACAATATGATTAGGGCTCTAATTCATCTGGATTCATGCATCACCCTATGAACTTCAATATCAAATTGCCTAATAAGTGATAAATCTCTTTTGAAACATTTTTTGGCCTTTTCCTATCAAAGAAATGGAGATAATCTAGCTGGACTTTTTCTTAAAACACGATAAGGGATGATCATTAAACCCTGCCTAATTGAACTGATTTTCACAAAAATAAGAAACCTTTTAGATATATGGTACAGGTTATCACTGGTTTCATTTTGCTGTTGAAAAGGTTGATTCTGAGAGAACCATAATGACTTTCTCAAGGTTGCACACCAGTAAGTGGCAGAATTGAGATTACTACCTAAATCTTAAGTCTTAGAAAAGAAGTTTTCCTGCCTCTGAAAATAGACATCGGTATCCACTCCCTTCTGATATATTAATTGTAGTAAAAGAAAGAAAAGTACAGGGAAGGTTATGCCACTGAATCATATTCTTCATTTTGGAGCACAAATTTATCTATTTGTTACTTTACCATAAGCAGGGTCATTGAAACACATAAAAATCTATACACAAATAAACACACATGCAAAGACATTCTCCAACACTAACTATTGCAGACAGATCTAGCTGGTCTTCGCTTCAAAACAAAAATCCATTTTCAATGCAAATTTGCTGGTTTGCTGTTCACTGACTTAGGAATTAACGAGGTTTTCATCCCCTCTTCTTGAGGTCTGGTACTAAATTACTCTAACTCTCCAGAGTTAATTGGAAACCACGACCTAAATGTTCCCCAAGTATTGCTGATTAGTTCTCAGAAAACTCATTCCCATCTTTCGTCACCCCAGACAACACAGGATGACTTTTTAACATGTGCAGAAGCAACACACTTGCAGGAAAAATAGATTAGTTTTCGAAAGATAAACCACAGCTTTGAAGCTATCTGTTTAAAGTTCCTTCAATGATACAGACATTTTAGTAAAAAAGAATCACCTGGACTTAGATAGTAAGCAAGCATAGGCATTATTAGTCATGTAAAGAGATTTTAAAATACATACTCTATCACTTTAATATTTTTACTCTATGAATATTTTTTATAAAATATTTTTTATTGATTTCAGAGAGGAAGAGAGAGGGAGAGAGAGATAGAAACATCAATGCTAAAAGAGAATCATTGATTGGCTGCCTCCTGCACGCCCCACACTGGGGATCGAGCCCACAACCCAGGCATGTGCCCTTGACCGGAATCAAACCCGGGACCTTTCAGTCCGCAGGCCGACGCTCTATCCACTGAGCCAAACCGGTTTGGGCTCTATGAATATTTTTTAAATCGAGATTTGTACACTATATCATTGGAGAAACAACCATAATTATATATTTTCCTTAAAACCATTAAGGCATTTTTGAAAAGAAAATATTAGGAGACAGCAGTAAAAAAAAAAAAAAATCTACTTTCTATTATTTGCATTACTCATTTCCTTTGATTTGTGTTTTTAGCTTATAACACAGAAAAATGACATGATAAAAGAAATGTACAAAATATTATGAACAGGTTAAGTATTCAAGTATATCTGTATATCTATATATCTATATATCTATATATCGATCGATATTCCTAACTAGGATTGTTAACAAAGAGATTACCCTTCTTTAATTTAAGATGTGTACTTTATATTTTCTACTGATACAATATCTAAAGGTACTATTTGGGAAATTTATAAAAATAATGTTGCGAGTAACTAATTATATTTGGTTTGGTTCAAATTCAGAGGCTCAAATTACTATTCTGGATATTTATAGAACTGTAAAAAATCTTTAGAAAAATGCAGTTATACTACCTTACAGATAAATAAAAACAGATTAGGGTTGGGCTTATAGTTAGACATAATTTCTACTCTAAATAAATTCTAGCCCTAGCCAGTTTGGCTCAGTGGATAGAGCGTCGGCCTGCGAACTGAAAGGTCCCAGGTTCGATTCTGGTCAAGGGCACATGCCTGGGTAGTGGGCTGGATCCCCAGTGGAGGACTTGCAGGAGGCAGCCAATCCATGATTCTCTCTCATCATGGATGTTTCTATCTCTCTCTCCCTCTTCCTTCCTCTCTGAAATCAATAAAAATATATTTAAAAAAAAATTCTCAATGATTTGTATAATGTGAGCGCGTAAGTTGGTTTTGATCACTTGCAGTGTTAATATCTATAAAGGTATATTTCCTAACATTGATAAGCTAGATTGGGTTGTTCTCTCTACATTCTTCTTCGTTCATCATATGATACTTGTCTTTCTCTGGCTGGCTTATTTCATTTAGCATAACATTCTCTAGGTCTATTCATGCTGTCACAAAAGGTAAGATTTCCTTCTTTTGTACGACCAAGTTGTATGCCATTGTGTAACTGTACCACAGCTTTTTGAATCCACTCATCTGTTGATGGGCACTTGGGCTGTGTCCAATTCTTAGCTATTGTAAATAGCACTGCTGATGAGCATAGGGATGCATATATTCTTTTGAATTAGTGTCTCAAGATTCTTTGGACATATTTCCAGAAGTGGAATTGCTAGGTCATGAGGTAGTTCCATTTTTAATTTTTGAGGAAACACTATACTGCTTTCCACTGCAACTGACCTAATCTGCATTTCCACCAACAGTGCATGAGGGTTCTCTTTTTCTCCACATCCTCACCAGCACTTGTTGGTTGGTGATTTATTTATGACAGCTATTCTGACAGGTGTAAGGTAATATCTCATTGTGGTTTTAATTTGAATCTCTCTGATGATTAACGACATTGAGCATCTTTTCATATGTCTATTGGCCATCTGTATGTCCTCTTTGGAGAAGTGTCTATTCAGGTCCTTTGCCTGTTTTTCAATTAGATGGCTTATTGTTTTGGTGTTGAGTTGTAAAAGTTCTTTATAAATTTTGTATATTAACCCTTATCAGATGTATCATTGACAAATATGTTATCCTATTTAGTGGGTTGTCTTTTCCTTTTGTTGACGGTTTCATTTGCTGTGCCAAAACATTTTAGTTTGATGTAGCCCCACTCATTTATTTTTTTCTTTTGTTTTTCTTGTCTGCAGAGATATATTAGAAAAATATTGCTATAAGAAATTACTGTGATTTTATCTTTTGATTTTTTTCCTTGATCTCATTGTTAACCCATTCATTGTTTAGTAACATGTTATTTAGCCTCCATGTCTATGTGTGTTTTTCAGTGTTTTTCTTTTGATTGATGTTTAGTTTCATACCATTACGATCAGAGAAAATGCTGGATATGATTTCAATCTTTTAAAATTTATTTAGACTTGTCTTGTGACACAGTCCATTGTTCTTAAAAACTTACAAATCAAAGTTGTTTCTTGGTGTGAGTTTACTGGATAATTTATATTTCTATGAAATTTTAAAGTTTATACATTATTTTCATATATATTATTTCAGTTGACCCTCACAATAATTTTTAGATATCATTTTTGTTATAGAAAATTGATTATATAATAGACTATTCTTCAGTTACATCTAAGGTGTTTAAAAATGAGAACAAGCAACTCTGTGACCAGAATTGTGTTTTGCTTTGTAGAAGCATAGATATTAGATATTTGGAGCTTGTATCTTTCATCAAGTTTTGTACTAGCAGTGAAAATAAAATGGTGGACTATTTCATTGGGCAATATGCTGCATTTAATATTCAATGACTGAATTTCTACTCTTACATGAAAACCTACTTTCTTTTGAAATTTTAAAATGCATTTCTGCAAAGAATTTTAATTCAATTTATTTTTAGGTGCATTGCTAAAACAGAGGGCACAATAAACAAATTCTGTCAAAATTAATCTACTACTTTGGTAAATTTTCTGATTGCCTCTAAGTTTGATCATGGTCCAGAGATATCATGTACTGAAAGGACCTTATAATTTATCCTGTCCAGGCACCCATTTGGCTCTGTCACCCAATGTACTCATATTGTCCCCGCTTTGTATTACCCACAAATTTGAATGGGCATCATCTCTGTAGCTCCACTCATATTTTGTCAACAACATCCAATGTGGCAGGAAAGAGAACAGAACCTTGTGATATAGCACCAGGGATCTTCCTTCAGTATTTGACACTGATCTATTCATCAACATCCTTTGTATAAAAGCATGAAATAGTTTCTAAACCATCCAGTTTATCTTGCATCTAGCCAGTATTTCTCCTACTTATTCACAAGAATATAATGAAAGGCCTGTCAAATACCCTGATGAAATGCAAATAGACTGATGCATTTTGCTTATCTTCCAGTCTAAAATTTCTCAATGCAAAAAATTATTTTTGCCTCAAATCTAGAGATACTAGGTTTTATTTATCTCTGCATATGCATCTGTGTTTGTTTTACTAAATTACCTGGTTGATCTCTTCAAGAAGTAGGTTCATATTTCTCTTACAGCTTCCATCTAAGTAGCACTCATCATTTTAAATGTCTTGAGGAGTTACATTATCTCCTGTGATGTTTATATAGAATTTAACTGCATTTGTCAACCTCTAGTTTGAAGGCAATTAATATAGCCATGGGAGGGATGTCATCAGCTTTTTGAAGAGACCATGCCACTCAATAAAGGTGATGGAAATAGATTATAACTGCAGTGATAATGACAGAATTTTAAAAGACTGCTAGACAATCTAGCAGATGTTAAATGTGTGTACATTTCATTCAGCCTTGAGAAAATGGCAACTCTATGGTTCTCAGAGAATATTATTCATTAATCCATAGGTCAGTTTTTGCCTAGAAAAAATTTTAGCCACTTTTATGGACCACACAACATAGCCTTTCCGGAAATTGAGGGAGGATGGCTAATTAACAGTGATTGAAGAGTGCTATTAGCATTTCATGGGGGGGTCACTGGAGATGGGGGATTTTGAGCACAATGAAGAACTGTCTCAAGTCCCATGGCACATTTGAATGTCCACTGGGCACTCATATAGAGGGAAATACTGTTTATTAACATTTGAACTTAGAACCTTACTCAATTTTACATATGGCCAAATACTTTTGTCAAGATTTCATACACATTGAATTTTTCAGAAATACAACTAACTGCCATGGAAATCCAAGGAAAATTTTACTTTGTGTTGTTTAGAATTTTGTCAAGATTTGTTGGCACTTTGGAAAAACTGGTGTCACTCTGCATTTGTTGATATTGCATTCATAGTGAAATCATTTCAAAACTTCACTTGTGTTCTAGTTTGATCCTGACGGAATAATTGCATACTGAAATACATATGATTTTATTATAATTGACTCTCATTTCTCTTTAAAATTAAAGTCAGGGTATAATTTTAAAAAAATATGTCTATAGGTTGGGTATATTTTCTACAAATTTTGGTTTATGATAGTAAAGTGGGTGTTACAAAGTATTTGCTCTAAGAAAGGGATAACATTGGATCTGAGAAGGTTGAAAACCACTGATACAGAGCTATAGGGAAATTTCAAGATGAAGGATATTATACTGAAAAGAAATACAATTTTTAAGGAGATAATTAGGATATTTCCCCCCTGTGTGTCCAATCCCTGATCCCTACAGCCCCATAGATAACGGAATCACATTTTAAAAATTGCTCTATTTTACAGCCAGCTGTGACTACCAGTGAACCAGAGGTCTATTTCATATACGAACTTGAATTAAAAACAGCCAGCCCTTTAGTCAGTTCAGACCCACATTCTTGATTACATTTGACATAATAATCATCATCATATCTTAAGACTCAAATCAGCCTGACAGTGCTCTACTCAGGGCTGCTTCTCCCAATTAGTTGAAAATTGCAGCCCTGCTCATCTTCTAGGGAATAAGTTTACATTTACAATTTTGCTGTAGTGAAAGACAGCAAACGATGGAAAGAGCAAATCAACTTTCCAACTTACACAGTAATATTTTAAGTTCACCTAACTCTGGTAAATCTGTTTGGACAGGAATGAAAAAGTATACACATTTTAGTATAACCTTTAAAAAATATACAAAGCTTAAGATAACTAGAGTTTGGATCAGAAAGGGGAAATAAGCATAATACTGTGAACATTTTTATAAATTGTTTCCAAAATGAGAGTTTTTAGAAGAGAGTCTTTTATGTAAAAGATATGTTAAAAATAATATGTAATTAATGGATAGGTGCATATCATTTGAAAACAAAAAGTGAGTAGATATCAGGATCCATTTCCAATAAGAGGCTAAGATGAGAACTGTTTGTTTCACACAGTGTCATTCCTCACATCTGGTTTAACATAATTTCTGCCTATATTTCTAAGGGAAAAATAATCAAGGAGATTTTTGTGCATTTGATTTCCTTGATTTTGATAACTTTCTATCCAGATCAAGGCAGTTTGCAGACACTATGGGAAAAAAATGAACAATGGCAAGTTAGCCCCACTTCATGGCAGTATTCCAGATGGCTGTGCTAAAGATTTGCTGAGAACAGTGCCCTTCTGTGCCATTTTCTAAATGCATAACAGAAGAGAGTTCAAAGAAAGAAATATACAGATGAGACAAAGATGAGTCTAGAAAAGCAGGAAAATACTGAGGAGGAGAACTGGAAAAGCAAAAAGATTCTGGAAGGAGCTGAAGTACAAGGTATTTGCCACTGGGGATTGAGGAATATGTGGACAGGAATAGTATATAAGACCTGACAAAGTGCAAGAGCCCACGGGAAGGAAACAAGTGCCAAAAATAGTAGAGAAACACGAAGGTTGAGGTGGAGATAAAAATGAATAAGGAGGGAGGAAAAGTTGGGGACAGGAGCATAGGAGAGGTGATAGAAATAACAAATAAGAACGGAGGCATGGAAGGAGAAATGTTTCTTTTTGAGTTTTATTTTTCTCAAGCATCCTTATTCACCCCATGCTGAACATTTCTCCTGAGATACCACATTGTGAATATCCTTAATTTATGTATATACCTAAAGAAATACTTACTTTTCTTATAGTATAATTATATTTATATGGGATTTAGGATGGATTTTAAAGTCTGGTTCTTCATGCAAGTTTTAATTATTTTGTAGGGAAGTCAAGAGTGTTAAAACACATGATTATTCATCTGCTACATATACCATAATCTAAATTAATTTTATTTCAAATTTTCATAGTATGCATTATTGAATAAAAAGATAATGGTTAGCCCAACTGGTGTTGCTCAGAGGTTGAGCATCGACCCCTGACCCGGCAGTCACCGGTATGATTCCTGATCAGGGCAAATGCCAGGGTTTTGGGCTTGATCCCCAGCAGGGGGCGTGCAGGAGGCAGCCCATTGATATTGATGTCTCTATCTCTCTCTCTCTCTCTCCCTCCCCCTTCCTCTCTTTAAAATCAATAAAAACATATTTAAAAAGATAATGTTTAATGCTCCTCAATGTATTAATTGATGTCATTCCCCTTTAGAATTAGTCAACAATCTAAATATTGTGAGCAACATTTCCATAGATTCTGTTCTCTTTTAGAAAACAAAGTTCCCATTTTCTGTTGTTGGAGTAATTAAATCTTTTAAGAGTTTTTTTTTTCACCTTTAGAAAAATAAAAAATATCCTCATGTAAGCCAAAATTCTTTAAAATTATCCAGAAAAAAGTATACATTCACATTTTTTTTTATATTTTATTGATTTTTTACAGAGAGGAAGGAAGAGGGATAGATAGTCAGAAACATCGATGAGAGAGAAACATCGATCAGTTGCCTCCTGCACACCTCCCACCGGGATGTGCCCGCAACCAAGTTATATGCCCTTGACCGGAATCGAACCTGGGACCCTTCAGTCCTCAGGCTGACGCTCTATCCACTGAGCCAAACCGGTTCTGGCTACATTCACATTTTTAAAAACTTCAGAGTTCACTGCTATGAATATCAGGAAGTTAATATACATAGCAAAGTTCGGCAAACGTAATCAGAGATGAGCTCTGATAATAAAATCCACATATTTCATTTTCTCATATTACCTAAGAGAGTTTTTTCCAAATCCTAGCATACATGAATCATAAGAAAACTCAATTAAATATCCTTTGAGTGACAACTACTTACTTTAAATTACGGATACTAAGTTGTAAACCACCTGGCTCATTCTTGTACTAGCATGATTTTTTAAATAAAAAATGCTATTTAGATATTGTCACTTAAATAACCCTTAATGATTAACCAACTGATTTGCTTTAGTCGGTTTCAATATGCTAGTGACATTGATAATGGCATAACACTTAAAAATCCCATCCAAGTAGATCACTTAACAATTTGGTTGAGTCCCTATTAATGTTCACATAAGTGTAGCTATGAATTGTATTTTGCTAGCCACAGAATGAGACTTAATTTTCCCCCAAACCTGATTTTGCTCTATGAGTCCTAAGAGTGCAAAGAAATAAAGTTTACCACATCAAAAGCAGTGCAAGGACATTTCATTTGGAAATATCCATGAACATCATCTCTGAAAGCTTAATTGACACAGGATGAGGCCATGCATCTAGGGAAGATGAATACCACTCAGAATGACTGTGCTTCCAAGTTTGATATGACTATCTGTTCACTTCTTCTTATAAATCAAATTGTTGAATTTAATTTTAAAAATGTCACAGTGATTACTTAGGATATCACTAGCTCCCCAACCAACTTAATGTTGAACTCAGCTCTTCCACTTCCCTGCTGTGATGACAAAAAATATGATCAGAATTTATTGGTACTCCCCAGAAACTACTGTGCATGTCACTCATGCACTCTCCTCAATAAATGGTATCCGTAGAAAAAAAATGATTTGTGGATAAACTGCTATTTTTCTTTTTCCATATGTTATTTATAACATTAAAACTATTTTATAACCAGATTCTAGTACTAAGTTTATTAATTAGAATTCTTTTTGAAAAAGAAAGGCATTTTCTATAGGTGAAGTATTAGCTCATCATATAAACTGTATAAACTGTATAAACTGAGAGTTTCTGATGGGCACCAACGCTTTTGGTTTCTCATTTGAAAATATAAACATCATAATCTCCCCCACCTGATCATATTTGTCCTGCAGCATATATTTTTAAAGTAGCTCTTAAAACTTAGAACATAGTGCAATTATTTTTATCTTCATGAAAAAATGATGGGATCATAATAAAAGTATTGGTGTACCCTTGGTGTTAGAACTAATAAAACTGCATATTAGTTTTGTGAGTGGAAGATATATTCAGGAGAATTGTGTTCATCATTTACAACATCTATTGCTGTACATGGAAAAGAGTGAGTGTTTAATTTTTACTGAGGCAATCTATAATAATAAAAATGTAATATGCAAATTGACCGAACGGCCGAACAGCGGAATGACTGTCTGGATGACCTTCCAGAAGACCTTCCAGACGAAGCTAGGGCAGCCGGGACTTCAAAGGCCTACTCTTGCATGAATTTTGTGCATCGGGCCTCTAGTTAATTAGAAAATGGCAAATGCACATCAATATCAGACTTTACACCTTACTTCATTACATAGCAATCACACTAGTGCACATATAACTGTCCCTGTTTGAAACCAACTTTTCAGCCTGTATTGCTCAGTGGTTGAGCATTGACCTTTGAACCAGGAGATCATGGTTTGATTCCCAGTCAGGGCACATGCCCAGGTTGGGGTTTCAATCCCCAGTGTGGGGCATGCAGGGGGCAGCCAATCAATGATTCTCTCTCATCATTGATGTTTCTATCTTTCTCTCCCTCTCCCTTCCTCTCTCTGAAATCAACAAAAAAAAAACACATAAAGTTAGAGTTGTAAGATTAAAAGACAACCCATTTTTAAAAGCAAAACTTGGCAAAACTTTGAAATACAGATAAAGAAGATGGAGGGAAACTTGCTTTTCCAGAAAGAATGGCAAATATGGTACTTGCTTAGATGTCCTCTTGGAGCGAGTCACTTTAATGATGTTGGCAAAGGTAAAAAAAGGGGGGGGGCTAATAAAACTATTTGAAATACAATTAAAAAGTAACAAGTCACCATTCATAAGAAAATTCTCAAGAAATGAGGGAAATTAATGTCTTAAAATGATGCTGCAATATAAATATAAGAGGAAAATAAGAATTTCTTCCTTTTCTTCAAATGCAAAAATCTTGGCATCACAATTACAATAAAGCTGGGGTTTGAGCTTGGGAAAGTCACAGGCTCTCCGTGCTATGAATATTTTGATATTGAAATGGCAATGCATTCAGAAAAGGTTAACTCAGACCTGGAAAATGTTAAATTCATTCAGAATATGGCTTAGCAAATTGTAAAGATGTCTGTCCACCTGCTTGTCATTTGACAAGGGAGAGTGGAACTCAGCCTGAGGAAGCTGCTTTACCCTATGGATTAAGGACTTATACTCAAGAGGAGTCCCAAGCCACTGGTTTGCAAAGGAGTGTGCAAAACCCTGCTAGAACTTTGAGCTTCAACCCTGGTTCTTCACTGCTCTATTGAAAAGCCCTGGCCTCTCCTCAGAGTACACCAGGTCTATCCATCAGGAATCGTTGCCAAGTGAGATGGGTTGGCCAGTTGGCCACTCTACATGAGAAATATATGGAGGCTGATTCACACACATGCCAGTTGGCTGGGTTTCTAGAATTGTCTACCTGACAGGATACATTATTTTTGTCACCAGCAGCAACCTAAAAATTAGGCTAAATGTAATCATTAGCAGGTTGTGGATTATATGTTTTGTTTGGGAAAAAATCTGAGTTAGTCCCACGCTATTAAAATGTTGATGAGGACAGAGTATCAAGGAGTGTTAATGAAGTTTTTGTTTAGCAGATCCCAGCAATTATAATAGATTCTATTGTTTATTATCTACTAAAATAGAGACTACTTTTACTAAAGATATCCTAAATTATTTCTGTGATTTATAAATTATTTTCCCTTCATTATCATTGTGGAAAGTCTCAGGAAAACAAAGGTTAAGTATGAGCCAAATATGCTGTGCCAGAGGATCAATCCCTCTCTCTGCTATCATCTTCCTCCTCATCCTCCTTTGCTTTGTTTCTCTCTCCCTCCCAGTCCCCCACTCCCTCATCCTCCCTCTCCCTTATCTACCAGCTCTCTCCATCTCTCTCTCATTAATCATCAATTTATCAATATTCCCAGAAAAAGTCCCTAAACTTCTAACATTATATGAAGTGAGAATAATAGCCCCAAGAGAACACTAGAAAAGATATCAAAGTAGAGTCAAGGTTGAATAACACAACTTCTCTTGATTAGATGACAAATGTATAGGCATATGCCCAAGTAAAGAATTGACCTAATCGTACTTAAGAACACTGTTTTGGTAACTCTCAGGGAAATGAGCTCCACACAGCATCTAGGCTAGATACAATGCTATCTATTTTACAAATGCTTACTAAGTACTGATTATTGGACCACATGCCAGTGTCAAGAAAAATTCTTCTTGAGAAATTGGTTCCATGGTCATGTTTTAGAAGGGATACATACTATATAAGTCCATCTCTTTCCTAAACACACATACTTTGTTTAGTCACAATGTATACACCATAATAAAAATTCATTAATTCCACAGAAAATGAATTTGTTTACCTTTACTTAACCTGTTACCTAAACTTTTTTTAAACCAAAGAACCCTTTATTTTTTTAAAGAATATTTTTATTGATTTCAGAGAGGAAGGGAGAGGGAGGGAGAGATATAAATATCAATAATGAGAGAGAATCATTGATTGGCTGCCTCTTACACACACCACACTGGGGATCGTGCCCACAACCCGGGAATGTGCCCTTACCAGGAATCGAACCGTGACCTCCTGGTTCATGTGTTGATGCTCAATCACTGAGCCATGCCAGCTTGGACAAAGAACCCTTTCTTGAGCTGACACTTATTAAGATGCAGTGGAACTAGTTCTGGCAGAACCCCATTTGGAAAAATGAAACTGCTTTAGAAAAAGACTATATTAGGATGCTAAGTTCATGTGTCTACCTGATACTATTATCCCAAAGCATTACCCAACCTGTTTTTTAATAGTTCTGCAACCTTACAAGGCAGCCTGTTCCACCTTTGGATAGTGCTATCACAAAATCCCTTTCCCAAATAAGCTGAAAACTAAACTCTTATATTCATTACAGTGTCATCATTGTGGGTTAGCTTCTCTCTCTGCCCAATCCTGCCTCTCTCATATACTTACAAATATATCTCATGGAAACCTCAACAAACCTTCTGTACACAATCCTTCACCTTAGGGAGTTTTCTTCTCTCTCTTTCCAGGGAGCCCAGGCTAAGTCAGATTTCGTTTTTATTTTACATCTCTTTTGACCTTAAGTACAGCACCTTATATTTACATTTCAGCCTACCACTCTAATTTGTTGAAATCTTTTTGGCTCTTCATACTCTTGTCCGCTGTATTTGCTATTTTTCCCTGCTTTGTGTCATTGGCAAATTTGACAAGAATGCTATCTAAGTCTTCATCCAAGTCACTGATGAAAATATTGAGAGGGACAGAGATGAGATTAGATTATTGTGAAAAGCTGCCAGAATCTCCTTCCAAGTTGATATGTATCCACTAAACAGCAACGAAGGGAGCACAGGCATGAGAGTCCCAGATTTTGGTTTGCAACACCAGCGCTAAGTAGAGGTCAATAGCTATCCTCATAGCTAGAAAGAAAAGGGGCATTTTAACATTTCTATTTTAACAGACAATGTAGGCACTACTTGCATAGTATATATTAATAGGTAATATCTCAGCACTCAAACCCCATAAAATTATAAATAATCATGAATTCATGATTATTATTAGTCACCTAATTTGTCTCAGGATGAAAACTGTATTTGGTTACTTTAATGGAGGGCGTATTTGATTTAAATATTTGTTTAAAAAGGAGCTTGTGATAAAGTTAATGTTTAATAGCTAACTCAATTTCACTATGTAGATCTAAAAATACTCACAATATAGAAGAAAAGCACAACTTAGGAATTGTGAGAGTAGCCATAATTCTACGCAATGTAGGTAATCATTTTTAAAGATGTTTGGATTGGTTCTGTTTGATTTGCTTTAAATGCTCTGTGGCATGAAGACACTGACTGGTCTGAGAGTGATACAGTGAGCATCATACTAGGGATGTGAAGCTGAATATTAGAAAAATACAACATGCAACCACTGCTTTGAATGGTAAATTGATTTCCTGGCTAATTTAAATAGCTTTCATCTCTGTGGGTGAATACTGATGCTGGGCAGAATGGCCAGAGCATCAATCATTGGCTGGAGGCATGAGGTGATTGCATTTTTCCCCTGGCTATTTAATAAGTCATCATGTGAAATACCTCCAGGAAGTATTTCCCCTCATATTCTTTTGTTGAAAAAAAAAATAATGCCTGCACATTACCGTACTAATAAGGTAGGGACTTTTAAAAGAAAAAAAAAAAACTCTCTGAAAATGTTTTCAACCGTTAATAAATTGGGAGTAAGTAAAATAAAAATAGGCCAAATATATTTACAAAAATATGATGAAAGGAAATGCTAAAAAGTGTTGTGTGATTATTTCTAAATTTACATTTTCTACAAGTATCACTTTATAGTAGGAAATTATTTCAAAATATAGAAGAGACTTCTAAACACAGAACAATGGTATATAAAATGTAAAAGTAGAAAGTAAAAAAAAGGCACAATCTAAACTCAGAAACAAGATAAATAGCTCTGTGCATCACACATGGCACAGAAACACAAATTGTGTGCAGGGTTGAGGTTGAAGACACAAGACTATTAGGCTTGGGATGGGAATTAGGTAGTGGCTGCCAGGAGTTCAGGTTCTGCTTGGCTCAAGAAACTGAAAATGCTCCATGCACGATAAAGGACCTGAGCCAGGCTCTTTACTTCAATTAGCCAGGAATGGTATCAGGTTTCCCAACTGGTAAAAGGGGGAGCAAAAAGAGTTGCTATTGACCACCACCTAGAACTGCTTAAATAACTGCTCCTCCCACATTGAATGGAATTTAAAGATTACTTTTCACAAAACTTATTAATCCTTATACACAGTATATCCTGCATAATTTTTAAAAATAAAGAATAAAATTGAATTAATGACTTGGAAAAAATAAATCCCTGTAATAAATTGAATAAGGCCAAAAGATCCCCAAACTATATGATTGTTAGAAATGGACAAATAAAATTATAAGTCAAATGATGATTCTAGACATTTGTCAAAATAACTCACCTTTTTAAAAAGAGACTAGAGCTAATTTATATATTTAATTGACTATATTAAAGTCTTTGTTGAGAATGATAGTGATGCAAAGAAAATAAATTAAATATAAATATAACTGAACAGTAACACAATAGATGCTGTTGTTAACATTAATTATGCAATTACACCAAGTAAGGGAAACTTTCTCCCATTTGTTTCAATTTTAGACACCATTATATTAAAATTATGAATGAAGGAAGAAAAGTCTGTGTTAGAGTTTTTTCCTTTCTTTTTTTTAATAAATCTTTATTGTTCAGATTATTATAGTTGTTCCTCTTCCCCCCCCCCCCACATAGCTCCCCTCCACCCATCCTCATCCATAGGTGTATGATTTTTGTCCAGTCTCTGCCTTCACCCCCACACCCCCTTCCCCCCAAGAATTGTTAGTCCACTCCCTTTCTATGCCCCTGATTCTATTATATTCACCAGTTTATTCTGTTCATCAGATTTTTTATTCACTTGATTTTTAGATTCACTTGTTGATAGACATGTATTTGTTGTCACTTTGTTGTTCATAATTTTTATCTTTACCTTTTTCTTCTTCCTCTTCTTAAAGAATAACTTTCAGCATTTCATATAATACTGGTTTGGCGGTGATGAACTCCTTTAGCTTTTTCTTATCTGTGAAGCTCTTTATCTGACCTTCAATTCTGAATGATAGCTTTTCTGGGTAGAGTAATCTTGGTTGTAGGTTCTTGCTATTCATCACTTTGAATATTTCTTGCCACTCCCATCTGGCCTGCATAGTTTCTGTTGAGAAATCAGCTGACAATCGTATGGGTACTCCTTTGTAGCTAACTGTTTTTCTCTTGCTGCTTTTAATATTCTCTCTTTGTCTTTTGCCCTTGGCATTTTAATTATGATGTGTCTTGGTGTGGTCCTCTTTGGATTCTTCTTGTTTGGGGTTCTCTGCACTTCCTGGACTTATAAGTCTATTTCTTTCACCATTCATATGCAAAAGCCTCTGTGTACAGCTTGGGTGGGGTTGTAAATTGGGTGGGGTGGGGTCTCAGGGAATCACATGGGCGGAGCAAACAGCAATGGCTGACCGTCAACCCTGCCCCGAAAAGGTCCCCGGGTCTCTGTGTACTGTGGCACCGTGCAGGAACAATGATTGCTGCAAGCACCTCTGAGAGAAAGCCGCCCTCGTGTTCCAGCCTGATGCCAGACAGTCCAGTTTCTCTCCGTATGAGTCTGGGTCCCCAAAGTCTCACCTGGAACTGGAGTTCAGAGCAGTGGGGAGCTTGTGTCTCCATCCCAATTGAAAATAAGACAACAGTGTACTCAGTTGCCAGCCCCTTTCTGCACGCGCACCTCTGTACCTCCGCACTTCACTTCCGCACCTCTGCACATCCTCCAAGTCTTGGTGTGCTTTTCTCTGTCCTTCTAATTGTATAATTCCCACTCAGCCAGCCTTCCCATGGTTCTGGATGATATCCATTTTGTCTTTTAGTTGTAGTTTTGAAGTGGTTGTGCGCGGCAGCAAGTTCAGGTATTTACCTATGCCACCATCTTGGTTTCTCTAGAGTTTTTTTCATGGGTAAATATCTAAGCACATGTTGTGGTGGGCTGGTAAACCTGGGTCAGAACTATAGGACTAGGTGTGAATGAAGATGGCTACTTGGCTACATTACCAATTTTCCACACCAGTAAATCACCAGTGGTATGGTTCCAGATGTCTCCCATTGCATGTAAGTCCTGCAAGCTAGAAAGTCTGATTACTTTAAGGGAGATGACATAAAATGAAACAGGCAGTTACCACCATGAACCTTTTAGATCTGCATGGATAATGATACTCCCTGGCCCAGAGCCCCAAGGGTCCCCATTACAGTTATTATATTATCCTATTGTAAGATGGTAAGAATTCTTATTCTTCATAATCAGTTGTGAAGATTGGGTCTCAGCAGTATAAAAATGGGAATGCCTTATAATGATATTCATAACTCTTTCTTGAAGAGCCAAAAGAAACTTTCTCATACTGCCAAAAGAAATGTACTTAAAGGAATTGCTAGTGGATTGTATTTTTTAATACTCTACCAAATCCTTTTAGTCCTTAACATGGAATAGAAGGTATATTTTCCTGAGAAGGATTAAAATCAGGCTACTCTAAATCGAGAAGTTTGAGCTGGTAGCTTTAAGGTCATTTGTAGCTTTAATATTGATGATCATAACATGCTACAAATATATTGTAAGCAGTCCCTGACTTAATAAGAGATTGTATTTTTTAAAAAATATATTTTTATTGATTTCAGAGAGAAAAGGAGAAGGAGAGAGATAGAAACATCAATGATGAGAGAGAATAATTGATTGGCCACCTCCTGCATGCCCCCCACTGGGGATCGAGCCTGCAACCTGGGCATGTGCCCTGACCAAAATCTAAACGTGACCTCCTGATTCACAGGTCTACACTCAACCACTAAGCTTTGATGATCGGGCAAGAAGTTGTATTTTAAATGAACATCCTATTAGCATCATATTGCATTATTTACATAGCTTAAGGGCAGCAGCAAATCTTCATCCTTTACATTTTTGGAAATAAATCAAAAGCTATTTAGTGCCAACATCTGATTGTTTCATTCAATTCACAAGCAATTATTGAGCACAATTTTTGAGCAAACACAAGGTGTGGCTAATACAATAATATGATGATAAAATAGTCCCAGGTAGTTCCAGGAAAGGAATTTCAAAAATGTTTGAGAAAGGACACCATTGTGGCTAGAGCATTAGACTCTTTAATGACGTTCACATGTCTGTCCCTCTGCTAAATAAACAAACTGACAAGCAAAAATTTGTGATAGTATTTGCTTTTCTTCCCTAGAAAATATCTAAGTTATTTATTTATTAAAATTTTATTTATTTGTTTTAGGTAGGTAGGTAGGTAGGGATGGAGGGATGGAGAGAGCGATGGAGAGAGAGAGAGAGAGAGAGAGAGAGAGAGAGAGAGAGAGAGAGAGAGAGATGTGAGAGCTATACATTGATTGGTTGCCTCCCGTACATGCCCCGACTGAATGATGACAATAGTACCCTAATGGTTTCACTGCTCCCCTTCAGTCTATTATAACAGAGGGGCCAGGTAAGTCTAAGTCAAAACATGCCATTCCTCTGCTCAAAACTTTCCAATGGCTCCCGCCTCATTCAGAGGAAAAGCAAAAGTCCTTACAGGGGCCTATAGGGCACAATGTAATTAAGAGTCCACTACCTCTCTGAACTCATTCTCTACTATACTCCTGTTCGCTTGCCCCTTTCCAATCACACTTTTCTCCTTAAGGTTCCTCCAACTTGCCAAGCATATTCCTGCATCGGGGCATTTTCACTTATAAGGACCCTCTGAGACTGTTATTCCTTTAGTTAACATGACTCACATCCTCAGGTTCTTTAGGTTTTGCTGAAATGTAACCCTTTCAGTGAGACTTTTCTTAACTACCATATTGAAATAATCACATTTCTCTCCCACTTCTCTCTCTCTCTCTCAACTCCTTTCCCTCTTTATTATGACCTGACATATCATATATTTCACTTTTTTATTTGTTAATGTCTGTCTCCCACTTTATTCTTCCCAGAATATAAGCTTCATGAAGGTAGGGATTTTCACCATGGTATACCTACAACCAAGAACTGAACCTACTTAGAACATACCTAGCATTGAAACATTTACTGGGTGAGTGAGTGAATTCTTAGGATGTTTAGGACAGATGACATATACTGAGCTCTTCTATGTGCTAGGCATTGTGCCAAGCACTTCACACTTAATTATATTGATTTGAGAAATAGGAAAATTGCAAAATATTATTATTCTGGAAACCAAGGAAGGGCAAGTTTCAACTAGTAGAGTTAATCAACAGAATTAATGTTAAAATAAAATAGGTGACTAAATGAAAATAGGGCAATTAGCTATTATAGAAGTCATTGATGATCTTAAGGAGTACTGCTTTTCAGTAAAGTGGTGGGGTTGGGAAAGCGAGATTGGAGTGAGTCAAAGCATAACCAGAAGCTGAAGAATAGGAAATAGTAATGTCAATTACTGCTTCATAAAATTGACGGTAAGGGGATACAAGCATACAAAAGATGGTATTCTAAAAAATATATTTTATGGCAAGGGAGTCTTGAACATG
This sequence comes from Plecotus auritus, assembly GCF_963455305.1. Lineage (NCBI taxonomy): Eukaryota > Metazoa > Chordata > Mammalia > Chiroptera > Vespertilionidae > Plecotus > Plecotus auritus. The sequence continues at coordinate 23,924,167 of NC_137784.1, forward strand.
ATGGTTGGCTGAAAGGAGGAGCAAGAAGAAAAAAAGAAATTGAAGATTCCAGAGAAAGACAGCACAACGTTTACTAAAAGAATATGTTGGAGAATGTGAAAGAGATCCAGCATCCAGCTAAAGTAGCTCTTTGCTGCACACATAATAGGGATCCAGAGTTTTCTTCCCTTTCCTTTTCTTGTTTCTTGAAAGTAAAAAAGAGAAAGGACATAAAAATAGAGAAGGAAGAAGTGCCTTCACCATTGCCAAAATGGCAAACACGGGTGATAATTTTTCAGTTTATCAAATATTAATTGTATTATTAAAATTGAAATGAATTATTAGGGAGGACAGGAGACTACCTAGATATTATTTAAGCACTATTTTATTTTTATGTATGTACATGCATATGCATATACATATGTTTGCATGTTCACACATACACACTATATCTTTCTAAAAACCTAGAGAGGTTGTTAAGATATCTGGGAGCTTTTGTGAGGAGCTTTCAGCCATGTTGAAACTTCTGACACTAGGACCAGCCCTCTACTTGATCAGTTTGCTCCTTGATGATTGGTAGTTGTAGAAACCCTCATATAGCAACAGACAGACAACTCAGAGTTAATGCTCATTTCTTGTTTAAAGAGGGATCCTGGAATAGAAATAAGAAAATGAAATCTCATAACAGTGTCATCATAAAGTCATCAGCCAGCTGGCAGTCTTTGAAATCTAATCCTCAGAAGCTTCTCACAATAATTTGTAATATTACATCTAATATTATCTTATCCACCAATTCATATCTGTTCACAGAGATTGAAGAGCAAGAGATGAAGTTGCAGAGGCCTACATTTCTGTCTTTATGTGTTAAGGAATAGGATCAAGAAAAGAAAATATTTTCCTACACAACTCACAGCGATGATCTATGTTTTGATCTGTATTGTTAAAACAAAGTATTTTCCTACATAGGTCACAGCGATGATCTATGTTTTGATCTGAATCATTAAACTACAGAATTTAATTAAAAAACAACTTGTTCTTTTATTCATGAATGATAGATGAATTTCTTTTAGGCCCAAAAGACTATTTATAATTATTTATATAAAACAGTAAATAAAGGTCTTATCAAAGCTACTGTGGAACTTGAAGATTCCTCTGACCTATTAATAAACTTGAACACTAAAATGTAAAAAAAAAATAGTTGACTATTATTTTTGATTGTCTTGAAACTATAGCCTGACAGTATATGATATCAAAGTAGAGTTTTTTCCAATTACATTCTTTATATCTTATTTAACATTCAACAATTTAAAACTGAATTGAAGTCTTATTGCTTTTAACAGGCTTTCAAATGTACAAAAGTTTTGCATCTATTTACCCATATGATTGAAAGTTTCAGTTTAGGCAATTCATTAGTGTTCAGTAGTAAAAATTGAACTGTTAGCCCAGCCCGGAGTGGCTCAGTGGTTGAGCATTAACCTATGAACCAGGAGGTCATGGTTGGATTCCAGGTTGCAGGCTTGATCCCCAGTGGGGGGCATGCAGGAGGCAGCCAATCAATGATTTTCATCTGATGTTTGTTACTCTTTCTCCCTCTCCGTTCCTCTCTGAGATCAATAAAAATATACTTTTTAAAAAATTGAACTGTGAGAAATAATGTACAGAATTATTTCAACAGAGTCCCTTCTACCTGAAAAGCCTTGGTTATAGATACTTTCAAAGATATGAGATACATTTTCTTCATAATCTGATATCAATATAAATAATCTCTTTTAAAAATTATGTTTACAGAGTTCACAACAAAAGTGAAAGTGTTTATATCCTGTAATAGTTGTAGTTTTTGAGACTTTAAACACCAACTCTAGAAAATAGATAAATAGAAGAAATAAGGTAGAAACAAGGAAACAGAATAATGTGAACAACTTTGTTAGGAAACAGTTTTTATTTATAAAATTTGGCAAAAACTCCTCTTGAATGAATATAGTATTTAATTGTTATAAATGTGCCCTATAAATGGCATAAGTGAATGTGGACAAAGGTGATCCAGAGCAAGACTATCCACAATTTTCTGTGATGATGGAAACATACTTTACACTGTCTAACATGTGACTCCTGAGCACTTGCTAGTTGGCTGATGAGGTGGAGAAAATAAATTTTAAGTTTTATTATCATGAATTTACATTTAAATAGCCACCTGTGGCTAGTAGCTACCCTACTGTACAGCACAAATCTAGAGGAAGAGGATGTTACTTCACTTCTGGGTTTAGCTGGGCAAGATATTGGATTAAAAAGGTCAAAATGCAAAAGATCACATAAAGAGTTTTCTTATACTTTATATATCTAGTATGAGATTTGTAAGAATGTAAAATAAGAGAAGCTGTAGTCAAGTTTAATGTGTGCAGTTGACACACACAGCATACATAGAATGTGAACTTCTATATAACTAATAGGGAATATGCTCTCATGACCTTTCAGGACAACCATTAAGCCCCAGTGGCCCATTACTATTACAATCCTATGTGAATATACTGTACAAATATACTGTACATGAATATACGAGCTGCATGAATATACTGTATTTACTTAAAGCTTTGAGTGGTTCTTTCAAGGGAACTTCATGTTGTCGTTATAGCATGCCAGTTTATCAGTTTATTCTTTCCATGCCCTTTGGCAGACATTCTCTATTGGCTCTATCTGAATTCCTGGGAACCAGAGGTGGCTTTGTGACATAATTTTGGCCCTTAAGTTCCTGGGAAAGCCATCGCTTTCCTGATACAAGCACTGCCTCTTCCCCTTCTTCTTCCTGCTGGAATGCACATGTACTGAGGAAAATGCCAAGAAAAACATGGAGACTTTAGGGATGACATTGCTGAGCAACTGAGCATTAGCATCTGCCTATCTCTGAATGTCTCTTTAAGTGAGACAAACATACCTCTATTAGGCAAACTATTGAACTTGTGTTTTCTGTTAGTTGAAACTGGAGGCCATCCTAATGTATATAGTTTTCTTCTGTGTTGAATTACTGGCACACCAAAACACTGCAGTTAGTTTTTTCTTCTTCTCATTTACATATTTAATAAAAAATGCTTGAGGGGATATTTACTATATGCCAAGCTAAGTGCTAGGCAAATATGATGGACAAGCAGCCATTGTGCATACTTTCACAGAGCCAACATTCTCATAGGAGACTGAGACCAGCGAATACTTAACTCCAGTATAGTGAGATAAGCACTATAATAAGGGGCCCAAAGAGCATTTTAAGTTTTATTATAATGAATTCACATTCAATAGCCACCTTTAAATAGCCAACCCTAAAGCATGGTAGTCAGGGAAGGCTTCCTGGAGGAATTGGCATTTATGTTGAGATCTGGTTATTAGGTAATGGAGAAGACAAAACATGGGTATGAGGAAATGAAAATAGCTCTATGTTACTTAATTGTATCAGGATGGGGGATGAGAAATGGAGGGAGAGCAGAAAATTAGGCTGTAGTTTTAAAGAAAGGCCAAATCGTGCAAGACATTGAAGTCATTTAAATGAGTGTGCACTGTCTTCAAATAATAATGGATAAGCCATTCGAGGCTTTAAAAATGGGAGGATGATGAGCAACATGAATATACTATATTTAGATAATCCTGCATTCTGTATAGAGCAAGCATGTCAAACTCAAAGGCAAACACGGGCCAGGAAAACAAGGTTTAAGTTTATGTGGGTGCAAAAAAACAAAAGTTTTAATTTTCATAGAAACATAGGTTTATTTCGATAGAGACATGCTGAATACAAAGGGCTGAAATAAATGAGTAATTATTAACATAAAATAATAGAATATTTTAATAAAATTAATATTTTTTTGAACATTAACTTACCAGACACTGAATAACTGCACAAATTAATAAACATAATGCAAATAAAGCTATTTTTCTTGTTCTCTGAAAGTGAAATATTTTCTGTTGCGCACACCAAACAAGTCAGTACAAGACTAATGACATGGCAATTGGCTGCTAAAATATTTGCTGCTAGTATTAGTGGAGAGAAATGGTGCGCCTGCACGTAAGGTGCGTAAGGGAAATGAACACAACATGATTATAGTAATCAGTCATTAGTGAACATTGTAGTTAGTTATTAATAATTATGTATAACAGGATATTGTAAAAATTAAGTTATGAAATTTTTATTAAAATTTTCTTACATACCGTTATATTGGCTGGGCCACAAAAGTATTGTTGTGGGCCACATGTGGCTCGTGGGCTGCGAGTTTGACATACTTGATGTAGAGAATGGATGGGAGGTAGGAAGACTAGAATGAGGGAAATCAGTTAGGTGAAGTCATTCAGGTAAGACATGACAGTCAAGGGATAGGTTTGAAGAGAAGGGACTGAATTTGAAAGCTATTTCGGCAGCAAATAGCTTTGTAATCACTTAGCTATTGGGGTTATGAAGAAAGAGTTAAGTATGAACTTCTGCTTTGGATAACTGAATAGGTTTTGGTAATGTTCACCGGGGAGGGGTCATTGGAAGAGAAGTAGGTGGAGACAAAGATTGTAAGAGGGCAAAGGTGAGCTCAGCGTTGTGTCTATTTGGTTTGAAGTTTCTGAGGGACATTAAACTGGAAGAAACCAGTAGGATATGCAGGCCTAAAACTCAAAAGATCATTCTCAGCTGCAAATGGTATAAATGGGTAGTCATAAGCAGACTGAAACTACACAAGTGGATGAATTTTCAGAGTATATGAGAGAAAGGAATAAGACATGCCTTTAGAGGCATGAGCCAAAATTAAATTGGAAAATTGCAGATTCTGTATGGACCAGCTAAAAATGTAATTTGGCTTCTAACGTTCTATTTTACTTTACCCATTAGAGAAATAATCATATACTTAAGTGGTAGCTTTTTAGGGACCAAGTCAAAAAATATATAAACTGGAAGCTCTTCCTCTGAGGAATCCAAAGATCTTAATAAAGTGATCAAAAGAACTGAGAGAGGTACTTGGAGATTCAAGGAGCATGAGGATGTGGAGAGAGCCATCTGCTAGAAAGAGTGGGTCAATGTGATAGACCTCCCCTGAAGCCTTGGTTTTGTGCCATGGACAAGCTTTACTTTTTGTCCCTTTTTTAGTTTACATTCCCTAAACCCACCAAGTTAATTTTTTATCTTAATTTTCTAAAGATGCTTCTCTGAAAAGCAGGTATTTCCCATTGAGATCTAACTATTGACTAGGATACTAATCAATTGCATATTAATAAGTCTTCCTGAGCATACTAGGCCCTTGTTTAATTGAACAAACAGGTACCTGGTCTATATTGGGAGCAGCAAGTCTAAACCTTGCCATTGAGAGGAGGCCCTCTCTTCACTTCAGGTTGAATCTTCTTTTCCCTGGTCATCTGAACACCATCTGGAATTCAGGACTAGAGCTGCTCTATTTGCCCAGAGTCACCAGTTTTAATCAATTTTCACAGTAGTTTTCACTCTTCAATCTCTAACTCAGTTTCAAGGTTTACTTGGTCTCTTAATTTCCATATATCAATAGGTCATTACTTCTAACTTTCTGCTTTTAGTTCAAAATCTGTTTTGTTTTTTATTTTCTTGATGGTGGCCTTTTCTTCTTATGAAAGGCCACCAAACCGACTTCTTCAGTAATTCATGTCATCACCTGGAACTCAGTTATCTTTCACTGTGGTCTTCCTCATCATTGTATAGGTACTATTTTTGCCTCTGTTTTCTGACAGAAGTAAAAATGAGTACCCAATAATTCTTAAGTTGTAGCATGAACAAGGTAGTGCTTCATTATGCAAAGAGAGTCATCATTCAAATATTTACCGGTACCCTATTATATTACCTAGTTCAGGATCTGTCAAATAAAGAAGATAGCCTATATCCTCAGGGAGTTTACACTAATGTGAAGAACAAACATTAAAATTAGTTACATAATTCATATTTTTATTTATAATTAGGATAAATGTTAATGAAAGAAAAACACAAGGTGTTAAGAGAGTGGCTAAAGAGACAGGGCCTAGTTTGAGGAGATGATGTCTCTAAGAGCTGTTAATTTCCAAATATATATAATGAGAAATAAAGGTATGAGTCATGCTACACACCACATAGATTTTCCCATTGTCTGTGTGGAGTGAGATACAATAATGGCACTATGAATAGTTATAATTCCAAAGTGACTTCCTTGTCAGATTAAGGCTGGGGCAGAATGATGGAATAGAATGATATTTCTTTGGGTAGAGTATCAAAGCAGACTGATAAATGGTTCTTTTAGCTATAAATCACTGTTTTGGTTTTGTGTAATCTCTTAGGAAAATCATGTAATTTCCCTCATCTTTAAAATAAGAGGACTTAGGCAAACCTGTGAATTTCATTAGATTATCATCTTGGATTCTCCCAAGTCTGGTTTAGCAAGATTGGGAAAACAAATCTGCATTGTCCACCCAGTGTCACCACGCCATCATTATAGCCAACAATAGTTTTAGAAATAATGTAATTCGTACCTTTTCTGAATGCTTGCCCAAGAGGCATTGATGTTCTCTGTAATTATGTGTACTTTTCTGGTATCATCTTCAGAATAATCCCGGAGAAGTTTCAGTGCCAAGTCATTTGCCACATCTACATTTATCTTCCACTGGCGGAGGTCTTTGGCCAGCTGCTATAGATGCATATGGGAAAGAGAATGGATGTCAGCTTTCTCTGAATTTTCTAATTGGAGTTTCTTTTTTTTCTTCCTAAAAATTACTTATTATATGTTTTTCAGGTTATAACATATGCTTGTTATAAAATGAAAATAACTTGTGATACATCATCTGTATATGGCATTGTGTGTCCACTACCCAAAGTCAAATCTTCCATCACCACATATTTGACTCCTTTCACTCTTTACTAACCCCCCTTACTGGCTTCCCTCTTGTAACCACTATACTGTTGTCTGCGGCTATACGTTTTTGCTTGTTTTTCTTGTTTGTTCATTTATTATTTTTATTTTTCTATTCCACATATGAGTGAAATAATACGGTTCTTGACTTTTTCCGTCTGATTTTTCACTTAGCATGATATTCTCAAGATCCATCCATGTTGTTGTGAATGGCAATATTTCATCTTTTCTTATGGTTGAGTAGTATTCCATAGTATATATAAAATTGTACACTTGAAACCTATATAATTTTACTAACCAATGTGATCTAAATAAATGTAATTACAAAATAAAAAAACCTAGTACAAATGTGTATAAAGATTAAATCTTAAAACGCTTCTTAAGTAGCTTCTGAATCCTCTACATGACTGCTTTTTACCTAGTATGTGGTTTAGTCTATCCCATTTTTAGTCTAACCCATTTTTCATGACAAAACTTTTCAAATGCAGCACGTTGAGTAAGAACCAGTATCAGGTATTTCAATTTAGTAGCAATTAATTGGAAATAAACTGATCTTAATTGTTTTTATCAGGAGAGAAAAAAACTATAAAAATAAGCTCCCATATCACTGTTGAATATGTGACATATGCCAACTCTGAACAGAATTCATCTCTTCATTAACTTGTTGAATTGTTTTTGTAATTAGTGCCATCTACTGGTATTCAACTAAAGCTGCATATTGAGAACATTGAACATCAAAGGAACAATGCTGTTATTCCAGTTATGAACTTTTTGAAGGATCAGTTTACTCATAATACTTTAAAAATATTCTACTTTAAAATTAGAATAAAATTGAAAATATAAGAATCTTTTAAAACCAAATGACCTATGTTTCCTTTGGCAATTTAGTATTATCAAACTATGTATTTCATCACTTGAAATATCATACATCAAAGAAAGAAATAGACCAACAAACACTTTATCTGGAAGCATATTAACCCCAAATTTCTATTAGGCATTGGGGCAAGTGCATGGAGAAGGCTTTTAAGCATTAAGATAATATTAAATTGCTAAGACAGTTTTATCAAACTCAATATACTGGGTTAAGCCATTGATAAATGGACAAAAATATAGGAACAGGTCATTCAAACAAGAGAGAGAATAAAGAGTTTTTATAAAAAAAGAAAATTACCAAACCCCAACATATTTATGGCTTAGAACTAGCAGAAGACCAGCTGGATCCAACATGGCAGCTAAATTCACCTTGTTGTAACCCCTAGCATCATTATATTCTCATTGGAATATGTCAGCATACTAAACAACACACCCCAGTGCTGTCGTGATCTGAAATGGAAAGCCCGTATAAGGACACATCTGCCTGGGCTCTTCAGAGAAGTCTTCTTCCCTTTCCCAGAAAAAAATCCTGAATATTCCTCCCCCGTATTGAATGCCCTACACTTTCATTAAATGAGCCCCAATAAAAGAAGTAAACTCTACGAGGAAGGGTTGCTTTGCCTATGCAGTAATCTTCTCTCTGCCCGAATCCACTAATAAACTCCTTTTCATTGTAAACGCTAAAAATAATTAACTTAAAAAAAAAACCAACAGAATACTGAATCAAGATGGCACAATTTTACACCAATTAAATGAATATAAAATAAAATTCAAAGCTAGAAAGACTGGTAAAATAAGCACATTCATGAACTACTGCTGGGAAGAGTATGTATTAGGGTAATTTGGCAATAGATATCAAGTGACATACAAACCCTTACTTCCATTTACCCAGTAATCTCACTTTTGGTATTTTGCCCTAATCAAATATTAAAAGAAGAAAGATAAATACATCATAGAAATAAAAATCTTTATTAACTAAAATAATAACATAATGCATCAACCCAGAGGTCTCCTCTGTAGTAAAAGTGTACAGAAATCATAAGTAAAAGACAGACTATAACTTCTATCTAAACTGTATTTCCTAAATCTGTAAGAATGCATACTCATGAGCAAGAAGGGCAACAGAGGAAATTGAAAAGTAATGATTCTGAAAAGTAATCATCCTATCTAATAAAGAGAGAATATGCTAATTGACCCTCATGCTGTCACAAAGATGCCAGCACCCACAGCCAATAAGGAGGGAATATGCCAATTGATTGCCACGCCCTCAAAGATGGCAGCGCCCAGAACACAAGATGGCGGCTCCCAGTCCCCTCAGACCTGCTGGGGTGGCAGGCCTGCCTCCAGAGTCCCCAGTCCCCTCAGCCCCCCAGCCGCCCAGGGCCAGCCTGAGGCGCAGGCAAGCCTTGGATGGCAGCTGCCCAGCCACCCAGGGCCGCCCAAGGCTCAGGTAACCAGGGCCTGCCAAGGCTTGTGCTGCTGGCAGTGGCAGCAGCAGCAGAGGTGTGATGGGGCGTTGCCTGCCTCTGATCTCCAGGTCACCTCCCATCCCTGAGGGCTCCCAGACTGTGAGAGGGGGCAGGCCGGGCTGAGGGACCCCCCCTCCAGTGCATGAATTTTCATGCACCGGGCCTCTAGTTTGTTTTAATAATTGTTCTTTTATGTTACTACTAGAGGCCCGGTGTATGGGTTGGGGGGGATCAGGCTGAAACAGGCAGTCCAACATCCCCCGAGGGATGTAGTAGTACATGAAGTGGCAAGTAGCTGGGGAGGAGCTGAAGCCTAGGCCAGGCACCTCGCCGATCCCGCTCATCCCACCCTGCTGTGCCTGCCACTGCTGCTGCTCAGTAGCTGCTGCTTGGTAGTGCTGCCGTGGAAGCAGGAGAGGCTTGCGCAGCCGCAGCTGCGCTTGCCAGCCATGAGCCCGATGTCTGGCACCCTTCAGTCAGCTGAGCAGCACTCCCGCTGTGGGAGGCCACTGACCACCAGGGGGCAGCTCCTGCATTGAGCGTCTGCCTCCTGGTTGTCAGTGTGCATCATGGTGACTGGTTGACCGGTTGTTTAGTTGTTTAGGCTTTTAGATATATAGATGATATTTATATAGTAATAAAAATCAAATACTAGTGCTTTTAGCATAGTTTCAGTATCTTTGGGTGGACTCCTGTTCCTTGAAAATATATAATCTATATAAAATCCTGCATTTCTCAGTTAACTAGAACATCTTATTCTAGCATCAAACAAAATTACATTTATTATATGTAGTAAATAGACTCAGATAACCAAATGAATACTAATAAGCTAAAACCAATACCACTAACTTTTGCTATGAAAGCAAAAAGAGAGTTTTATTTATTTATTTATAATTTATTTATTTTTAAAAAATATTTTTATTGATTTCAGAGAGGAAGGGAGAGAGACAGAGATATAGAAACATCAATATGAGAGAGAAACATCAATCAACTGCCTCCTGCATATCCCCTTGACCAAGCCCGCAACCCAGGCATGTGCCCTTGACCAGAATCGAACCTGGCACCCTTCAGTCCAGAGGCCAATGCTCTAGCCACTGAGCCAAACCAGCTAGGGCTCAATAGCCTTTTAAGTTCTAGTTTTGTTGTCTGCAAAACAGGATGGGGCTACTTATTTTGCTTATGCCTTAGGTTTGTCATGAGGTCAAAATCAAAATCAAATTGCTTGGAAAATTATAAAACAGTACATTAATATATTTATGGACAAAAAGTCTACATATTGGGTTTTTGTCTCTTTGAATATACTAAGAGATTCATAAAAAAATATTTAGCTCTGTGAGCTAATAGCTAAGAGCTTATTTGCTCTTAGATCCATTCTCTGCCCATCTCCTACTCTACTTGGTACTGCAGATGGACTAAACCACTTAAGTCTTAAGGGATCAGAATTTCCCAGGATTTCTTGCTAGATGGCTTCTAGCTGGATCTGGCAGGTGAGGCCCTGGTGTGAAATGAAAGAACATGAGGAAAGGTGAAACTAGTGGATCTCCCCCTCTTCCTATGTGAGCCATGTGTTTGTGTCTCCTTTTCCCACTGGACAGACCCTCCCTCTGTAGTTTCAGTATCTTCTGTGCAGCCTGAACAGTGGGCAAGTTAGCACCAGATGGCTCTGGGTTCTGGGTTCTGGTAACATTTGTTGGCCCTCCAGCCCTTGAGGTGTAACAGCTTCCTGATGTTGCTAAATTCCAGGTTGCCTCCCTGTCTCCTACTGGGTTTCTCAACTCCTTCATTAGCCATGGAACCAGTTCTCTGTATTGAATTCCCTGTTTGAAATATCTAGTATGGTTTCTAGACTGGATCCTGATAATACAAACTGAAAGAAATCTCACAGCAAATGACCAGACGTACAATTACACAGGAGAAATTTAACATACTAGTTATGTTACAAAAGGGAAAGTTAATTATCCTCTGTGCCTCAGTTTCATAAAATACAAAGCATAAATTTTGCAAAATATCACACTTTACATCTTGCAAACTTCTCTCCAGTTTCAGAGGAAGAAGTTACTCTTGTGCTATGGGAAGCTGATACTTACATCTGGAAACTCATGTATTCTGGATCCTCCCCTCCATGTACTACTGCTCTTTTTGTGTCTTTTCAACCTCTAGTCTCTTTGAAAAGTCTTTCTCCATTGCTTTTAAACACAATCTCTCCCCCACCATTAAACAACAACAAAAAATCTGCTCTCTATCATTTTCTTTCCCTTCATAGTTATATTCCTTAGAAGGCAACTGTTCACTCATTACCTCAACTTGATTACATAGCTGGTACTCTATAATTCATCAAAATCAGGTTTTGCCATTGCCACCCACATAAACTGTTCTGACAGAAGCCACCATAGCAAATTGGACTATTAGCCTCAATTCTTTACCGCACTCTGTATCCATGCCCTTTGCGATGTAGCTTTGAATTTCCTGCTACAAAAAGCACTTATCTTCCCTGCCCTTGACAATGAATTTAGCCATATGTCTTGCTTTGCCTAATCCTAATGAGATGTTAATAGGAGAGACACAAGCAAAGGTTTTAAATGTGCTCCTGCAGTGGAGCTAGTCCTTTTGTACTTCTACCATCACCAGGAGACAAAAATGCCCTGGGCTAGCCTGCTTATCCCTGAAGAAGGATGAGTGGAGAAGAACCACCCCAATCAACCTGCACACTGAAGCAATGCCACCCCAGCAGAAAATAATACATATTTGGTTTATTAAAACAATAACTAAACAATTTACTTCTAAGTTTGAAGGTGTCTGTTATGCAGCATTTTTGTTAAAATAGTTAACTGATTCAGTTACCAATGGCCAATGTCTGTAGAAAGTTATAGGTTCTTATTTACATGATTTATTTGCAGCAACTGGTGCTATTGACTACTCTGCTCTTCTTGAGGCACCAGCCTTTCTCATACCCCTCTCTTTGGATCTCCTCTATGCTCTATTATGTTTAAAGTTTTTCTTTTTCTGCCTGTCCCTTAAATGTTGGTGTTCCCCTAGGTTCTGTCTCTAGTCCAATCTTCTTCCTCTGCAGTTTAAGTTAATCTTCAAATGGAGGAGGAGGGAGGGAGCATACTCATAGTGAGATTGCATCATAATTTTCTCTTATATCCAAATCTTCTATCCCCATTGCCAATGCCTTTAGTGAATCCCTCATCATCTCTTGCTTGGACTCTGCAATAGCCTTTTCATTGGTTCCCTCCCTCCCCTCTCAAACTAGTTCTTCCATACACAGACATCTGCTCAAGAGATCTTTTTGAAATGCAAGTAGAAACACATTACTTCTCTGTAAAAGCTTTCACTGTCTATTACCTACAAGACAAAGTTCAAACCTCTCTTCTTGGATTACATGGCCCTCAAATATAAGACCCTTACCTACACAATCACTTTCATCTTTTGTTATCTCCTTTCCTTTTACCCAATCCGATAATTGCCCATATGAGAACAGAAAAACTCTGAAGGGTTAAGTGACTTGTTGAAGATAACATCCTAGTCAGTGAAAGAGGCATTGCAAAAATGCAGGTTTCTTGACTCCAATATTTGGGGTTCAATCTAGTTAAAGAAGATATGCTTCCATATAAAAGAATTTAAGGAAAATGATTTGGTTTATTATAATTGAACTTTGAAGAATAGAAAATAATCTCCTTGATGAGTATAGCAAGATGAAAATTACTGTGTATAATAAAGTAAGACATTGCCAAAGACAGCAGAAAATAATACATATTTGGTTTATTAAAAAATCACTAAACAATTTACTTCTAAATATGAATTAATGTTCTATAAATCTTTATTGGGGAAAAAGAAACTATTTCTTTCTTGTCTGTGTGAATTAAAATGACCTATAAAACCTTTTTATGGATTTATAATAGAAACATTAAAATATCTGTAAGGAAGCTATTTCAAAAGTAAATCCTCTCACCATTAACTTGGAGATTCATCTATTAAACCTCTGACATTACCAAACAACTCTGTTTCAGAAGGTAACACTCTATACAGGGAATACTATTTAAAAAAATGGCACTCATTTTCCAGCCTACTGGAAATGATTAATCTTTTCAATAGCTTTGAGGACTATATACTAAAGTTGTTCCTTTTTTGTCCTTTCAACAATGACTATAAGCTGAGAGCAGGCTAGTAAATGTGTTATCGGCCAACCCATTAGAGTTCCATTATTTTCTGTCTTACATGGCTTCATGTAATGAATTTTTATAATTAAACTAATGGCATACAATTTATTTCCCCCCTCTTTACTTTCAGGCCCCATTTCTCTTCCAGCTTCTTTAGAATAAGTTTTGTACAGAAAAAAGGGAAGAAAGGTCTCCAAGTGCTTCATTACCTTAATTTCATTATGACATTTTGGAAAGCATTCTCGTTATCTGGCCTCTCATGTTAATTTGCTGAGTTTATTAAAAGGCATAAGAAGTGTTGTAATTAACAAATCACCCAGCTACCTCAGGCATCTAAGAGAAATTTGGTAGAGAGGGCGTGGAAATGGTTGGGTGGAAATGACTCCAGAGAGAATGCCAGAGGACAGATTCCCAAGAAAGTGACATTTTCTGCACTAATTTTTAGATCCCATAAACCTACTGTGGTAGAGTGCATTATTGTTCATAAACATTCAGTGCCTTCTCATGCCAGAGGATTATACATCTGTGCCCCATTGAATTAGCAAAGGCAATGGAACTGATTTTTAGCTACTTGTTACTTCCAGGCAGAAGGTTTAAGAGCTAATGGTGCCCAGCTGGTGTGGCTCAGTGTTTGAGCGTCAACCTATTGAACCAGGAGGTCATGGTTGGATTCCTGGTCAGGGCACATGCCCGGGTTGTGGGCTCGGTCCCTAGTGGGGGGTATGCAGGAAGCAGCCGATCAATGATTCTCTCTTATCATTGATGTATCTTTCTCTCCCTCTTCCTTCCACTCTGAAATAAATAAAACATATTTTAAAAAAGAAAAAATACGTATTTAAAATAAAGAGCTAATGGCATTATCCACTATGTTCCCTTCCTCTCGGATCATGAAATTATGTATTAAGATGTAGCTGTCATCAGGCATGGTCCTTGTGAATCTACAAGGGACATGTGACATCAATAAAATACAAATTTGTGTTAGGTCTCTAGATTTGGTGATTGCTTGTTACTGTGGCATGATTTAGCCTATCCTGACTGACATATCTACTAAGGTTGACCCTGTCTCATAGAGTAGGCAATTCTACAATCTCCAGATATTTTGGAAGCAGGTTCAGGGATAGAATAAGCTAGCATTAAAAATAGGTTCCTCTGCTAATAAATATTTACAAATGATGTTTCTAAAGCAGTTTTTAAATGTGAAGAAACATGAAAAGATCTGTAGTCTTAATGACATGCACATATACCTTTTCAATGAAACTTCATTAAAATATAACTTACATACTGTAAAATTCACCCATTTAAAGTATATAATATAGTGGTTTTTAGTATTTTCACATTCTGGTGAAGTCATTACTACAATAGAATTTTGGATCATTTTCTTCATCCTCAAGAGAAACCCCATACCCATTATCAGTCAATTTCCATTGTCTGTTCTCTCCTTCCCTCAGCCTGTACTGAGTATGAATATAAATGGATTAATACAATATGTGTTCTTTTGTGACTGACTACTTTTATTCAGCATAATGCTTTTGCGGTTAATCCATATTATAACAGTACTTTATTCATTTTTATTGCTGAATAATATTCCATTGTTGGATATACTACATTTTTTTTTTTAATTTTGGAAGGCATTTTGGGGGCCAGAGGAGGTTGGCTAAAGAAACCAAGTTCTCCCTTGTCTCTGGATATCCTATATTTTTTAACCCATTCATTAGTTGAAGACATTTGAGTTGTTTTATGCTTTTTTGGCTATCCTATCTAATAAAGAGGGAGTATGCTAATTGACCCTCATGCTGTCACAAAGATGGTGGCACCCACAGCCAATAAGGAGGGAATATGCTAATTGACTGCCACGTCCTCAAAGATGGCGGTGCTCACAGCCACAAGATGGTGGCACCCAGTCCCCTCAGCCTGCCTCCAGAGTTTCCCAGTCCCCTCAGTCCCCCAGCTGCCCAGGGCTAGCCCAAGGCACAGGCAAGCCTCAGATGGCAGCTGCCCAGCCACCCAGGGCCACCCAACACTCAGGTAACCGGGGCCTGCCGAGGCTTGTGCTGCCGGCAGTGGCAGCAGCAGAGGTGTGATGGGGCATTGCCTGCCCCTGATCTCCAGGTCACCTCCCGTCCCTGAGGGCTTCCAGACTGTGAGAGGGGCAGGCCAGGCTGAGAGACCCCCTGTCCAGTGCATGAATTTTCATGCACCAGGCCTCTAGTTATAAATAATGCTGCTAAAAACATCTGTATAAAGGTTTTGTGTAGACTTATATTTTCATTTCTCTTGTGTGTGGCACTTTTATTTTATATAGTAACTAGAGGCCCAGTGAATGAAATTCATGCATAGGTGGGGTCCCTAGGCCTGGCTGGTGATCACGGCCAATTATGTTCCCTGCCTCCCCTCCTCCCCATCTCCTCCTTCCCTCACTGCCCACACACTGCCACCCACTCCCAGTTCCCTGTCCTAGCCTGTGGCCCAGCTCGGATTGAGTGATGGGGACCTGCCGGCCAGGGGGAGGGACCCGGGAGGTTGGCAGCTGGCCCTGAGGAGGGAACCAGCCCTTGTCCACCTTGGGAAAGAGGCCACATCTGCCGCTACCCACCCCTAGTTCCCTGTCTCACCCAGGGGGCCAGTACCACACTGACTTAATGACTGTAACTTAGCAGTAAGTTGTGAAATTTGGAATTGTGAGTCTTCCAAATTTGTTCTTTTTTCAAGGTTGTTTAGGCTATTTTTTGTTCCTTGCATTTTAGTACAAAAGCCAGTTGGGATTTTGGTAAGAATTGTGCATAATCTATAGATAAATCTGGGGATTTTGCTATTGTAACAATATTAATTATTTTGATCTGGGACCCATGGGATATTTTCCCATTTATTTAGATTTTTTAAAATTTCTTTCAACAATGCTTTGTAGTTGTTAGTGTATAAGTCTTGCATTTCTCCTATTCCTAAGTATTTTATTTTTTTGATTCCATTGCAAAGAAAATAGTTTCTGAAATTTATTTTTCAGATTATCATTGCTACTGTATAGAAAAACAAGAGATTTTGTATTTTGATTTTGCATCCTGCTAATTTGCTGAATTAATTTATTAATTTAATACTTTCTTTTATTTTTTAATCCTCACACAAGGACATGTTGAGAGAGAGAGAGAGAGAGAGAGAGAGAGAGAGAGAGAAATTGGTTGCCTCCTGCACTCCTGCATGCTCTCTGACTAGGGATTAAACCCAACCCAGGTATGTGACCAGGAATGGAACCAGTAACCTTTTGGTGCACGAGACAACACTTAACCAACTGAGCTACTCTGGCCAGGCCAACTGTAAAACTTCTAAATGTATTCCTTAGGAAATTATATATATATATATATATATATATATATATATATATATATATACACACATACATATATACCTGGTGCACGAAATTCATGCACAGAGGGGGGCGATGTTCCTCATCCCAGCCTGCAACCTCTCCAATCTGGGACTCCTCAAAGGATGTCCTACTGCCGGTTTACAGGGATCAGGCCTAAACCGGCAGTGGGACATCCCTCTCAGAATCTCACAATCCGGGCCGAAACCGGTTTGGCTCAGTGGATAGAGCGTCGGCCTGCGGACTGAAGGGTCCCGGGTTCGATTCCGGTCAAGGGCATGTACCTTGGTTGCGGGCACATCCCCAGTGGGAGGTGTGCAGGAGGCAGCTGATTGATGTTTCTCTCTCATCAATGTTTCTAGCTCTCTATCCCTCTCCTTTCCTCTCTGTAAAAAATCAATAAAATATATTAAAAAAAAAAAAAAAGAATCTCACAATCCGGGACTGCTGGCTCCAGCTGCTCACCTGCCTGCCTGACTGCCCCTAACCACTATGCATGCTGACCTGCTCACCCCCAAATGCCCCCACCCACCAGCCTGATCACCCCCAACTGCCCCCCCTGCTGGCCTGCTCACTCCAAACTGTCCCCCGCACTGTCCTGATCACCTCCAACTGACCCCTACTGATGGCCTGCTCACCCCCCAACTGGCCCCCCTGCTGGTCTGCTTACCTCCAACAGCCCCTGCTTTCCCATACTGGCCTGATCACCCGCCGGCGACCCAAGGTCCCAGCCCCTCCTTTTTTTCTTTTTCTTTTTTTTCCCAGCGCCTCCTTGAGTGGAGGCCAGGGCCGGCTGGAAGCAAGTATCTAGGATTTATTTATCTTCTATAATTGAAACTTTGTAGTCTTGAGTGGAGGCAAGGGCCGGCCAGGAAGCTAGGCTTCCTCCATTGCCGGGGCAACCCAAGCCTCCTGCTTGCTCCAGCTCCGTGGCCGGCCGCCATCTTGGTTGGGTTAATTTGTATACTCACTCCTGATTGGTTGGTGGGCGTGGCTTGGTGTAGCAGAGTTATGGTTAATTTGCATGTTTCTCTTTTATTAGTACATATATATATATATATATATATATATATGCACAAATATATCTATAGATTACGTAAAATTCTTATTAATCTGGAAAGGAAAAAGTAAATCTTCTATTTTTCTATTTTTTTTTTCTTGCCTAATTGCCCTGGCCTGAACTTCCAGTACAGTGGTAAACAGAAGTTGTGACAGCACACATCTTTACCTTGTTCCTGATCTTAGGGGAAAGCATTCAGTCTCTCACCATGATGTTAGTTGCATATTTTTCTTAGATGTACTTTACCAGGTTAAGGAAGTCTCCTTTATTATTTTCCTAGGACTGTCATGAACAAAACACCACAAACTGGGTGGCTTAATAAAACAAAATTGATTGTTTCAAAATTCTGAAGGTTAGATCCCAAATCAAAATGTCAGCGGCCATGCTACATCTGAAACCTATATATAGGGGAGAATGCTTTCTCCTTTTTCTAGCTTCTGGTGGTGGCTGCCAATCTTTGGTGCTTTGGCTTGAAGCTGCATCCCTCTAATCTTTCCTTCTATTGCCACATGATGTTTTCCCTGTGGTCAGTGTCTTTACATGGCATTATTCTCTCTGAGTATGCCTCTTTTTTCCTCTTGTAAGGATACCAGACATATTGGATTTAGGTTTGTTTTATAGCTTAGCATATGGTCTATCCTGGAGAATATTCTATATACAATTAAGAAGAATGTATATTCTGTTATTATTGGGTGGAGTGTTCTATAGGAGACTATTCATAGGTCTTATTAGTTCATAGTGTTTTTCCAAGTCTCCTATTTCCTTGTTAATCTTCTGCCTAGTTGTTCTATCATTATTAAAGGTAGGGTATTAGCCCTAGCTGGTTTGGGTCAGTGGGTAGAGCATCAACCTGTGGACTGAAGGGTCCTCGGTTCCATTCCAGTCAAGGGCACATGCCTGGGTTGTGGGGTCAATCCCCAGTAGGGGGCGTGCAGGAGGCAGCCAATTAATGATTCTCATCATTGATGTCTCTATCTCTCTTTCCCTCTCCCTTCCTCTCTGAAATCATTAAAAAAAAAGGTAGGCTATTAAAGTTTCTATTTTGTTGAATTTTTATTTATCCCCTCTTTATGTATATCTTATTTCTTGTCTTTCCTTTCCTCAGAGTGGAATTATGGTCTGTCTTTAAGTTTGCTGATTCTTCTGCTAGCTTAAGTCTAATGTTGAGCACATCCAGTGAAAATTTTATTTCAATTATATACTTTTAAATTCCAGAATCTCTATTTAGTCCCTGTTTATATCTCTTTATTGATATTCTCTATTTGGCAAGATATGCATGTAACCTTCTAAATGACCCAGGAATATGCCAGAGCTTTTCAGAGTCCCCTGAAGACATCTAATTCCTCAGATTTTCATTTTAAGTTTTTCTCCAGACCCTGATTTTCTTCACTGGTAATACAGCCTCAGCTAGCTGTTATTTAAACAACTGTTGCTGATTGTTTTGGATAAAAACTCTGGGGATAGGGCTTTTCCTGGGGAGTTAGTTCAAACTTAGGTCAAACAAATGACAAGGCCTTGTGTATAGGATTGAGTGGCAAGACAGATCATATCATGATAATGCTCTGGGTTTAAAATGGGTCTTTTTGAGGAACTCTAATCCTGGTCTTCCCTCTCTGGTGGCTGTAAGGCTGCTAATTTTCAAGCATACTGTGTAACTGGGGAAAAGTAATGGGAATAGGCCAAGTTAAAAAGCCTCAAACCCTGCTGTTCTTACTGAAGTGCAGCAGTTTTCATATTGTTGCCAACCTTTGGTTAATTTCTAGAGTTCAGAAAAGGTGATTTGGACAATATTTACAATTTGTTGCTTTTATGAATGAGTGGATTTACAGAGCAGCCACATTATATGTTCAAGCATGGAACAAGTTACACTGTGAAAAGAAAACAAGGCACTATATGGTGCAATCAGAGCATAATGCTATTTAAGTCTTGGTGACTCTGCATTAAATATTTATATAGTATAGCAGTACCTGGGGAAACTACTCATTACTTTCTGTGCTCCATCAGTGATGTAGGAAGCACTCTGTATGCTTTGAGAAGTTTAATAGCTTTATACCTACTTTGGGAGAAAAAGTACTATTAGATGATTGATACTTTCTCCTTAATCACATGGAAACTTTAGGGGAGAACAAAAGGAAATAAAGAAAATGCATGGAAAAAATGACTGGTCCTAATAAGAAGATTTCTGATAATGTTTTCATTATTGTATCAGAAATGCGAACCTTGAACTGCCAGTGTGGATCAATTTGCTAATTTAATTTTGTGCAGTCTAAAAATAAACAAAACATGTGAACGAAGAATTGAATTTCCATTACTGTACATACCCTTATGGCAGATCCGGATATTATCTAATATCACTCCCCCCCACCCCCAATAACTAAAATGATAAAGCTCTACTACCATATTTGAAAAAGAAGTTTCTGTGATTAGTTTCCTTCCTAGTAAAGTAATTTGAGATCCTCAAATAGCTATTGTATTTATTATACACTAAAAGTCCAGTGCAAGATTCGAAATCGTGGCGCTGCTCACCCTCAAGTCGCTGGTCCGGCCCTGCCTTGTTCCCTGGGCCCCGCAGCAGCCTTGGCCGCTGCCAGTCTGGCTCTGCCTCCCTCTCTGGCCCTTGAAGCAGCCACAGCCGCTGCTGATCAGGCCCTCCCCCAGTGCAGGCGTGTGGAGGTTCCTGCTGCCCCACCCCTGATGCTGCGTACGCAACCTCCTCCTGTCCGGTCGACCCATTACCGTGTCCCAGTTAATTGGCATATTTCTCTATTATATATATAGATAACAAGTTCAACTTTTTAAATATAATTACATGATTACAGTGTACCTATGTTTCAAGCTCCCTAAAGAATGTCTTCAAAACAGGTATTTTGTGGCCTTGGACATGTTTATTTAAAAATTTTACAAATTATTGGAATTTTTGCCTCAGATAGCTTTAAGTATTAGATAGCCAAATCAGCTAGGCTCAAACAAGATTTCACTTCTCTATTGAATTCATGTTATCTTAGCTCAGTCAAGCAAAAAACAGCTAACACTGTCCCATTTGAAAAGCTTTTATGCTGAATTTGACACAAAAGCAATCACAAAGCAGACAAAAAGGGATTTCTCTTTCAAAAGCTAAAAGGGGAAAAAATAAATGAAAACTCTGAGCTTGGGTAAATCTCTCTTGACACTGGAAAAGAAAGTTTAAAATCATCAAGAAATAATTTTTCCAAGAATTCAATGCCAAGTTTGGACCAATCTTAATAGCCCGGGGAACAGGTTGTGAAGTCAACCAAGATACTGCCAAATGAAATAAGTCCCATGATGACCATTGCTAGCAATTTTAGGTGCCAATAGAATATCATCTTACCTCTTATGAAAGTTAAATGTCACCATATTTCATAGTATTCTGTCATAGCTATTGGCAGGGATTTTGATTAGAATAGAAATCCTGTATGATTTTCCCTACTTTCTATCTTTCCATCTCAAAAGAACATCATTGTTTTATCAGAGCCATGGATAAGATTGAATGAAGCTATGTGGTTAATAAAAGCAAGTACTTACTTTATGTTTTTGTTTCCAAAAATTAAGGGCTATATAGGAAAGAAAGACATTAAACATATATTGTGTGTACTTCTTAATGATCTGATCATTCATTATTGCCATATAGGCATTCTACATGCAGTCTGTTCTTTTGCCAAATCAAAAGTCTCTGGTTTACATCTCCTTCCACCCTACCCGTACTTTCAAGATGGACTTTTCCCAGATGCCATCTCAGATTTGATTTGTATTTTGTGAAGAGGTTGTTATTGTTCCATTTTTTTCTCCATTTTTTCTAATACAGAGAGGAGGTTTTTGAAATATCGAATGAGTAAGAAAATGTTTAAAGATGAAACTTAATGAAATATTATAAAGAATTAAAAATAACTATTAAAAGTTATGTAGCAACATATATAAATATTTCATCAATAATACTGAATTAAAAATCATAAATCAAAATTTTATCTACATTATGAAGACAACTAAAATATGTAGATAAGAAAAGGAAAATATTAGAGATAAATATTAGCAATCATGAACACTAACATATCAGAATTGTAGGTGATTTTCCCCTTTCATTCAGGTATGGTGACTGGTTTAAAATTTCAAAGAGTGCAACAGTGGTTGTCTTTGAAACCATTTCATTGGTTTCATTGGTGACACTGAGGACAGTCATCAGTGATCAGTTCTGTAGACACAGTCTAATGATTGCCTTACAAGGCTCACTGTCTCTCTTGATAATCTTAGGCACAAAGACTCAGAAAAAAATTTATGGAACAGAAAGGTCTTTGGTCAAATCAATCATTGTCTCCCTATGTCTATTTTCACATTTTCTTCCCAAAAGAAAATTGTAAGTGATAAGCCAGCTAATATCATTCAGTAGTGAGAACACAGTAGACATAAAGCCTAGACCTCCATTTTATAGGCTCCCTGACTTGCATAAAAATTAAAAATAGTAGTTTCATTAAAAATGAAATCCAATTTGCAATAATCTTTTTTAGCTTTTCATAGTAAAACAGAATATATAAACTTCTCCCCAGTATATTATTTCATTACTTTTATTTTATACTTGTTGGCTTATCAGTAATATAATCTTACTAGAGGTCTGGTGCATGAAATTTGTGCACTGTGGGGGGGTGTATGTGTCCCTCAGCCCAGCCTGTACCCTTTCCAAGCTGGGACCCCTCTCACAATCCAGGACTGCTGGCTCCCAACTGCTCACCTGCCTGCCTGCCTGATTGCCCCTAACCGCTTCTGCCTGCCAGCCTGATCAACCCCTAACCACTCCCCTGCCAGCCTGATTGATGCCTAACTGCTCCCCTGCTGGCCCGATTGCCCCTAATTGCCCTCCCCTGCTGGCCTGGTCACCCCTAACTGGCCTCCCCTGATGGCCTGGTCACCCCCAACTGCCCTCCCTTGCCAGCCAGGTCACACCCAACTGCCCTACCCTGCAGGCCTGGTTCCCCCAACTGCCCTCTCCTGTAGGCTGGGTCCCCCCAATGGCCCTCCCCTTCAGGCCTAGTTCCTCCCAACTGCCCTCCCCTGCAGGCCTGGTCAACCCCCCCCCCCCCAAACTGCCTTCCCCTGCTGGCCTGGTCACCCCCAACTGCCCTCCCCTGCAGGCCTGGTCACCCCCAACTGCCCTCCCCTGCAGGCCTGGTCCCCCACAACTGCCCTCCCCTGTAGGCCTGGTCCCCCTCCAACTATCCTCCCCTGCAGGCTTGGTCCCTCCCAACTGCCTACCTTGCAGGCCTGGTCCCTCCTAACTGCCCTCCCCTGCAGGCCTGGTACCTCCCAACTGCCCTTCCCTTCTGGCCATCTTATGGCAGCCATCTTGTGTCCACATGGGGGTGGCCATCTTTGACCACATGGGGGCGGCCATCTTGTGTGTGTTGGAGTGACGGTCAATTTGCATATTACCCTTTTATTAGATAGGATATGTCAATTCATAATTACAATTGTCTCCCTTTCTGATTCTCAGGGCATTTCTTGATTCATTTTAACCACATAGATAGACAATGGGTAGAAGAGAAGATATGTGAGGTCATTTATAAGAACAAGCACTATACTGTATGTTCACATCTTAACTCAGCCACTTGTAAGTGCAGTTACTGAACTTCTCTAGGCTTCACTTTTCTTACCTATAAACTAGAAGCAATAATAGTGCTTTTCTTGGAAGGTTTTTGAGAGAATAAAATAAGCCAATATATGTAAAGTGAATCACAGTTTTTGACAAATAGCAAGTAATTACTAAATGCTAGTTAGTATTAGTATTATCATTAGCATTACTCTTAGTTTTACCATATGCCATAATCACTAAATGACAGGAAAATTACAATCTTGGTCATTCTTATCTGTATTATAAACTTATATTAAAGTTGCAGCAATATATATGATTAAATTCGTCACACACATAACACAACCAAAAACATCAGTTGCCATTTTTATGATGTAGTTTTAGACTGAATATTGAAAAGCAATTTTTTTACCTCAAAAGTTTGACAAAGATTGCAATTATAATACAATCTTGTCTTTGTTTTAGGTGTTTAAAACATCTTACTTGTTTTGACAAAAATTGTTTTTTTCTCCTTTCATATTTCCTTTTACATTTCTTTTTGTCTCATAGTTAAAGCTCCTTGCTTTTCTATGAGCTGTTAAGTCCTAATCATTCTTGCTATCACTTTAGGATTCTCATATGTTTTAAGATGATTATTTCTCACTTGCCAACTTCCAGAGTCTTCTAATCAAATCTGTCACTATACGCCTCTCATCATTCCTTTTCTTCATCTAAGTCAAGGGTCCAGTACAAACTCTTTTTCCCTGTTAATTCCTCCTTACCAGTTAACCACCTTGTCCCATGATTTGCTAGATTCATAGAATCCTAATTTTTTTAGAGAAAAAAAGGAATGATATAACATACTGAGTACCTTATAGATAAGACCAGAGCTATAACCATATATAGGAGACTCTTGAAGATGGTGGTGTAGGTAAACTCAGTACTCACTGCCTCCCACAACCACATCAAAATTATAACTAAAATACAGAATGACCATCATTTAGAAATGCCTGAAATCTGGAAGAAGAAGAGGAAGAAGAAAAGAAGAAAGAGGAAGAGGAGGAAGAGGAGGAGGAGGAAGAGGAGGAGGGATAAAAAATATGAACAATAAAATAGCAATACACTGAGTGGCCAGATTATTATGATATCTGAACACATAATAATCTGGCCACTCAGTGTATATCCTATATAATAAAAGGCTAATATGCAAATTGTCCCCTCAACCAGGAGTTCAACCAGCAGGCAGGCTGGCCAACCACCCATGTCCCCTCCTTCTGGCCAGGCTGGCCGGATCCCACCCATGCACAAATTCATGCACCGGGCCTCTAATATATAGTGGCCAGATTAGTATGCATTCAGAGATCATAATAATCTGGCCACTCAGTGTAAATACATAGTTATCAACAATTTAATCTAAAATAAAAATGAACAAAAAAGGAATCTAATGAACAAAATAAATTGATGAATAAAATAGAACCAGATGCATGGAAACATGGAACAGACTGATGAATCTCAAAGGAAAGTGGGTGGGCTAGAAGAGATTAACTAAAGAATTTATATGCATTACCTATGGACACAGACAATAGGGTGATGAAGGCCTGGGGTGGGGCAGGAACCGGGTGGAGGGAGGCAGTGGGGGAAAAAAGGAGGGCATCTGTAATACTCTCAACAATAAAGATTTAAAAAAAGAATAAACATATAGACTCTATATTTCACATAGTCAGACCAAGAATTGGGAAAAACGCCATTAGAAATTCCTAATTTATTCACGTTCATCCAAGTAAGAATATCTTATTGGTAACAAGTATCTCGTGAGTGAACTTTTATTTGTCTACATGTTGCCTCCAAATGAGGTCATGATAAGCCTGTAAAATCCTATCTGATTTTCTAATATTCTTGTCATATAAATAAAAACCTTGTCCTCATAGTAGTTTAGGTCCTTTAAAAAATAGATATGGCAGAGACTGATTAAAAGCTTACTACCTCATTATTCCCATTTACTATTCCTGAAATTAAATTAGGAACAAGTTTTGATCAACGGGATGTGTGTGGAAGTGCTGTATATAACCTCCAGTCCTGGCCATAAAATGCCATGGATTGACCACATTTTCTCTTTTTCTCCTGCAGTGACCTTGGGCAGCTACAAGTTAAAAAAGATAGTTTAATAAAATTGGAAAAGCCTGATCTCCAAGTCACCATTTGGGGAAGAGCTCCCAAGAAGGGCTCTTCAACCTCTATTGGACTATGACACAACCAAGAAATTAACCTTAACTGTATAAAACTATTGGGATTTTAGGGGTTCTTGTTCAAATGAACTTAATGAAGGTACATATGCTATAGAGCTTAGCATAGTCTAAATTCGGCCTAATTTAGAAATGGAAGCCACTTCATTCAAGAAAACGAATACTTTTTTCTCAGATGGCATAGCTAATTTGAGATTCAGATACTTGTTTAGTAGAAGGCCACTTTCTGCCAGAAAAACAAAATCTAAACAGGGCTTTGATCAAATACTCAGTCTGACCAAGTTCCCACCAATTTACTTCCCTGTTTAAAGTTTCCCCAAGGCTGCCCTTTGTTTGATATTTAAGGTCTTTCAAAACTGACCCATACATACAAGGTTCGAAATAATTAAGTGCATGTAAAGTACCATGCATGGTGCTTGATAGAACATAATCAAACAAATTTTATTTTATTTTCCTTTTTTCTTTCTTTTATTCTGAAGAGTTGTAGATTATTAAGTGGACAAAAATGTGATGTAGTTTAGGGGAAAGGGGAAAAAGAAAAGGCAGAAAAAGAAGAGAAGCTGGGCTGGAGGTCAGAGAATGGGAGGAGAAAGTGAGAATACACTTTATCTCTGCCCTATCCTTACACACACCCTTCCCTTTTCCATTTGGGGTCCTTAAACAAAGTAGGAAAAAGTAGAACTGTTACCTTTTCTAAGAAGGCATTAAGAGATTGACTTATGTTCCTACATAAGTATGTTTATCAACTTTGAAGTAGTTGGAAAAGATGTTACAATGTGAAAACCAGCCCATTTTAAGATAGATATTAGTCTAATCTCTAATCTCTACTTTGTCTACTGTTCATTCTAGCATAAATATAATTTTCTTTTAATAAGTTTACTTTAAAAATCATTACATTTTAATCCTTGGCATAATTGTTTACAGTGTACACAGTATTTAATTTTAAGAACATATCTCTGATTCTAACCTTGGTTTCTTTGATTTTCTTTTGGATTGCATCTGTTGTGTAGGGACCCTCCTTCCAGGACTCAAGCTTGCCTCTGACCTGCCCCAAGACCTGCTCAGCTTCTTCCTTAGCTTCCAGCCATTGTGTTGAATCCTTTAACATTTCATTCAACTGTTGCCTCCGGTTCTGAAGGTGTTCCTGTACTTCATCCCACTGATTCTGAATTCTTTCAACTGGAATAAAAGGAAAAATAAATATATAGGATTAAATGCTAGTCTTAAAAAGATATTTTCAATTTAACATCCAAATATCTCACATTCTGTATTACTCATTAAAAAAAATATTCACTTTGTTATAGCTAGGATGATCGACAACTGAATTCCTTACTGGCTTTCAATGGCAAACACAAGTTTCTGTTAAATTATCTCCCTGAAGGTAACCTAGAACATCAATACTATATGTAAAAATGTAAATCTGTTTATTCTCAATCCCTAGAACCAAATATGAATAAAATTTTAGAAAGGTTCTTTGGCAGAATACCCCAAACACCTTGCCTTTACCACTTCAGATTCTAACAGTCTGACTTCCAATGTCATCATTGGCAGTTCATTCCTTGAAGGCTTTGTATTACCACAAAGACTTTGCTTTGCCATCTAAGTGGTAGGCTAGATACACCAGGGAACTGACACTTCCCCTCATGCCAATCCATCTCCCAGGAAAAGCCTGTAAGCAATGACTGATGGTAGTAGGCATTGGGATATGAATATTTTAGCCCTCCCCATGCTAGGATACATAACTGTGAGGCATGTGTTTTTCAATAGTTTCAGAGTTCTCCCAGTGAGATAAAGCTCCACAGTGGTAACCTGCTTGATAATGCACCATCCTTTTTTTTTTAAATATATATTTTATTGATTTTTTACAGAGAGGAAGGGATAGGGATAGAGAGTTAGAAACATTGATGAGAGAGAAACATCGATCAGCTGCCTCCTGCACACCCCTACTGGGGATGTGCCCGCAACCAAGGTACGTGCCCTTGACCGGAATCGAACCCGGGACCCTTCAGTTCGCAGGCCGACGCTCTATCCACTGAGCCAAACCGGTTTCAGCATAATGCACCATCCTTTATTAGCTGTCTTGCCATACCTGTCTCACTTGCTTACTCCCCTACTGATATTTTTCTCAGCTCCCAAATAAATCACTTGCTCTTAAAACCTTTTTATAGGGCTTTCTTCTGGGGCAGCCCAAGAGCAGATGGGCATTCTGGAAATTTCTTATAACAATATATAAAAATTCATGCTGATTATATTTTGTAAGTATGACAGGCTTATACTGAATCTATTTTTTGGTATCATTGAGAATCAAAGATAATGGATGGATTGCCTATAGACTATGCTCTGAAATACTCCAATTTAGAATGTTAAGATAAAGATGACCACACTATTTTTCTTTATTTTAAGGATCATACTATCTTTTCTTTATTCTGGTTTCATAAAATGGAAATAATGACATAGAAAACAAGTAATAAACCACCATCTACTTTATCCCTTAAGTAAAAAATCTGACAGACATTCTAGATTCTTCCCTAAGCCTCACTGAACACCATATTTTATTGGTTACTAATTTCTCTAATATAGAACTCCCCTCTTTCCACATATTACCACAGCAAAGTTCTATTATATTTTGCCTACGTGTGTGCAATAGATTCCATGTAGTCCTCCACTTCAAGCTTCTGTTTTTCAATATAACATCTACACTTTAGACAGAGTGATGACTTATATAGACCTGATCACCTCATTCTCTCATTTAAATGCTTAAATGTCTTTCCACCATTCTCTGGAATATTTAGTTTGATGTACATGTTTTTCTCTGTGATCTGGCCCAAACAGTCTGAGAGGTTTATTTACAAAAGAATAAGTTACAACATAATCGGGGTGTAGGAAAATCACCAAATATATACAAGAACTAGGCCTTGCAGTAGTGGTGCTGTAACTATATCTAGGTACAAGAAATCAGGGGAGGGAGAAGTGGTCAGAAGCCAAGAATTATGAGGAGAAACCACCTTCAGAAGAGCAGTAACCTTTTGTCAAGGGACATAGTTAGCCTGAGGCAACCTCATAGGGAGACAACTCGGAGAATAAATATCCTGACCTCACTCAACCTGCTCTCTTCAATTTCCAAATAGGGCTCCCCAGTGGCTAAACCAACTGGAAGCCAGAGGGCATAGGAGATCTATGATGACACAGATCAGCCTCCCAGAGTGGACAGCAGGGTAGAGAAGGGCAAAGCCTGGCTATGGGTGGACAAGTAAAATGTATACAGCACAGACTTCACTCATATGTGAAATCTAATGAACAAAATGAACTAATAAGCAAAACAGAGATAGACTCAGAGAGCAGGCTGACAACTGTTGCGGGGGTGGGGGTGCATTAGGGGTTGGGTGGGGGTGGAGGGATCGAGCAAAAGAGAAAAAAAAGGAAAAGCAACTCATGGACACGGATAACAGTGTGGGGATGGTACGGGTGAGGGGAGTGGGGGGGGTGGAGGAGGGTATATGGGGGATAAACGATGATGGAAGGAGACTTGTCTTGGAATGGTGAACACACAATACAATATACAGATGACGTTTTATAGAATTCTACACCTGAAACCTGGATAATTTTGTTAATCAGTGTCACCCCAATAAATTCAATAAAAAGGAAAAAAAACAGCACAGTATTATAAAATTGTGCTTCTTATTTCATCATGTTGGCTTAGTTTTTCTTAATTAACACTACTGTTGTCTCAAAGTTTTGAGAAGTCATGAGTTAGATAAGTACTTGAGATATTTTGTGAATAACTATCAGGACTAGATAAATACTATAAGACTAGTGATTGTGACATGAAATCAAGAATCTGGTAACTAGAAAATTAAGTGTCATTAGCGGTTGGGTGGGGGTGGAGGGATCGAGTGGCACTCATTATTTTTATTGGGTTCATTTCTGTCAAGGTGTTTGTTATGTTTGTTATGTTGCAAAACCAGCCAACGTATTATATTCCAACTTCAGTTAACATGCCAACTTCTGTTTAAATGTCAGCCTTTCTTTCTAATCTTTGAGCACTATCCTTTTTTGTTTGTTTCATTGTTGTTGTTGCCCCACTGGGAAGTACTGCATCTGTTATAGTTGAGATGTATAGTTATTGATTATTCTTCTATTTTATCTTTAGTTTACAAAATTAATAGTGTAAATGCTATTATAAGAAATTGCTTAAAATATAAATAAAAATATCTTTAAGTGTTCTGAAATATTTTTCCATCATAGAGCAACTTAGAACTGATATTCTAATTACAATCCATTTTTTCAATTTATAACAGTCTACTTTATTATGTACTAGTGGCCCAGTACATGGATTCGTGCACATTGAAAGGAAAATAATTAGAAAAAATATTTTAATATTGCTATTTGCCCTTTCTCTGCAATGGAAGTGTCAGAGCCACCGCTGGTCGCCATCTGCAGAGTGATCAGCTGGGCAATCGAGCCTCCACTCCCACCTGCCTTGGCCTGTCGCTGCTCAGTCACCTGCTCCACCATCCCACTGTGGTCCTGCTCTCCTTGGGGCCCATTGGGGCTGGCAGCACCTCTACTGCCGCCCACTGCCAGCACCACATCGCTGATACCTGCCATGTTCTGTACCACCCCCTGGTCTCCTGGTCAGTCTCCCGGTCGAACTCCTGGTCTCCCGGTTGAAATCCCGGTTGACCACCCGCCTAAGGGGACAATTTGCATATTAGGCTTTTATTATATGATAGTTGGCACTTTTTTTCTTAGCCTATTGACATATACTATCTGTAATTGAAGATAATAAAATTGACTTTCCTTAAAAAGTCTTTGATTCTAATTTGGCTTTCCCTAAATCAGCTTTAATTAGTGACAAAATTTTTAGAATGACTAGTATTTTTTACATAAACCTGGTAAGCCATTCATATTCATACCAGTGAATACTTTATAATCCTATATTTCATTTCAGTAGTATAGATATAATGTGTATTTTTAAATGACCATCACTTGATATGAAAAAGTAGTTTTTCCTATTATGTGGGTAGATAGTTCTTAATTGTAGAAAAAGGAGGGAACTTTTATAGTTTAGACTAGTGGTCAGCAAACTGAGGCTCGCGAGCCACATGTGGCTCTTTGGCCCTTTGAGTGTGGCTCTTCCACAAAATACCACGGCCTGGGTGAGTCTATTTTGAAGAAGTGGCGTTAGAAGAAGTTTAAGTTTAAAAAATTTGGATCTCAAAAGAAATTTCAATCGTTGTACTGTTGATATTTGGCTCTGTTGACTAATGAGTTTGCCGACCAGGGTTTAGACAATTATTTCAGACAAACACACAATTTCAATGTCTGTTCAATCTTAGCAATGCAAGTTTTCATCCCAAAGTGGCCATGGGTGTGTAAGGTAGCAAGATAAAATAGTTCATTGGGATGTGTACCTCGCTAAGGGTGTGCTTTTTCATCTTTGACTTTCAACTGTACATGATAATCAGATAATACTTAATTAGATAAATTTATAGCCTACAGACTTACTCAACAATCCATCTAATCCTTTATGTACTATTACTCATCAATCCATCCATCTTCTCTGTTGGTCACCATTTTATTTAGCATCTACTACTTAACAGGCATTGTGCTAAGCACTGGGTAAACAAAGAGTCTAAGGTTACCTGCCTTCTGGTTGGTGCCTGTTAGATAGAGGCATTATTCATTATCTACTCAAAGAATCTATGTTCCAGGGAAAATAATGAGTTTTGAGGATCATCCACATTGGACTATTACGCAGTCAGATGGACTGAAGGTGCTGTGGCATAGCTGTACAGGGTGGACAAAAGTAGGTTTACAGTTGTTCATATGGAAAATAATATAATAATAAGTAATAACACAAGAATAAACTGTGTTTCACATACTCACAACCATAAACCTACTTTTGCCCCACCCTGTATATTGTGAGAGAGAAATCTGGGATTACAAATCACTACAGAAGAGAAAAAAAAGAAGCCATCAATGTGAATGCATTTTCAATGATATGGTGTATAGATTAAGCAGAACAGAGAGTTAAAAATGGAGCACTAGAGCCGAAACCGGTTTGGCTCAGTGGATAGAGCGTCGGCCTGTGGACTGAAGGGTCCCGGGTTCGATTCCGGTCAAGGGCATGTACCTTGGTTGCGGGCACATCCCCAGTGGGAGGTGTGCAGGAGGCAGCTGATCGATGTTTCTCTCTCATCAATGTTTCTAGCTCTCTATCCCTCTCCCTACCTCTCTGTAAAATATCAATAAAATATATTAAAAAAAATGGAGCACTAGAAAAATACAACACAAAGACAGGACATAGCAAAAGTAGCCAATAAGATGAAAAATGACTAGAGAGGCAAGAGAGTACTTGGAAAGTGAAATTTTAGAGAAACACGAACAAGAATGAATTTCAAAGAACACTTTTAAATGCCATAGATGTCGCAAGAATTGCTAGAAATAATATTAAAGAATAGTTATCTGAAAACCTGTTCTACTCAAAGCACTGTTTTAAGTTCTTGACAAGAAATAACTCATTTAATCATCATGATGATATTATGAGGTAGGTATCATTATTTATATTGTTGTTGCTGTTCTCATTGTACAGATGAAGAAATAGAGACAATAATAAAGAACTGGTTTAAGGTCATACAGATAGTGAGTGGTAGATCCAACACTTGGGCCCAATCATTCAGACTCCCCAAAGCCTGTGCCAAAAGTATTCATTGGCTTTGACCACGCGGAATTCCTTGAAGACCATACAGGAAATTATTTTAGTGAAGCAGTAGAAATCTTATTGTAGGGAATTGACAAATGAATCAGTCAATGATGGATGAGAGTTGGAAGATAATTACCCCTTATCGGTGACAATTATGAGGTGTGATTTTCTCTATTTGCCAGGGTTGAGCAGTAGTTGCTCACAGCAATAACCTACTCAATAATTGGCTTAATTACTGGCTCCTTTCCTTATTTCACTGTCTCACTTCCCTACTGGTACTTCCTGGGATAACCTTACAAATAAACCACTTTCACTCAAATCATCGTTTGAAGGTATGCTTCTGGGGGAACCTAGTCGAAGTTAGAGTTTTATTCATTAAACAAATCCTTAGTGTACAACCCAGCGCTCGACACTTAGTATACTTTCAATAACTGTCAAATGAATTGTATATGTAGACTATTTCAATTATTCATGCTTCCTCTTTATAATGATGTAAAAATCCCACTTCCAAAGTTCACTCTTGACCAGTACCTGAGTCTTTCTTCCTGAGATGCAATCAGCTTCTTTATTGCATTTTAAGTTTACATAATTTGAACACTGGCTTAAGTCTTTTACATTTCCCTTTTTGTTTTCTTTTTACTTTTCATGATCTCCATTATAAGTAAACACATTTTCTCTGGGCATCCTTTATTTCTAATAATGCCTTTATGTGAACCATTTTTGTGTATAAAACAACTTCACTGTTATATTTACTAGTAGAATATTCTCTTTCGATTAAAAAATTCATAAATTAAAAACTATGGAGAGGGAATCCTGTGAGCTAAAATTAATTAAATGATCACTCTTTCTCTAACATTTTTAAAATCAGCGTAGATCAGAGATAATTTGTGGGAATGTCTTGTTACTTTAAATTAAATTTTAGACTGACTAGTATTGAAAAATACATGTGTATACTGGATAAGGAATTTTTTTTGTTAATCCTCATCTGAGGATATTTTTTTCCATTGATTTTTAGAGTGGATGGAAGGGAGGGGGAGATACAGAGAGAAACATCTATGTGAGAGAGACACATTGATTGGTTGCCTCTTGCACTCCCCGACCAGGGCTAGGGACTGAGCCTGCAACTGAGGTACATGACCTTTACCAGAATTGAACCTGCAACCCTTCAGTCTGTACTCTAACCACTGAGCAAAACCGGCCAGGGCAGGATGAGGATATTTTTGTGGGCATTTTCAAATTTTGAAACATACTGCATTCTAGAGGATAATAACAACAATAAAATATCATATTGTTAATAACTTAAGTACAATTAGATGAATACTAGAAATACAGTCAGCAGATGCATCTCCCTTTGTGAAATAATTAACCATATGTGGGAATCCATTTTGCATAGAAGAAATTATGGAGAGATTATTTCTATTACAAAAGGACTCACCATAAGATTTCCCTATACACTCAATTTGTCAAGTGTATTTAAAATATTATTTGACTTGTACTCCACTCCCAGGTATTGCATACCTATATTGTACTTCCAGAGATATCCATATTTATATTCACCAAAGATATGTACTAAATTGGAAGAGTCCCCAATTGGAAATTACCCAAATTCCCATCTGCTGTAAAATGGATAAATACTTTGTGATATATTTATCAATAGAATACCATATAACAACAATTAAGAAATATCTACAACTATGTGCAATCATATATATTAATCTTACAAACATAATGTTGAGGGAAAAAAGTCAGCCCAAAACAAGGACATACTATTTTATTCCATGTACATAATGTACAAAAACTGGAAAAAGTAAGAATATTGTGAAAATTGCAATAGTGGTTACTCTTGTGGGACTGGTAGTCACTAAAGGAGACATGATGAGGGCTTCTCAGGTTCTGGTCATTTCTTGATTTGAGTGACGATTACACAGATGTATTCAGTTTGTGCAAATTCACCAAGCTAGACATTTATGATGTGTGCACTTTTCCTGATGTATATTGTACTTCAATAAAAATTTAAATAAAATATTATTTGACTTGCAAAATGTATTCTCATACAACTTTGAAAAATTCATCTTTTTTAATAGGGTTGCAACCTGTGAAATATGCATCACTTGGGCAGATACAAATGATAATGAGAGATGTATGGCTTTGCTAAGGACATGATACAATTTAGACCTTAGAATTGTATGATAAAGATCATTGTAGAAATACTCATTGGACAGTGAACCAGACTAGATTCACAGAACCAAATGAGCACATAGAGAGTAATGAAGCAGCTATTCAGTTACTTAATAAAAGAAACAGAGCAGTGGAACTGAGTGATAAAGCTGTCCTAAGGGTAGACCTTATAGAAACATATACATTTTTGTAGAAGTTCTAGATATATTCCATTTTGCCAAGGAATGAAAGTAAACATAGTATCTGAAGATCATCTAAAAGATTATCTTGGAACTGGACCACTGTGGCAGTTGGACATGAAACAGACATGGTAATTGTCCATAATTGGACAACAATTCAAACTACAGAATTTTACCACAGTCACAACACTTCATCCAGGATATTATTGATAGACCAAAGATATATTATGACAATGTATTTGGTCACTTAGAACCCATATTGTTAGATTTGCATTTATACCAGATTCATCTGACATACAAAAGTGAAATAATAATAAAATATATGCATATAAACTCAGACAATCTGTGCATGTTGGCAGTTGAAAAGCTATCCAAATGTGTGCATTTCTTCTCTCAGAGGTCCATCATGGAAAGCTTCTCCACTGATTTGTGCCATAAGTAAACACTGGATAATGAAAGGAAATAAATAACCATTGCTAAGACTCAGGATGACAGACTGGAACTCAGCATGTGTCCTGATTTACAGATCTCCAAAAGTGCCAAATTCGAAACACAGCAATCACGTCAAGAACTACAATATTGTAGAGAAAGAAACAGTTCAGTTGATTGAGTACTTACCAATCTATCACTTCAAGTTTTTATGCTAGCTATGTTGGATTATCAATACACATTCTTGACTGATATAAATTCCAACAACATCTCTCCTAGGGAAAAATGTTATGTACAAAAATGAAATGATTGCCTTTTGAATATACATTGCAACAGAACAAAGAACAGCTCTGTTGCAATTTCTGCACTGAACTTACAGTCAGAATTAGAAGTTACTGTGAGTAAATTTTAGAGAAAAAAACTTGACAATTTAATCTGTAAATGTTGATTGCCACAACTTTAA
Organism: Plecotus auritus; assembly: GCF_963455305.1. Lineage (NCBI taxonomy): Eukaryota > Metazoa > Chordata > Mammalia > Chiroptera > Vespertilionidae > Plecotus > Plecotus auritus. The sequence goes on from NC_137784.1 coordinate 23,959,705, forward strand.
TTTCCTCAGCTGAGGTCATATCAATGGGTGAAGAGTAGCATATATTTAACTATGGTCAACTGTAAGGAAAATGATCCCAAATGAAATTAAGACAAGGAGCTCTGAACTATTTTTTAGGGCGAGAAAAAATGCGAGAATCACAATGCACTGTTACTTGAGGCTAAAATAGTCAACAAAATGTTAGGCATGAAAAACTGAAATAATGATAGTTGCACAAACCAAAGAATTGCCGTGAAGATAAAGTTCAAAAATCAATAAAAGCATCAAGGACAACACTAAAGCAAGGTGTTATTGCTTCTCCATATAGAGAAGCTTCAAAAATGAATTGTAGTCATCAGCAAGCATTCCTGATCTGCTAGGAATACACTGCGGATCTCAGTGATTCCCCCAAGTACACAAGAGTTCCAGGTAGAATACATCTGGCTGGAAGAGTTAAAGTGCAGGTAAATAAACCCTTTGAGGTCATATGAATGGGTGAAGAGTAGCAGATATTTAACTATGGTCAACTGTAAGGAAAATGATCCCAATTGAAGTTAAGACAGTGAGTTCTGAATTATTTGTTAGGACCAGAAAAAAATGTGAGAATCATAACGCACTGGTCCTTGAGGCTAAAATAGTCAACAGAACGTTAGGTATGATCAAGAAGGGAACTGAAGACAAAGAAACCACCGTTATCCTACTCTTGTACAAAGTTAGGATACAACTATACCCTAAGGAATGTGAGCCTGTTTCAAAAATTGCCATTTAAAGACTTACAAGGAGCCAAGGAAAGTGATAGTAATATAACTAAAATTATATGGAATATTAAGATTTATTCCTCCTACTTCCACAAGGCATTTAAACATGATTCTATAGAAGGTTATCTATAATTAAGATCTGCAAAGAGGAGTCTTAAGTTAAACCCATTAAGAAGAGGAAGAAGCAAATATGCTAACCATGAAGTCAAAGGTAGCCAGTGGGAATGGACATTTGCTCTATTTAGGAACAGGAGAGGAGGAATGTGGTTGCTGTGCAAACACAGAATAAAATGTCTAAAACATTTTGGACCAAAAAGCTGAAAAGAGAGGGGAGTTACAGGCACATGATTAAATCCTAGCCACTATGACTACTTTTGATATCTGCTTCTTCTCTAAATCCTGAAAAGCTAGAATTCAGGAAAAGCCAAGAATTTAGTTTAAATTCATGGAAAGCAGACCAAGAATAAATGATTAAGTTAAATATTTTATAATATTAATATAGCAGTTAAAGTTAGTTTGAAGATGGCAAAGATCAGTAATTTAATGCAGTCAGTTCACTCTCTGTACAATGGGGATAATAATAACAGGAAGATTAAAGAAATAATGGACACAGGGCCCTAAGCAGGGTATCTGGCTGCTAGCTATCTCTCAATTATAGGGGTAAAAGTGGGCAGTCATGTACTTTTATAACACCACTGGACTTCTCAAATCTTGAGCTATAAAGCAAAGGGGGTGGGTAGATTGGATAATTCCTGGGGTTCTTTCCAGCTCTAAAAGTCTATGAAATACATGTTCCTTGATGTTTCTGTCAGGGATAGAGGTTCAAGGTTATTGGGAAGAACAGTCACCCTAGTGCCTGGATGAATAAATAGCAGATCAATAGCCATATATGGATCCCCTGGATGCACCATTAGTATGATTCAGCTTGGCAATCTTATATTCAGTTATGATGAAATTCAATTAAAATAAACTCAAGCCAACCTAAAAAAAATCCTTTTTACATTTTTTTGTATTAAAGCATAGTTGACATATGACATTATTTTACTTCCAAGTGTAAAATATAATGATTTGGTATTTGTATACTATATTATAAAATGACCACCACAAGAAGTCTAGTTAATACCCTAAAGTTCTTCCTTTCTGTGGTGATAATATTTTTCTGTATATTGATAGAGGTGTGTATCACACAGGTGTGCCCATTAATACTCATTAAATGGTACTGAAGAGGAACAGAATATGCTATCCCACAATATGTCATTTTGGAATATTGATTATTTAGAATTAAAGTTACTGAAAAAAAGCTAGTGCAAGGACACTCTGATCTCCTTTGTCCCCCTGAAAGCAGAAAATGAATCTCCCATGTGAAAGGTACCCTCTCTGTACCAGGAGAGTGGAACAAAGGCATACTTATCACTAGAGATAGGGAATTCTGGGACAACAAGTCTGTGTAACAAACCTTGTTACTTCCTCACTAATTTACTACCCCAAGCCCTAACTTCTCTGTCTTGTCAATTCTTCACAAATGCATTGTTTCTTTGTCTAAAAGGTATAAAAGCTGCCTGCTCTGGCCACTTCTAGGAGCTCCTATATATACGAAATTAAATTTGTTTTTCTCTTGTTAATCTATTTTATATCAATTGTATTTTTAAACTAGCCAAAAAACCTACCAGGGAAGAAGGGAAAAGTTTTCTCCACTACTGTTTACATAAGATTTGTGCACTTGACACTGTGTAAATTTTCCTGAAAGCAAACAAACAAAAATAACTATAAATGCATATTGAGCTCTAGTTAATGATATGCATGCTGAAGTGTTTAGGTGTAAAGAGTACTGATGTTTCCAAACTTACTTTGAAATGCATCAGAAAATAATAAAGAATTGATAGGCAGATAAATGGATGAAGTGAGAGCAGATTTAGATGGTGGGTTCATGGGCATTCATTGTATAATTCTTTCAGCTTTTCTGTGTATTTGAATTTCTCATAATAAAATGTTAGATAAAATGCTCTCTCACAGCAAGCACAAAGCAGGGTGTTACTTAAGCAGCTTTCTAAGTCATTAAGATTACTTTCCAATTAAGAAAACAATACCATCTGTGGAATAAGAAAGCTTAAAACATAGTAAACAGCATTTATAGGAGTGGAAATGATACAATGTTTTGCTCAAAGTCACACCCAATGTGTATGGATAGGAGCTGAAAATAGAATTCAGACAGATCTCTTAATTTTCTAATCAACATACTGTCAAAAACCACGTTACCTCCTTTAATGTATGCTGACTATTCTAATAGAAAAAAATGGGCTAGTCCTCTGAAGAAAGCTCACTCTTCTGTTTTGGTTATAGAACATAGGAAATGTGTGTTGGTTTCCATAGTGAAAGATGAATTAAACTAAAAGGAGGACTGCATTTTTGCCACTGGTTGGAAAGTCAGAGATTTAGAGAAAATACTAACATTCACTCATAATGAAATGTGTAAGCTATTTTTATTAATTACATAAACAGGTTGATTTTGAAATATATATATATATATATATATATATATATATATATATATATATATATATATATATATATATTGATTTCAGGGAGGAAGGGAGAGAGAGATAGGAATACCAATGATGAGAATCACTGATAGGCTGCCTCCTGCACTCCCCCTATTGGGGATTGAGTCCACAACCCTGATCAGAATCAAACAGTGACCTCCTGGTTCATAGGTCAATGCTCAACCACTGAACCATGCCAGCTGGGCAATTTTGAAGTATATTATTTAATCATTAAAAAATAAACTAAAATGAATTAATTAAATAAAATGGCTTCCTTTGGCAGGGGCGAGTTATTGGTTAAGATGAAAGCTTGAAGTTGAGGGAAACGCTTGATCTATAGTTGTACAAAAATATTTCAGTTTATAATCCTAGGTCACTCACAAGATACAGAAAAGAAACTCTAGACATAATATAGATAACAACATATTGCTGGACAATCATGTGTCTGGCATGCCTCAGTCATCAACTAATTAAATACCAAATGTAGAAAATAAAGTACTCACAATTCGAAAGGGTTCAGAAAGAGTTAATTAAACTGGAACTAAAGGTGGTGTCAGGTGGGTACTAGACTTATAAAGATGATTATTTTGCAAGTTATATGTCTAATCACTGTGTTGTACATCTGAAACTACTATAATATTGTATATCAACTGTAATTGAAACAATTTTTTTAATAGGAAAGAAAGTAAATCGGAGCTAAAGGGTACCATTATAATTCTAGCACCACGGATTTACTATTGTGTTATCAGCATGTGATTCAGACAATAAAACTCAATCTTCACTGTAAATTTGCACATCTAAACTGATGCATTTGTTGGAATATAAATATGTGTAAAGTATGTAGAAAAAGGCATTATTTTTCTCTCTGAACACAAATTAAATTTCAGCCCTGTGCCTATCACTCAAAATTTTATTTGACAAGTGCTGAAAATTCAAGTTGTACTTGGAAATCAAAATGGGCTTACTCATTTTCACAAATACACTCCACAGTCTAGTCATCCACTTTAAAGGATAAAAATAAATACATATAAAACAATTATTTGAACAGAAACTATGGGCTAAAAAGCAAAATGGCAAGTATTATCTATTGATGGACTTTTCTTTATTTCCAGTCTCCCTTACCTTCTTTTCAGGTTTAGGCATCTCTCTTACCCATGCCTAATTCCCTCTCTACACTCAGTATGCCAATTGCTTCCACTACCTAAGAGAACTGATTCTCTTTTTCGCCCATCCTGTATCTTCAATCTCAGTATAGAACCTCATCTAAAAAGAAAAGAAACAAAAATTCTTTCTTCTGGCTCTACACCCCATCTGGCCAATCCAATGCCTTTCTCTTTCATGGAAATGTTTTATACCAGCGCTGCTTAAACAATGGTTTGTGTCTCAGCAGCATCAGCATCAGCATCAGCATCAGCATCAGCATCATCTGGGAACTTGTTAGAAATGCAGTATCTCAGGCCCCACCCCTGACCTACTGAATAGAATCTGCATTTTTAAACAAGAGGCCTTAGGTGATTTGTACCCACATTAAAGTTTGAGAGGCATTGGTCTACACTCACTATACCACACATATCCTTCTCAATTACTGCATTTTGACTTATAACACTGAAATTACTTTTGATAATGATTACTTTTAAGTTACTAAAGCATTGGAGATTCTAAAGTCTACTTTTCCAGACCCCCCTTCCGTATTTTCCATCACTGATGAACCTTCCTTGAAGCCTTCTCCTTTTGATTAACCCGGAAACATCTATTTTAGATTTTATTCTGTCTCTTTGGCTACTCCTCAGCCTCCTCTGCTTAAATGCTACTATTACTTTGGGGTCTCCTTTTGACCTTTTCTTTTCACTTTATATATTTTCTCTGGTAAGTTTATTTATATTGTTTTCTTTACTACCTTTACAATGATCATAACTATATCTGCATTTTAAGCTAAAATCTCCTTAGCTTGATATCCATATTGCCAAACCTCCACTAAATATCTTTTAAATACTCAACATATCCAAAATTGATCCCATCATCTTCACCCTTTTCTCTTAATCACTGACACACATCTGTTCCTCTACCTCATCATTCTAGGAGAAACTTCCAAATCATACTTAGTTCCTCTCTCTTCCTTATCCTTTAACCAAGTTTCCAAGTCATTTATTCAACCTCATTAATTGCTCTTCCAACCTCTTTATCATCCAGTTGTCTCTTCCCTAGACTGTTTTAATTAAAAGCTTTCTGATGCTCTGTCTTATTTAATGATCATAACCTCGCCTGCACATTTGAATCAACTAGAGAGACTTAAAAAAAATACCCAATGTCTGGGCCTTATTCTCAAAAGATTTTGATTTAGTTGGTTTGGGGTAGAATCCCGGCACTGGAATTTTTTTTTTTTTTGAAAGCTGCCCCTAGTGATTCTGATATGCAGCCAGGACTGAGAACCACTGCTCTAATACTAGCTTTTGCACTCCCCACCCACCTTCAGGACTCTGGTCAGAGAAGGCTTTTAAAGATGAAAATCTGAGTTTGTCATCACTTATTACATTTCTTTAATGTCACCCTTCCATTGTTTTCAGAATAAAATAAAAACTCATGACCTTACAAGATCTTTTGTAATATATCCATTGTTTATGTTTCCCCTTTCTTTATTTCCATTGCCTGTTGTAAACTCTACACTCCAGCTTTAAAGTCCTCTCTATGCACTATGTTACTACATGTCTCACATGTATCTCTAATTTTCCTCGGCCCAGAATATTCTCTAACCTTTTTCACTCTGCAGCATTCTGCTCAAAAGTCACTATGTAATACCTTAATCAATAAAGTTAAAAAAGTCACTGCCATAGTCATTTTTTCCCCTGAACATTTTCTTTCGCTCTACCCACGCATTATTTCAGGGGCTTGGGTAGGGTACCCTGCCTTATGGTTTCAAGAGCACTCTGTTCTTGCCTTACCTCTGAACACACTGATTATACTATTTGGCAACTGTTTACTGTCTGTAAATAGAACTCTGAATGGTAATTACTTGAGGAAAGAGAATGTGTTTTTATACTCAGGACCAACACAAATTTGGCATATAGGAGGGTGTAAAGAAATGTGTGGAAAAGGAGAACACAATTTTTAAGCCACAAACAATAATTTGTGTGCTACTGAAAAAACAAAAAAATCACAAACATACAATATATAAGCAAAACTAATATATACAACTAGCCAATGTTATAAAAATAAAGTACATGTTCAAATTTTTTAGACTGTGAAAATGGGGCTTCTGTCTTAAAAGGAAGAGAGCAAATGAATTAATGAAGTATAGCTTAAATGGATTCTTTTAAAAATATTTAAAAATATTTTTATTGATTTCAGAGAGGAAGGAAGAGCGAGAGAGAGAGAGAAAGAGAGAGAGAGAAGAGAGAGAGAGAGAGAGAGAGAGAGAGAGAGAGAGAGAGAGAGAGAGAGAAGCATCAATGATGAGAGAGAATCATTGATCAGATGCCTCCTGCATGTCCCCACTGCGGATTGAGCCTGAAGTCCGGGCATGTGGCCTGACTGGGAATCTAACCTTGACCTCCTGGTTAATAGGTCAACACTCAACCACTGAGCCACACCTGCTGGGCCAATTGATTCTTTTAAATGCTTCTCCAGAAGAGCAAAATGTGATATTAAAAATAAATACAGATCAATTATAGTTCATTTGACACATGTACTGTTATTAAGACAAACACAGGCTCAGTGATATAAAATATATTTTAGATTAAAATATTGGCTGAAAAGCCAGAAAGGAAAGTGTCTGAAAGACTTGCACTGCTGTTCCCTAGCCCCATTTTGAGATAATCATTGCTTATTTAAACCTCAGCAACTCATGAATGTTACAGTAAATGGTGTGACATATGGGGAAGATAAAAGTAACTACTTCCCTATTCTAATGACCCCAATTCAAGTGAAAACTAATGTCATAGAAAATATGTAAATAAACACTAAACATTAGTGTAGCAACTACTAAAATAGTACAGCAGGTCCTAAAATGAAATGCTTGAGTTTACAAGAAACAACAAAAAATTTTGTATATATGGCTCCCACTTCTTCCATTTACCTCTGGGTACATTATAACTATATATCAGAGAAGAAAGAGCCAGGAGAGAGACAATACCTTGGTGAAACATATAGCTAAGAAATACAGGGACAGAATATGTAACTGCCTTAATTTTAAGAGGAAATTCTTCTTCTTAAATAGAATTTCTAGAATAAAAGAAGAAATAGAAAAATTTTAAATGAGGTAATCTATGTGAAAAGTGCTTTATAAATAGCAAAGCTGTCAGCCAACATAAGTTGTTTTTATATTCTTTAAAATATGTCTTTTAAACAAAACCAAAGCAAAGACATGCATACATTTCCTGAACTTGTTTTTAAGCAAGATCATACTTTTGTTCTGGTAAGATGTGATAGAGCCATTTGATTTTCTGATAATGATTTGTTTTTATATACTTATTCATTTGTTTGTTCCTTTGTCTATCAATATTCACTCATTAAAAACTTTTTCTTGATAATCTACTATGTGTTGAAATTGAGTTAGAATATGTACAAAATCAAAGCTGCATAAGGAGTAATAAACATTTTTATAAGTAGACTACATAATTAAATATTCATATGCATTTAAAGTCTATGTCTTTAGGACAGAATCCACTTATTTGAAAGCATTACTCATTAGGAAGAAAAGCTAAAAGAGGGGATTTTCATATCTCCCAGTAGTAGTGTGAGTTATGGTAAAGGATTTTGGTCTTTGTTTTCAGTGCAATGGTAATCGACTAAAAGGTTTCATGCAGGGGAGTGACACAAGCTGACCTGGGTTTCAAAAGATGAATCATGCTGCTAACTAGAGAATAGATTAGAGAGGGAAGCAAGGAAAGATACAGAAACACCGAATACGATGCTAAGATAAAAGCTCAAGTAAAACCTGATGGTGACTGGTAGACTGAAAGATAAGAACAGATTACTAAAATATTTAAAAGATGAAATGTACAGGACTTTGGCTAAATTCTTCCCTCTGCATAAAATCTATTGCCTGGTTAGGATAGGTGCTTCATGGATGCTTATGATGGAAAATGAATGGGATTATGAAAATCTTGTAATTCTTTAAAGGGGTCTTAGAAACTCTGGCCCAGTCATAGAATGACTTTTCTCTCTCATGGGAAAAGATGGAACTAAGACTGTGACCACTGTTTTTCAGTAAGCTATACCTAAGTCACCATGCCCCTTCTAGAATACAGGCTACATGTAATATCTGAAAACTCGTACCTTAAAGCCTTTTTATTGGGAAATCTTACTTGCTTGACTTTTTATTCTTTTTGGCTTGATTTTAAAGTAAATTTTAGATAAACAGGAGAGGAAAGTTGACCCCTTTTGCATCACACAATGGTAAAAAATGTTGCTGTTGGGCATTGATGTGAAGCCACAATTCCATGTTGAATGTAAGGTTATAATGATCCCCAAAAGGAAAAGTAATGTAAACCATTTGCCACATTGAATGGATAAAGCAGGTAAGAGGTTAGAGGTGCCAATAGGAAAGCTATCATTCATATAGTGATAAATAACTGAAGCCATGAGTATAGGGACAAAGACAAAACCTTGGGACTGTTCTGGATAGAAGTAAACTAACTGCAGGAAACTGAACTGTGAGATTTGGGAAAGGTTACATTATCCCTCTGTTCAAATCAAAGGCTTTGGAGATGAAACTTGAGAAGTGGCCCATAGAATAAGCAAAGTGAACCTCTTGGGTGGTCACTGATAGATTCAGTGAAGCGGTTAGAGTATGGACCATAAGAGATTAGGTATAAAAGGAAATGAAAGAAATGTTTGTAGAGTTCACATTGGCAGTTAAAGAAGCAAAATCAGATAGAAAACTTGAGGGATATGAGTTGCCTCATTGTGGGAGCAAAGACTTAGAAGTATGGTACATATCATGGAGCCAAGTTAGTTAAAGAGGGTAGAAGGCTTTCACTTGAAATTTAACTTATAATACAAATCCTATCTAATAAAAGAGTAATATGCAAATTAACCATCACTCCGCTACACCCACAAGCCATGCCCACAAGCCACACCCACAAGCCACGCCCACCAGCCAATCAGGAGCAAATATGCAAATAAACCCAACCAAGATGGCTACGGCCACAGAGAGCAGGAGGGAGGCTTGGGTTTCCCCGGCAATGGAGGAAGCCAAGCTTTCCACCTGCCCTTGCCGGCCTAGGCCTCCACTCAAGGCTACAAAGTTTCAATGATAGGAGATACATAAACCCAAACAGAAATGGCGGCAGCCACGGAGCTGGAAAGAGCAGGAGGCTAGGGTTGCCCGCGGCGATGGAGGAAGCCAAGCTTTCCACATACCCTGGCCGGCCCAGGCCTCCGCTCCAGGCTACAAAGTTTCAATTGTAGAAGATAAATAAACTCCAGATACCAGGGCCTCCACTTGGGTCGCTGGGGGGCGTGGCCGGCCTGCAAACCACCACAGGCCCCTCGCCCAGGCCGCCCCACACCCCAAGGAAACCCCCACCCTGATCCGGGACACCCTTCAGGGCAAACCAGCTGGCCCCCACCCATGCACCAGGCCTCTATCCTATCTAATAAGAGAGTAATATGCAGATTGACCATCACTCCAACACACAGGATGGCTGCCCCCATGTGGACACAAGATGGCCGCCACAAGATGGCCAGCAGGGGAGAGCAGCTTGGGGGGACCAGGCCTGCAAGGGAGGGCAGTTAGGGGTGACCAGGCCTGCAGGGGAGGGCAGTTAGGGGAAAACAGGCTGGCAGGGGAGCAGTTAGGCATCAATCAGGCTGGCAGGGGAGTGGTTAGGGCAGGGGTGGGCAAACTTTTTGACTCGAGGGCCACAATGGGTTCTTAAACTGGACCGGAGGGCCGGAACAAAAGCATGGATGGAGTGTTTGTGTGAACTAATATAAATTCAAAGTAAAGGAGCGGAGGGGAGAGCAAGAGAACCGTATGGAACAGCCGGATCCGGCCCGTGAGCCGTAGTTTGCCCAAGGCTGGGTTAGGGGGTGATCAGGCTGGCAGGCAGAAGCGGTTAGGGGCAATCAGGAAGGCAGGCAGGCGAGCAGTTGGGAGCCAGCAGTCCTGGATTGTGAGAGGGATATCCGACTGCCTCTTGGACATTCCTCAAGGGGTCCCAGATTGGAGAGGGTGCAGACTGGGCTGAGAGACACACACCCCCATGCACGAATTTTGTGCACTGGGCCTCTAGTGTATGATAAAATGAAAAATTTTGTAAATGACTAGACTTGAAGATTCTGCTCATCAGCCAGTTAGGTTAAAATATGTATCCAGTCACTCCAAACTTACACTCTTAATCTGATTCTTTTTTTAAAATATATTTTTATTGATTTCAGAGATTAAGGGAGAGGGAGAGATAGAAACATCATTGATGAGAGAGAATCATCTATCGGCTGCCTCCTGCATACCCCCTACTGGGGATTGAGCCCACAACCTGGGCATGTGCCCTGATGGAATTGAACCGTGACCTCCTGGCTCATAGTTTGATGCTCAACCATTGAACTATGTCAGCTGGGCTTGATCTGATTCTTTAAAGGAGTTCATTACTTATGAAATCTTTTAAAGTTTTATTTTCCCTAAGTTCTGCCATCTTTCCTGCTTTTCAATTATTTCCACCAAAACTACTCCCCTCCACTCTGAGTTTACCAATATTCTCCTTGGCTGCTTCAGACTCTCTAGTTTTCCTATCTCCCAGGGTCCACTTGAAAGCACTTACTTATTACATGCAACTAGTAACAGTGGAAAGTTCCAGCTTGGAACAAACTCATCTTTACCTTAGTCATCATAGGAAAGTTAATGTTGGCTCCAATGACAAGGATGCCCCCATATCTTTCTCTTGGCTAGTGTGCAGTTACCATGTTATTTTTGAAAATTAGAAATATTCATGGTATGAAGTAGCAAAAATTATGCACACTGACTAATATGTTAGCTGAAGATTTGTATACATATTATATCAATTTGAATACAGTTTGATAACAGATTTGTCCTTAGGCATTTTTGTACACACAAAGTATGTTAAATTATCTCAAGACAGGCATCAGCAAGAGTTCAAAACAAAGTTAGTATAGTTATTTCCCCAAATAAATGCAATTTGATGTGAACCTGCCTTGCTACCAGTCCCAGTGGTATTAATGACCTTCTAATTTTATTGTTTTATTTTTTATATCATTTTATTATTTTTATATTAAATCTGTCTCTTGCTGCCTAATAACCTGTTATTTGGAACTGAATGAAGGGGTTGTTTATTTCCCCTGAGTCCAAATCTTCTTATATAGCCTCTTTATTATTCTATTCATTGTGAATATTTAAAAAAATACAAAGCTGAATAACTAATGTGAAAGGTTCGTGAAAATCTCCATACAAGACATCATCATCCTAATTGGTTTATAACCTGCTGTGCTGAATAGTTCTTCCATGCATAGTTATTTTCTTAACCTTAAAAATGAAAATTTCTATGTTGTGAAAACTAACCAACAATAAGAAAAGTCTAAAAAATTAAAAAAAAATAGGTTCAGCAATGACCCTGGAACCCTCAGACACCTTTGTGTAATTGACCGAAGGAAATTATCTACAAGGTACCATGTGCTTACAAAGCTTTAGTTCATATTTTAGTAATTGTAATGGAACTAAGAATTCAGGATGCTAAACCCACATATCCCTTCAATTTTATGTGAAAGAAAAACTAAAGGAATAAATAATGATTAAAAGGAAACACTTACATAGAAGTAGATGGTAGAAAAGATAATAAAGTAAAGGTTAAGAAGAGAGATAAGGAAGAATTATCATTTCTCAAAAGTTGTTCTAAATTGTGTTCAAAAGTAGATGTTGCTGACAATAGGAAAAACTGGTGAACTCTTAAAGATTGATAAATATGTAAAAATGTTCCACAATTGGTATGATTCCGAAAAATCAATGCATGCTTATATTTCAGGTTTCTGAGAAAACTTGGAATAACATTAAGTATGTGTATTTATACATTGCTTTTGAAACATTTGAGCTTTCCTAAAAAATGTACTTACTTTGTTCCTACCCCAAACTTACTGAGTAAAATCTTCTGGTTCTTGGGTACAATATAAACAGATATACTATAGCATATCCGTGGTATTAAAATTTCATCGGGGATGGTGATTAGAAAGAAAAGTCTAAGAAGACTTCTTAGAGTGTGATGATGAATAAAAGGTTAAGAAACAACATACTAGTATAGTATACTTTAACACATTTTCCATATTTAAAAGGAATGCATTTTGTTGTTACAAATTGGGTAAAAAGAGAGATAATAAAGGAAAAAATTAAGTTCACCTAAGTTCCACCAGTGATAGCTATTATATATTTTGAGGTATATCCTTCCAATTATAATTTGTCTTGCTGGCTCTCCCTGTTACTCCCCCCCCCCAACAAAGTTAGAGTCTGGCATAAATAATTTTATATTCTACTTTTAAAACAACTTAGCATTGCCTGGCTGGTGTGGCTCAGTGGTTGAGCATTGACCCACAAACCAAGAAGTCACTGGTTCAATTCCTGGTCAGGGCACATGCCTGGGTTGTGGGCTTGATCCCCAGTAGGGAATGTCTCTCTCATCAATGTTTCTGTCTCTCTATCCCTCCCCCTTCATCTCTCTCGAAAGTCAATAAAAATGTACTTTAAAAAAAAAGTCAATTGCAATAAAAATATAATAAGCTGGCTAAGCCTTGGACAACTTCTTAAAAATGCAGATTCCTAAGGTCTTCTTATCAGGTCTGAATTGCCACTAGGGCTGGAAATCTTTGTGAAAAGAGTTGTTGTGTAAGTGTTTGGGTGATGAAGTACCCCAGCTTAATCAAATGAGTAATGAGTAGTAATGTGACTAATACAAAACCCAAACTATTGATTTATATCTACTTAGTATACCATAGTTTTATATTGCTCTATAATAGACAATGTGGGGGAGGAGGAAGGTAAGTCTGCATATGTGTATATGTGTGTGTGTGTGTGCATGTGTGTGTATATGGTGGAACCTGTTACACAAAATCAAAAAGATGAGCCAATTATGTCTTTGGTACCATCTGAGATAAATTATCTATTTCTCTAACAATAGTAAAGTTGGGCAGTTTATCCAGCTCGCCTCATTTTATGCACCATCCAATCTAATAAAAGAGTAATATGCAAATTGACCATACCTCCACTATACCCACAAGCCACATCCACCAGCCGATCAGGAGCGAGTATGCAAATTAACCCAAACAAGATGGTTGCAGCCATGGAGAGAGCAGGAGGCTTGGGTTTCCCCGGCAATGGAGGAAGCCAAGCTTTCCGCCTGCCCTGGCCTGCCTTGGCCTCCACTTAAGGCTACAAAGTTTCAATTATAGAAGATAAATAAATCCCAACAAAAATGGTGGCAGCCACAGAGCTGGAGAGAGCAGGAGGCTTGAGTTGCCCTCGGCGATGGAGGAAGCGAAGTTTCCACAGCCCTGGCCTGCCTTGGCCTCCACTTAAGGCTACGAAGTTTCAATTATAGAAGATAAATAAATCCCAACAGAAATGGCTGCGGCCACGGAGCAAGCAGGAGGCTTGGCTCTGCTGAAGGCTACAAAGTTTCAATTATAGAAGATAAATAAATCCCAGATACCAGGGCCTCCACTTGGGCCACTGGGAGGCATGGCCAGCCTGCAAACCACCACAGGCCCCTCACCCAGGCCGCCCATGCCCCAAGGGAACCCCCACCCTGAACTGGGACATCCTTCAGGGCAAACCAGCCAGCCTCTACCTGTGCACCAGGCCTCTATCCTATCTAATAAAAGAATAATATGCAAATTGACTGTCACTCCAACATACAAGATGGCTGCCCCCATGTGGACACAAGATGGCCGCCACAAGATGGCCAGCAGGGGAGGACAGTTGGGAGGGACCAGGCCTGCAAGAGAGGGCAGTTGGGGGCGATCAAGTCTGCAGGGGAGGGCAGTTTGGGGTGACCAGGCCAGCAGAGGAGGGAAGTTGGGGGCGACCAGGACTGCAGGGAAGGGCAATTGGGGGGGACCCAGGCCTGTAGGGGAGAGCAGTTAGGGGGGACCAGGCCTGCAGGGGAGGGCAGTTAGGGGCAAACAGACTGGCAGGGGAGCAGTTAGGCATCAATCAGGCTGGCAGGGGAGTGGTTAGGGTGTGATCAGGCTGGCAGGCAGAAGCAGTTAGGGGCAATCAGGAAGGCAGGCAGGCAAGCAGTTGGGAACCAGCAGTCCTGGATTGTGAGAGGGATGTCTGACTGCCCGATCCAGGATCGGGCCTAAACGGGCAGTCAGACATCCCTTGAGGGGTCCCAGATTGGAGAGGGTGCAGGCTGGGCTGAGGGACACCCCCCAATGCATGAATTTTGTGCACCAGGCATCTAGTCCTTTAATAATACCTTATTACTCTTCTTTCAATACTTTGGGTCACCATCAAACCTTACGAACTATAATTTGGTCTTCTGCATAGTCCTCATTGGGGAGGGCACTGTGATAGCCTTATGTTGTGTTATAAAATAATAATTTATTATCTCTTCTTTCAAATGATTTATAAACCAGTCTCTTATGAGTTTGTGCAGAATGGGTCAGTCCTCTCAGAGCCTGATTACCTGAAGGTGAACTTTGAAAATCTAGTTGTTGGCTATGCAGACATTAGACTTGTGATAACACACCATATACTATGAACACTCTCAAAGACCTCCTTATGAGATTCTTCCTGAAATTATTTACATAATTAATAATTTTTAAAAACCATCAAACAACAGCTAATGAAAAACTAATCCATGAACCTGAAGTGTGTATTTTTCTTTGGTTGTACCTATATTCTAAACTTTTTATTTTAACAGACATTAAGAAGCCAGAAATCTTTGACCATTGGTAATGGTAGTCAATATAAAATCCTGGTTGATTGGCTACAGACAAGAAAGGTTTTTTTTAAAACCACATCCTTTTTCTTTTTTATAAGGTTTCTAGAAATTATTTATTTTATTCTCAAAATATTTCCTCAGCAGAATTTAGTAATATTCAGATACAATTAAAACAATCACTAGCTAAGTACAAATTAGGTACCAAAATCAATCTAAAAACATGCTGGAGGAATATACATCTGCTGAAAAATGGTTTCCCTTTATGTTCCCACTCCCATCTAAATGTTATTAGGGAAAAGTCTGTTGCTATGGAAACATTCAATTTGGCACCATCTGTATTCAAAATTCAATTGCTGGAAGCCTTCAGCCAATTGCTGGTTTTTAATTGGCAGACCTTCCCAGAATGCTTTACAAATCTTTTTATAGATAGCCAATCCATGAAGCATAAAGCATCAAGAAGGTTCACAATGCAAGCCTCACTCCATTATCTTAAGATAATACTTCTAATAACTATGTATGTTGTCAGATGGGTATGAGATTTATTGGGATGATCCCTTAGTAAGTTATATAATGTCTAATCACTGGGTGTACACCTGAAACAAATATAAGACTGTATGTCAACGGTAATTGAAAAACAAAAAGTGATTTAAATAAACTTTAAAAAAAATGTGAGTTTTCAAAGCATTAGGCCTTCTGGTAATTACTTAGCATGGGGTTAATGCCTACAGTTTAATGCCAAGTTGTTCTGTTTTTGCCTAATGGATTTCTCATTCAAAGAAACTTACATAGCAGTACATAGTTCAAATAGAAAACAAATATATGAAAGTTAAGAATGCATATTTTGGAATCAGCCAGACTTGAGCTCAAATATTAATTGGAACACTTGTTATCTACTTTACCTTGAATTGCTAAGTCCCATTTTCTCCATTTGTAAAAGATCTATTATGAGGACTGTAAAGTATGCATTTTGGGAAAAAGACATATTTCACATACACTATAATGGCATTTGAAAATTTGTTGATTTATGTGGTCTTGAAGAATATTCCCCTGGAATAGAAAAAGTCTATATAAGTAATGTTAAAATTTGCAGGAGAGGCCCTTGCTGGTTTGGCTCAGCAGTTGAGTGTCAACCCATAAACCAGGTCACGGGTTGATTCCTGGTCAGGGCACATGCCCACATTGCAGGCTTGACCTCCAGTAGGGGGCATGCAGGAGGCAGCCAATCAATGATTCTCTTTCATCATTGATGTTTCAATCTCTCTCCCTCTCCCTTCCTCTCTGAAATCAATAAAAATATATTTTATTTTTTTTCTTTTCTTTTCTTTTTTCAAATTTTTATTAAGGTATTATATGTGTACATATCTTACCATTGCCCCCCCCCACCCCACTCCCATACCTGCCCTCACCCCCCAATGTTTTGCATCCGTTGGTTACTCTTATATGCATGCATACAAGTCCTTCAGTTGATCTCTTATTTCCCCCACCTCTCCCTAACCTTACCGCTGTAATTAGACACTCTGTTTGATGCTTTACTGCCTCTGTAACTATCTTTTGGTTCATCAGTTTATAATGTTTTTCATTATCCCTAAATGAGTGAGATCATGTGGTATTTTTCTTTCATTGACTGGCTTATTTCACTTAGCATAATGTTCTCTAATTCCATCCAGGTGTCTACAAATGGTAGTAATTCCTTCTTTTTTATGGCAGCATAGTATTCCATTGTGTAGATGTACCATAGTTTTCTGATCCAGTCATCTGCTGACGGGCACCTAGGCTGTTTCCAAATCTTAGCTATTGTAAATTGTGCTGCTATGAACATAGGGGTGCATATATCCTTTCTGATTGGTGTTTCTGGTTTCTTAGGATATATTCCTAGGAGTGGGATTACTGGGTCAAATGGGAGTTCCATTTTCAGTTTTTTGAGGAAACTCCATACTCTTCTCCACAGTGGCTGCACCAGTCTGCATTCCCACCAGCAGTGCACGAGGGTTCCTTTTTCTCCGCATCCTCGCCAACACTTGTCGTTTGTTGATTTGTTGATGATAGCCATTCTGACAGGTGTGAGATGGTATCGCATTGTCGTTTTGATTTGCATCTCTCGGATAATAAGTGACTTTGAGCATGTTTTCATGTGTCTCTTGGCCTTCCTTCTGTCTTCTTTCGAAAAGATTCTATTTAGGTCCGTTGCCCATTTTTTTATTGGATCATTTATCTTCCTTTTATTAAGTTGTATAAGCTGCCTGTAGATGTTGGAAATTAAACCTTTATCAGTGATACCATTTGCAAATATGTTCTCCCATACAGTGGGGTTTCTGGTTGTTTTGTTGATGGTTTCTTTTGCTGTGCAAAAGCTTTTTATTTTGATGTAGTCCCATTTGTTTATTTTCTCTTTGGCTTCCATTGCCCTAGGGGCAGTATCACTGAAAAAGTTCTTTTGGCATATGTCTGAGATTTTGCTGCCTGAGGATTCCTCTAGTATTTTTATGGTTTCCCGTCTTATATTTAAGTCCTGTATCCATTTTGAGTTTATTTTTGTGTATGGTGTAAGTTGGTGATCTAGTTTCATTTTTTTGCATGTATCTGTCCAATTTTCCCAACACCATTTATTGAAGAGACTCTCTTGGCTCCATTGTATGCTCATGCCTCCTTTGTCAAATATTAATTGCGCATATTGGTTTGGGTCGATATCTGGATTCTCTATTCTATTCCATTGATCTATATGTCTGTTCTTGTGCCAGTACCAGGCTGTTTTGAGGACAGTGGCTTTGTAATACAGCTTGAAATCTGGTATTGAGATCCCGCCTACTTTATTCTTCTTTCTCAGGATTGCTGTGGCTATTCGGGGTCTTTTTTTTATTCCAGATGAATTTTTGGAGAGTTCTTTCTAGGTCTGTGAAATATGCTGTTGGTATTTTAATGTGGAGTGCATTGAATCTATAGATTGCTTTGGGTAGTATGGACATTTTGATGATGTTGATTCTACCAATCCATGAACATGGTATGTTCTTCCATCTGTTTACATCTTCCTCTATCTCTTTTTTCAGTGTCCTGTAGTTTTCCGCATATAGGTCTTTTACCTCCTTGGTTAGGTTTATTCCTAAGTATCTTAATTTTTTTGGTGCGATGGAAAATGGGATTGCTTTTTTAGTCTCTCTTTCTGTAAGTTCACTGTTGGTGTATAGAAATTCCATAGATTTCTTGGCGTTAATTTTGTATCCTGCTACCTTGCCGAATTCATTTATTAAGTCTGTTAGTTTTTTGATAGAGTCTTTTGGGTTTTTTATGTACAATATCATGTCATCTGCAAATAAGGACAGCTTTACTTCTTCTTTTCCAATTTGGATGCCTTTTATTTCTTCTTCTTGTCTAATTGCAATGGCTAATACTTCCAGTACTATGTCAAACAGGAGTGGTGAGAGTGGGCATCCTTGTCTTGTTCCTGTTCTTAGGGGAAATGGTTTTAGTTTTTGCCCATTGAGTATGATGTTAGCTGTGGGTTTATCATATATAGCTTTTATTATGTTGAGGTATGATCCTTCTATTCCCACCTTGTTGAGAGTTTTTATCAAGAAAGGGTGTTGGATTTTGTCAAAAGCTTTTTCTGCATCAATTGATATGACTATGTGATTTTTATCTTTCAATTTGTTTATGTGATGTATCACATTTATTGATTTTCGGATATTGAACCATCCTTGCATTCCTGGGATAAACCCTACTTGGTCATGGTGTATGATCTTTCTGATGTACTGCTGGATCTGATTTGCTAGAATTTTGTTGAGGATTTTGGCATCTACATTCATGAGGGATATTGGCCTGTAATTCTCTTTCATTGTGTTGTCTTTATCTGGTTTTGGTATTAGGGTGATGCTGGCTTCATAGAAGGAGCTTGGAAGTGTTCCTTCCTCTTGAATTTTTTGGAATAGTCTGAGGAGGATAGGTTTTAGTTCTTCCTTGAATGTTTGGTAAAACTCTCCTGTGAAGCCATCTGGCCCCGGGCTTTTGTTTGCTGGAAGCTCTTTGATGACTGCTTCAATTTCTTCCATAGTTACTGGCATATTGAGCTGTTTAGATTCTTCATGATTGAGTTTTGGAAGGTTATATTTTTCTAGGAATATGTCCATTTCCTCCAGGTTGTCCAGTTTGTTGGAATAGAGTTGTTCGTAGTATTTTTTAACAATCCTTTGTATTTCGGCGGGATCTGTTGTTATTTCACCTCTTTCATTTCTGATTTTGTTTATTTGGGTCCTCTCTCTTTGCTTCTTGGTGAGCCTGGCTAGAGGTTCATCAATCTTGTTTATTCTTTCAAAGAACCAGCTCTTGGTTTTGTTGATCTTTTGTATTATTTCTTTGGTCTCTATGTCGTTTATCTGTGCTCTGATCTTTAATAAAAATATATTTTAAATAATTAGCAGGAGGGTTAACAAAGAGTACAATTATTTTTAAGTAAAGGGAGGTTATCAATGGATCTTGGAGAAATATAAAGACGTTCAAAGAAAATGGCTCAAAAATGTATGCACAGTTGTAGATCTGGTCATGATATTTTGATGGAACAGAATAGTAACTTGCCATAATTAAGCATTGGAATGGTTTCTTGGGAGGCTCTTTCAGCCCACCATGCTATAATTATGTGAATAGTGTGCCATAGCTAAACAGAATGAATGTGACCCTCTATTGTTACACAATGCAGCAGGCTTGCTCTCCCACCACCACCTTCCTATTGAACAGCTTCCCTTCCTTTTTAATAATTTTTAAAAGGCAACATTCCATACTTATTGCTCCTAGGTTACCACACACTTTCAAAAATCCATGTCTTTGACTAATTGTTAATTTTGGTATTATACAGATTTTTAAAGTTATCTAGTTAAATAATCTATTTCAGTGGCAATTAACTATAATACCGGTTCCAGTAAAAAAAAAATCAAAAAAAAATCAAGTGTTACCTTCATGTGTAATCTGACACAAATCCCTTTATATTGTTTTCTTTTCCATTAAAAAAAAAAACTATACAAGGTATGACATATGTTGAATAATCAGAACTTGGCATGTAAGAATAAAGACAACTTTATCTGCCTTAATTTCTCCCTTAAATCAGCTAAGGGGATAGTTCTTTTTTTTTTTTTTTAATATATTTTATTGATATTTTACAGAGAGGAAGGGAGAGGGATAGAGAGCTAGAAACATCAATGAGAGAGAAACATCGATCAGCTGCCTCCTGCACACCCCCCACTGGGGATGTGCCCGCAACCAAGGTACATGCCCTTGACCGGAATCGAACCCGGGACCCCTCAGTCCGCAGGCCGACGCTCTAGCCACTGAGCCAAACCGGTTTCGGCTAAGGGGATAGTTCTTCATCTGTCCATGGGTAAAAATATGGGCAGGTCTCATGTGCTTGCAGGCCATGGTAAGGTAATATAAGGTACTGTTGTCATTTTAAGACTAAAATTAGAATTTTCAATCCAATACATTAATGAATACTTCAAACTTAAATCACATATGTGACTTCTTGAGTAGTGGGTATGGTGAACCAATTTAGTATCCTGTTACAAATGGACGTGTGTGTTGAGACACTGTTAGACCAAAGTGCTCCAGTACTGAAAACAGAAGTAGAAGAAAGACTGTACCAGATGGTCTGTCTCTGAGGACTCTTCCAGTTCTGAAGGTCTATAATTCTTTGTTTCTAATATTTCCTCTGCTTGAAATGCATTTCTCTCAACTTTAAGGCCCAGCTGCAGATTCACTTCTTACAAGATATGTTCCACTATTACTTCAGTAGACAGTCAACACATCATATGAACCTATTTTGTGTCAAGCACTGGCCTAGGTTCTGGGGAACTGATAATGAAATAAAACACACACACTTCCTGCTCTCATGCAGCCAAGTCTCTTTTTCCTTTTGTGCTTCCATTTTACTTTGCTTGCACCTAGCATTTATGTTTTGCTTTTGTATAAAAGTTATTGTCTGTACATATTTCTCTCCCCCTTCATTATCAAACTATTTTACAATAGGATTCATATTTTATTCCACTTTATGTATTATTCCCCCTAAATGGTCACTAAACAATTATTAAGTTAAGTAATGAGCAATGAATAAATGCATGTATGTATAGAGGGGTAAAAGCCTAAATGAAAAAACTATATTGTTTATAGAAATTTTGTTTATATTTATTCTATGATATATATTATTCCTAATATTATTGTAATATCTTTACTCTTTCTACTTAATAACAAACACCCTAATGGAGAAGACTATATTATTGCTTTCTTGAAATACTATATAATTCCTTGCTTGATACCTTAAACACTATAAGTACATTTGATGAATAAATCTGTAAATAAAAATGTTAACATATTAAACTGATTTATGCCCTTCATATAATTTAAATATTAATGCAAAATCGTTAAGTAAGAAGATTAGGTCACGTTTAAAATATAACACAGCTATAACTTTTGGGGAATGAGTAAAATAATCTTTTACTCCAGATTGATTTCTTTGTGTAAATTGGGTCCTTGTTAAATATTTGCAGACTTACATATTAATAAAAGAAAGTCATCAATCTCATCAGTTCTGTTTCTTTTTAGAAGGAGTCAATCTGATATGGTAGTCAGACAGATAGACATGAGCAGAGTAGGAATGATAAGCCAGGTACAGAAAGAAGGTCACCTGGGCCGAAAGCCCTGGATGACTAGCAACAGGCAAAACTGGGAACATAAGTATTGCAGGGTGGGACTTTGCCCCCAGGATGACCTTTTTTTCCCTAGCAAATACTGGTCATGGGGTTTGGACCCCCTGACCTTTCATATTGCTGGTCATGTGGTTGGGATACTCCTTTGACCTTTCCTCCCCTCGAATGTCACCAGTCATGCAGTAGAGGAGGAACAAGGGGACTGGAGAATAACCTCATATGATTCCCTTGCATGACCACTCCTTAAGTATTAAGCCTTCAGGACAATGAGGTTCTGACCTACATCAAACAATCTTAGGAAGAAAGCCTCGAGTCTGTTGCCCACAGAGACAGAGTTTCCATGAAACTAGAGACAATATCTAGGCCTCAGCTGTGTTTCAGCTGCAGGTCCAGGAAAGCAGTAAAACCAGACAAAGTGATGCCACGGCCAACATCGAGACCAGCTGCAATGACTAATGACCTCCCTCAACCAATCAGTAGAAAGCATGACCCTGAAAGGACACACCTGTAAAAGCTGATGAATATTCTATTAAGATCCTCTCCTGAGACTTCCCCTAAAATTCCAGCCTTTGGAAACAGGTAAAACGCCTTAAGATGAAGGACCTAGTGTGCATTCCCTCTCTCTCTCTCTTTCTCTCTTTCTCTCTCATGCCCACACCTTTCCCCATCCCTTTCTTTCTCCAGGCATGCTCTCTCTGAAGCACACCCGTGTCTTTCCTCCTCTCCTTCCAGGCACATTTTCTTCGCCTTTCTTTCTCCTAAGCTCCAAGGGCCCTTGTTTTGCCTCTGTAACTTGTTTCTTGAGTCCACACAGCCCAGCTTCTTCTATGGCTCACTTCTACCTCTGTGACTTTCTAAATAAACTTTCACTTGTATTTGAATCTAGGATCTGAATTCTTTCTTAGCCAAACTCAAGGACTGAGATCTAACATTTGTAGCCATTCACTGTTAACAAATCTACATTTAATTTGTTTCTACAGTTTGAAGGTGAAATTTTATTTAATAAGCATTTAATGATGGTTTTCTAGGTACTATTCTTAATCTAGATACTGGAAGGGATGGTGCCTAAATTGGTTACACTTACATGAGAGGAAACTCGTGTTAAGAAAAACAAACAAAGAAACAAAACAACAACAAAAAAAACAGGCCCAAGGCAGAGTCACTTGCTCCCAGGACAATAAGTAAATCAAGTTAATTGCAGGTTCAGCCCCACCCAGGAATTAATCTGGAACTTCCTGATCAAAGCTGGGGAGATAATCTGCCTCATAAAACCTCTGCTGACCTTTCCCCAAAAGAAGGTGTGTGCCCTTGCCTGAAACAATCCTTTCTTTTCTTTTGCAAATAACTTTTTCCTCCAGCTCAGTTTCTGCCTATAAAAGCTTTCCATTTGGTCCAACTTCTCAGAGTAACTCTCTGCTTACTAGGATGCTGTCCGATTCATGAATCAACAAATAAAGACAATTAGATCTTTAAATTTTACTCAACTCAATTTTTGTTAACATTTAGAATATTTACTATTGCACAAATTGAAGGATTTATATTTTGGATTAAATACACTAAATCATATCTGAACATAATTCATGTTCTTCTGTTACTTGCCTAATGCACTGTGATACTGAAGAACCTAATTTTTACTCTTTTTATTGAATTTATTGGGGTGACACTGGTTAACAAAATTATACAGGTTTCAGGTGTACAATTATATAATACATCACCTCTATATTTTATTGTGTGTTCACCACCCCAAGTCATCTCCTTCCATCACTATTTATCCCCCCTTTACCTTCCTCCACTTCTCCAAACCCCCTCTCCTAGCAAGAATCTAATTTTTAAATGAAATAACTTGTCCAATTACTTTAGCTTAATAAAATAGAATAAAAATTTATTAATTAGTTTCAAACCAGCATAAGACATTTTCTTAACATCCTCTTTATTTGAATTCCTTATGGATACCAATTCTGTCTTAAAAACAACTTGGTATCTTAGTTAAAGGGGACCATGATTTGCAACCCCAAATATTCCTCTTTGGCATAAGTATTATTTTAGGCTGATTATTTTTAAGAAACAGAAGATATTTATAAAATACATGAAATTTATAAGGGAAATCTCCATTTGTAAGGGTGTCTCCCCAGCTGTACCTGGAAGGATAACAATGACTCTAAATCTCTGGAAACTGAATCAATGGAGAAGACAGAGACTTGAATCTCCCCTAACAACTTTTGTTTTTAGATGAAGATGATATTTAAGGTGAGGGCTTGGGTCATTTTGGGGAGTTACTTCGTTTCCCTGGGTATCTTCCATGTGTACAGGGGGTATACATGTTATTAAACATTTGTTTTTCTTGCTGTCTTTTGTTACAGGGGTTGTCTCAGCTAAGAATTGAGAAGGGTAGAAAGAAAATTATTTTTCCTCCTCTATATAGTCAATAATTGTTTACCTGAACCAGACAGTTGTATATGCCAGTCATTTTACCAAATGGCATTTTATATTAGGAATCTGGTTCCTATATTCATAATAAAGACCCATTATCTACTCTCTAGGTCAAAGTCTAGTTAAAGTTAACCTGTTCTGACTAGCCAGGCAACTTGTTGGTGTATATATTTAGAACCAGGACACAAAAATAATGAAATGTTATAATTTAATCAAAGCATAAACAAGATATTATCAGTACTGCTAAAATAAAGCAATTCCCAAGTGTCCAGCCCAGATTTTAATACTGATGCAAACTATCATGGTCAGTCAGGCTGGATCTTTTAATCTTACAATATGTACAACTTATTACCTACCTAATGAAGTGGAAAGCCAGTGAATGTAATGGTTTTTAATGGGCATAGCACATCTTGCTGGCTGCCCTGTGTTAATATGTATTCTACTTTGTCTAGGGACAAAAGGCTATTTAGTCATACACTGTTTTCTTTATATAACACAAATTCAAATTCCTATTGTGTCGTAAGTTATAATATGATTTCCTGATGTGAGTTCTCTGAACCCTTTCAACAGACATCATGATCAAAGGAAAAATAAATTTTTATTTAAAAAAAGATAAAGAGAATCCCAATCCAAATGTCTACTTTCAAGATTAGAGGGGGTACTTGAGCTTCTGAAGATTAAAAGCTTTCTATTTATATTTACATTTCACGTCCATTTTGCTCAAATCAGCATAGCCTCCAAAGCTAACTGAAGAACATTTCAAATGGCTTAGTAAATACGTTTTCTGCAAGGATGAGGTATGTGAACTGGAATCAGACCAAGGTTCTTTTTAAATCTATTCTGTTTATAAGAGATTGTACTAAAAAATATTCTAAATCTCTTAAAATTAAAAAATCACTCACGATTCCAAAGTCTAGGTGTGTTTGCTGTGATTGTTTGCTTTTTAAGCATGGCATTTTATTAATCTCTTTAGGCTAATTCTTTCTAAGGGTGAGTCATGCTCATGGAGTTGATGATGTCAGCTTGTAGCCTTGCACTATTTTCCAGCTACCCTGTGAGATGCTTCATTCAGTCATGTAAGTATTTATGGCATGCCTGCTATTTTCAGTATAAAATGTTAGAATTATAGGAATTCAAATATGGAGTAACAGTTTGAAGCTTCTAGTTCAGTCAGGGAGATAAAACACATATGAGAGAGAGAGAGAGAGAGAGAGAGAGAGAGAGAGAGAGAGAGAGAGAGAGAGAGGCCTCAGAGAGACACAACCCTTGGAATTCTTAACTTCTGGCATTTAGTAACTTACAACTGTGGAAACATAAGAAAGATACCTGTTCCCTCCTCCCCCACATATTTCTCTGTACTATCAGTGGAATGGGGTAATAGAGTCTCCTACTACAAAGGTGTTCTTTAAAATTTTAAACATATTTTTTATCTTCCTAAGATGGTTTAAAGGTAACTTTTCTTAATGTACCAGAATGAGTCTCTCTGAGGATCTTTGAGTCCCATGATTCAATACTCAATATATTTTAATTTATTTCAAATAAACTGTCACAAGTTAGTAAATTTATATAAATATGTCAGTAGTGTATATAAGATTTACATATAAATATAGTCATGAGTATATAAGTATAAATAAGTATACACACACACACACACACACACACATACACAAACTGAGTGGCCAGATTATTATGACCATCTGACGTTTGTAGGCAAATTAGCTGTTTACTGCATTGTATGGGATATGGAAGCCAAAGGCCTGTTCTAACACCTTTGCTGTCTGCAGTTACCAAGATAAAACGTCTCCAATTTGCACAGGAACACAAGGATTGGACAGTTGAGCATTGGAAAAAAGTCATGTGGTCCGATGAATCACGTTTCCAGTTGAATCATGCAGATGGCAGAGTGAGAATTTCACGGAAGCAGCATGAAAGCATGCACCCCACATGCATGAGTACAAACCTTCAAGCTGGTGGGGGCAGTGTTTTGGTTTGGGGCATGTTTTCCTGGCATGATTTGGGCCCTTTAATTCGTGTGGAACAACGTCTGAATAGCACAACATACCTAAGTATTGTTGCTGATCAAGTTCATCCTATCATGTTGATGGCGTATCCCAATGGAGATGGCTTCTTCCAACAAGACAATGTGCCATGCCACGGTACTCGTATTGTGCAGGAGTGGTTTGAAGAACAGGAGGGAGACTTTACCTTGCTTAGGTGGCCCCCACAATCACCAGATCTCAATCCAATTGAGCATTTGTGGGATGAAGTTAAAAGAGCCATCAGGCAGTTGGTTCCACAACCATCAGATCTCACAGAACTGGACAGTGCTACTCATCAGGCATGGTGTCAGATTCCTTGCATCACCTTTCAACATCTCATGGAGTCAATGCCAAGAAGAATCGCTGCAGTATTGAAGGCAAAAGGTGGCCCAACAAAGTACTGATGGGGTGGTCATAATAATCTGGCCACTCAGTGTGTGTGTGTGTGTGTGTGTGTGTGTGTGTGCGCGCGCATGTGTGTATGTGTGTGTGTGTGTGTGTGTGTGTGTGTATATATTTACATATATATATATATATACACACATATATATGTATACACACACACACACACACACACACACACACATATATATATATATATGCAAACTTTCAGTAACTGACTCTCAAATGTTGTCTCCTTTCAGCATAGTGTTTGGAAAAGAACACCCATCTAACATTCTTTTTTTTTTTTTTTTTCACCCATCTAACATTCTTATTTAGATCTGAAACACTTGGGTTAAATCTTGGCTGTAACATTTTCTATCTGTGTGATTTTGAACCATTGTATTAATAACTATGATCCTTGGTTCATTCATTTATTTAATCAGGACAGTTTCTACTTTAGGTGATATTGTGGAAATCAAATCAACTCATGTATGTATTAGGGTTCTTGGTCTAATTCATATAAAACATAACACTTCTCAAGTATTATGTATAAAATGAGATATTTTAGAATCTGAGTAATATATGATTTTGTAGAATGAATAAGTAAAACATTTGACACCTCCATACTGTCTAAAATGTTTCATATATTCTGGAGTTCTCTAGGGCATGTTTTCAGTTACTGAAACACCTTGCTACTGAGAATGAAATGTGGGTATTTTATGTGCCCTGCCAGATGCTAAGAAAAAAATTAATCCCATCCCATATACTGCTATGTGTTCCCTATGATACTATGCCCCTTATGTGCACACCTGCTATGTTTCACATGGTACCTAACATTGAGAGACACATAACTTGATGTTCTAAAAATCTGAGCAATTTATAAATCCTACTAATAATCAAGAGAAGTCCCCCTTTTTATATTCCAAAAGAACTATACCTTCCCCTTTTAGTAGTTCTAGAACAGATAAGACTAAACCAAATCCTTAATGAGGAGCAGGTAAAGTGCTATTCCTTCAACATGCCAACAAGTGCCTATGTTGTTCATATTACCTTATCTTTCTGCACAATTACACTTGATGTTCACATTTTCAGGCTGATTGCATTTTATCAAGTCACAGCACCATTTTCTGTTTAATTATGGAAAGAGGTGTTTTCCTCTCATTCTTATTCTGTAAATTTGGGACTTAATTTTATCTTTTCAAACATTCTGTTGTTTACTACACATTTTTGTGATAACATGTGACTCAGGCTTGTATATGACTCTGTGTTTTTCCTCCCCTCCACCAATTATGAAAGCCATCTGTGGTCCAAGGCAGCAGGTCTATGGCTCCTGAATGACAGAAAAATCTGAATCCAATGGCCGGGTTTACCGTTTTTATCACTGCCCTACAGACTTTGTGGGGAACTCTCAATGGCTTCACTCCTGCGACCCAAGGTTAGACTTACAAGACAGCAATAAAATAAGACTCCAATAGCTGGAAACCTTAAAAATAGAATATTCTATATAAATATTTTTCTTTATCTTAATTTTGAAGAAATATCTTATGGCATTTTATTCATTCATTCAGAAAATCTGGATAGAAAACCTATTTTCCCCTCAAGGCCCTAGATTAGAATTGAAGAGAATCAACACTCTCAGTGAAGACAAATTTCTTGAGTAAGTAATAAAAATTCCCAACCTTCATGTGCCCATGTTCTAGAAGTGAAAAACACTTACCTTACATCAGGATTCTATGATTGTTGACTCTAGAAGACCTCAATAATGAGGATAGCTGGTTGTTATGAACTGAATGTTTGTGTGCTCCACCCCATTCACATATCGAGGCCCTAAGCCTCAATGGATGATATCTGGAGATTGGGCCTTTGGAAAGTAATTAAGTTTACATGGTGTCATAAGGTTGGAGTCCCATGATGAGATTAGTGTCCTTAAAAACAAAAGATGAAGAGAACAGAGATTTCTCTCTCTGTACCACGTAAGGACACAGTGAGGTGACACTCTGCAAGCCAGGAAGGGGGCACTCCCCAGAAACAAAATCTGCTGGCACCTTGATATTGAACTTGCCAACCTCCAGAACTAAGAGTAATAAATGCCTATTGTTTAAGCAACCTAGTCTACGGTACTTTGTTAGAGCAGCCCAAGTTGACTAAGACACTGGTATTTGTGTAGTGATTTGCCATTTGAAATGGGCTTTATCATATGTCATTCTGTTTAGTCCTAACAGCAGTCTGGTATGGAAGGCACTAGGAGCCCAGTTTTATAGATGAAAAGACAAAGGGTCAGAGAGATTAAATTATTTGCCAAGGGTTCCACTGTCACTAAAGGGCAGAACCAAGGCTTAAACCATGTCTTCTCATTTTAGATTCATTGTTTTTAGTACTACATTACTGTTAGAATGACAATAAGAAAAAGACATTCTTATGTGTTTGTCTCACTAACATGAAAGAAATAATCATCATTGTTATCATCATCATCTTATAACCAATTATTTTCTACCTGGGTCTTTCTGTTAGGCCTACAAAACTCAAAAAGTCTTCCCAAAACTTACACTTCCCCATGTGGAGCCAGGCTGAATAGGCCTGAGATAACTAAACATGTCCAGCAGCTATGGAAAAGGTCTTAGTGGGTGTTGTTCCTTTCAATGTACACATCCAGGAATAAGGGCAGCACACACCAGTCATCTGCCATTTTCAGGGGAAGAACAACATTGTCGTTTGCTGCAGTGTCTGACGGTGACAAAGCAACATGGGGGTCATGTTTCAGAAAACTTTGATATAGAGGCTTGATAAATCCTGTGCCAGTCAACTCCAAAATGGTCACCAATGATCCTAACCTCCTGGTATTCATGCCCTTTTGGAACCTCTCCTTCCCCCACCTCACTGTATCAGGGCTGATCTCTGTGATAAGTAAGTCACTGAAGAGGTGATAGTATGAATGCTAAATCTAGGCCAAAAAAGGCATAGAGCTTCTGCCTTGTACTCATGTTTACTCCTTCTTAGGAAAGCCAGCCACAAAGTCATGGGGACATTCAAACAGTCCCATGGAGAAGCTCATGTAGAGAGGAACCAACTAGACAACACTACCTCATAAAACATATGAGTGAGCCACCTTGGTAGTGGACCCTCCAGCCCCAGTCAAGTTTTCATATGACTGAAGCTCCAGTTTACTGACTGCAACCTCATGAAAAATCCCAAGCCTGTACCACTCAATCAAGTCACTCATGATTTCATGACCTACAAAACCTGTGAGAAATAATATATGATTATTGCTGTTTTAAGGCACTAAGTTTTGGGGTGGTTTTTTGGGCAGGAATAGGTAACTGCAAACTCCTCTTCCTAACTAAAGTAAAATGAGCCCAGTTTTCTCCTTTGCATGTAGAAAGGTCACAATTTATTCATCCTTCCTTCTTACTTCATAAACACTTCCCTAAAGGCAAGTACAACAGGATAAAGACTGGTGGCAAGCAATTTGTTATGTTGCTTCAAATTATTAATTAAATAACTTTTGGTAAAGAAAGAAATGGCAGCTCCAAAATAATCCCAACACTTCCAACATCTGAGGAGAGCTTAGAGAATCTTTTAGAAGTCCATGGCACATATCTAACCCTTGGCTTAGCTTCATCTGAACTGCATGGTATCACCAGGAGGGAGTCCTAGTCCTCTTTATGCTCAGAATCAAAATATAACAGGTATTCAGCTCTACTTGCATTGCCCCATTAGGTAATAAGATAAACATGCTAGCCTAGCTCAGTTGGTTGGAGCATTGTCCCATACACCAAAAAGGTTTTGGGTTCAATTTCTGATCGAGGCACATACCTAGGTGGCAGGTGTGAACGGGAGGCAACTGATTGATGTTTCTTTCTCACATAACGTTTCTCTCTCTCTCACTTTAAAATCAATAAAAACATATCCTTGGATGAGGATAAAATAAATGCTAGCCTATGGAAAACTGGAATTTCCCCTGTGGGTATAGCTCTCTTTTGTATGTGTCTTATCAGCTTACTTTGTTGGAGTGTGATATTCGTTATATTTATTCATCACTATCTTTATTCTATCATAGCAAAACAATCATTTTCATTAATTGGTTTATTTAATAGTTATGTTCATTATGTTTGGTTTTTAAAGTAGATGAGTAGAACATTTGCTAATCCACATCTTTCCCTTAAAAGAAACAAAATGAAAACATAAGGGATTTGTAGTAAGGACTATTTACGTTGATAATTGTAGCTATGTCACTTTGAATAAAGTAAATTTTTCCTATTACACAATCACATGAAAAATTAATACTTGAATATAATCATGACAGCTAATTTAGATATTAAATCTCATTAAAATATGACTTGATTTAATCCTCTTATAGAATTAAAGAGTGATATACATTATATCAGAATTATTTCATGATATATATTTAGTGCTAATTTAACACAACATAAGTAAAATTCTTTAAAGAAAGAAAAACATCTAAATTTATTTTTGTAAGTAATTTTTAAATGTACAAGTTATAATTACTCTGATGGAGCTCTGAAATTCACTAAGATGTTAAAGATCATTTATATTATTTAATGTATATTTCCAGCTACTATATTAACTGGATGCTAATTAAAATATTAAAAATTATGAAATTTATATCTGAAGAAACACATGCCACTATGAACCTCACTGTGATGGTTAATTTTATGTGTCAACTTGGCTAGAAAATGATGCCATGTTGTTTAGTACTGCACTAGATGTTGTTGTAAAGGTATTTCTAAGATGTGATTAACATTTAAGACAGTAGACTTTGAGTAAAGCAGATTAGCCTCCATAATGTGAGTGTACCTCATCTAATCAGTTGAACATCACAAGATGGAAAACTGAGCCCCCATGGAAAGTTGTACGCAGTTACCTCAAAAATTAAAAAATAGAATTGCTTTATGACCCAGCAATTCCACTTCTGGAATTTATCCGAAGAAACTGAAAACACTGATTCAAAAGAATTATGCACCCCTATGCTCATTGCAGCGTTATTTACATTAGCCAATATATGAAAGCAGTCCAAGTGCCCATTAGTAGATGACTGGATAAAAAAGCTGGGTATATTTACACAATGGGATACTACTTGGCAATAAAAAAGAAGGAAATCCTACCCTTTGCGACAGCAAGGATGGACCTGGAGAACATTATGCTCAGTGAAATAAGTCAGTTAGAGAAAGACAAGTGCCATATGATTTCACTCATATGTGGACTCTAATGAATAAAATAAACTAAGAAGCAAAATAGAGACTCATAGAGAACAGGCTGACAGTTGTCAGGTCTGGGGTTATGGGACTGGGTGGGGGACGGAGGGATTGAGCAAAAAGGAAAAAAAGAAAAAAAAACTCATGGACAGGGACAACAGTGTGGTGATTGCTGGGAGGAGGTAAAAGAGAGTATAGGGGGAATAAATGGTGATAGAAGTAGACTTGACTTGGGGTGGTGAACACACAATACAGTGTACAGATAACGTGTTATAGAATTGTGCACTTGCTAATTTTGTTACCTACTATCACCCTTATAAATTCAATAAAAAGGAAAAAAAACCTAAACAACCAAAATAACAAGGTCCCCAGAAGAGGAAGGAATTCTGCCTCCAGACTACCTTTGGACTCAATACTGCAGCATCAACTGTTCCCTGAGTATCATTCTGGCCTGCCCTGAAGATTTCAGAATTGCGAGTCCCTACAACTAACTGCATGAGCCAATTTCTTAAAAATCCTCTCTCTCTCTCTCTCTCTCTCTCTCTCTCTCTCTCTCTCTCTCTCATATCTATATCTATATATCTATATATTTATATCTAATACACACAGTCATGTACCAGTTAACAATGGGGATATGTTATGAGAAATGCACCATTATGTGACTTTGTCATTGTACAGACATCATAGAGGGTACTTACACAAACCTAGATGGTATAGAGATGTGGTAAACACATAATATATGACATTGCTGCTGGCATAACATGGCATACCATTTTATAGCAAACTTTTTTATAAATATAAAGAGTATACTCTAGAATAACAATAAAAAGTATAATATTGTAAATATATAAACTATTACATAGTTTGTCACCATTATCAAGTATTATATACTGTAGATAGTTGCATGTGCTATACTTTTATATAATGGTCAGCTAAATGGTCAGCATCACCACAAACATCTGACTAGTGTGTTATTCTACAAATTACAATGACTATTATGTCATTAAACAATAGGCAGTTTTCAGCCCATTATAATCGTATAGGACCACAGTTGTATATGCAGTCCATTGTTGACCAAAACGTCTTTATGCAGCATATGACTATAAATGTATGTGGAGAATACTGACTAATAAAATTCTAAATTTTGTAGTAGGATCAGAAAAGTGATGTTTTGTTTAATCTTTGACATACTATCAAGGTCCACTGTACCAAAATTTAATTTTTTAGTTTCTTTTTTGAGAAGTTCTAACTATTTGTAAAAATTGTATTTTGTGACTTTTATTTTTCCTCATGGTCTACCAAAGATAAAGGATATTTACTTATTCTTTAAATAAAATACAATTCATTTTATTTTTCAATTATTATATGTGGGTCTGCTGAACCCTTTTATAAGTCTAAGGTACATCATGTTGTCTTGATGATATCTGTTTCTATATTTGGAAATATTTTGCTATTTCATCATTACTCAAATTATCTTAAGTATGCAAAAATTATTACTAAATGAAAGAGTAATGGAATTGTTTAGAAGGATGATACAATAATGGAAAAATATCTCCATCCTTTAGTTTTATCATTACATTGCCCAAAACATTGCATCATATTTAAAGAAGATATAAAATAATACTGGAGACACCATTTTTGGAGTCTGCTTTTAGCTTTCATTGAACACAGTTGAATATTCTTTCCATTTTATTCTCATAATGTCAAAGATAAGAAAATTGCCAGAGGAAGGCAATTCACAATTATTAGAATAATGGAAGATAAATGCAAAGAAACAGAAACCAGTATTTTGGACTCTAATGATGATGGTGAATTGATCATATAGGTGAAATCTTAAACTGCGAGTCTTCAAATGATAATAACCTAGATGAATTTTTCCCAAACATAAGGATTGATGTGCTAACAATATATTTCTAAGGACAGAGAAAATATAGTATTTTAATCTAGTCAGTTATTTAACAGGAAGGACTTCATCACTTAATATTTTCCTTGCAGAACTTGAACCACATTTTTTGCTAAAATGATGTGGAACACTAAGCATTTATGAAGTTTGTGCACCAAACTTGATTTGATACATAGAAGTTCGTTGTGTTTAATTCTTATTAAAATTTCTAATAAAGTTGTTTTTTCTATTTCTTTATTCTTACTCTGCAAAGTAGTTAAAAAATAACTTAAACATATAAAAATAAACAGCAAAAGGGTTCATTAAACCTAGATGGCAAATGGTAATGATTATTTGTCCTAGAATTATGAGGGTTGAGTCAGAAATCTGATATATATAAATACAGCAGTCTTTAACTCTCAGCTAAAGGGTTTCTGCACCTCCTTATCATATTCAAAGTATCACTATGAATGAGGAAGAAACTTATTAGACTGGTTGCACAGAAGATACAGGAAAAAATATAGTATAATCCTATACACTCATTGTTCATTGTGTGTTTGTCTAAATGTATCTACATTGTAAGTTGCCACTGGGAAGAGTAGTGCTAACTTTTCTTATGTTTCTTAAATGTAAGCCACATTCCAGTCGCTTCCCCATGCCTATTTTTTTTTTTTTTTGATTGGCACCCTGTCTGTGCAAGCTCATCCACTCTAGGTAGCTTCCCAATTTGTGTGGAAGTAACTTTACTCTGGAAATTTCAACCAATTCTCATTATGGTCACTGGCTGTACCTTAAGCACATTTTATTTTTTTTTAATAAATCTTTATTCAGATTATTACAATTGTTTCTCCTTTTTCCCCCCATAGCTCCCCTCCACGTGGTTCCCACCCCACCTTCTGCCCTTACCTCCCCCCCACTGTCCTCATCCATAGGTGTATGATTTTTGTCCAGTCTCTTCCTGAACCCCCCATACCCCTTTCCCCCTGAGAATTATCATTCCAGTCCCTTTCTATGCCCCTGATTTTATTATATTCACCAGATTATTCTGTTCCTCAGGTTTTTAATTCACTTGATTTTTAGGTTCACTTGTTGATAGATATGTATTTGTTGTTCATAATTTTTATCTTTATTTTTTTCTTCTTCCTCTTCTTTAAGAATACCTTTCAGCATTTCATATAATACTGGTTTGGTGGTAATGAACTCCTTTAGCTTTTTCTTATCTGTGAAGCTCTTTATCTGCCCTTCAATTCTGAATGATAGCTTTGCTGGGTAGAATAATCTTGGTTGTAGGTTCTTACTATTCATCACATTGAAAATTTCTTGCCACTCCCGTCTGGCCTGCATAGTTTCTGTTGAGAAATCAGCTGACAGTCGTATGGGTGCTCCCTTGTAGGTAACTAACTGTTTTTCTCTTGCTGCTTTTAATATTCTCTCTTTGTCTTTTGCTCTTGGAATTTTAATTATGATGTGTCTTGGTGTGGTCCTCTTTGGGTTCCTTTTGTTTGGGGTTCTCTGCGCTTCCTGGACTTGTAAGTCTATTTCTTTCACCAGGTGGGGGAAGTTTTCAGTCATTATTTCTTCAAATAGGTTTTCAGTATCTTGCTCTCTCTCTTCTCCTGGCACCCCCATAATTCTGATGTTGGTATGCTTGAAGTTGTCCCAGAGTCTTCTTACACTATCTTCAACTTTTTGGATTTTTTTTTTTCTTTTTGCTTTTTCGGTTGAGTGTTTTTTGCTTCTTTGTATTTCAATTCTTTGACTTGATTCTTGTGTTCCTCTAGTCTGTTTTTGGGTCTCTGTATAATATTTTTTATTTCAGTCAGTGTATGTTTAATTTCTAGTTGGTCCTTTTTCATATCTTCGAGGGTCTTGTTATATTTATCGGCCTTTTCTAGGATATTCTTGAAAAGCCTTATAACCGTGGTTTTGAATTTTATATCCAGTCATTTGTTTTCCTCCATTTCTTTCGTCTGGGATCTGTTTCTTTGATGCCGCATTTTCACTGCTTCCCTGAGTTGGTAGGGTAGATTTGTGTGCTAGGTTTCCTATATGGCCCAGTGGGTCGGCCTCCCCAGTTAACCTGAGGTGAACACTCTTGGTGCATCCCTTTTTGGACTGTGTGTACAGCCTTGTTGTAATTAAGTCTTGATTGTTGTTGGTATCACTGGGAGGAATTGACCTCCAGGCCAGTTGACTGTAAGGATCAGCTGTGTCTACGCTGGGAGAAGTTCGGTGCTAGAGACAGCCTTATAGGATTAGACTTGCCAAATTGCAATAGCCTCTGTGCTCAGCTTGGATGGGGTGGAGTCTCAGGGCAGAGCAGACAGTCTTGGCTTCCCGTCAGCCTTGCCCTTGCGCGCACGCACGTGCCTTCAGACCTCTGCCTTCCCCGGCTCCCGAGTCTCCGCCCGAGAGTCCAGATTCCCCCCACAAGAGCGTGGGTCCCCAGGGGCTCGCCTGGAACTGGGGTTCAGTGCAGTCAGAACTGGGGTTCAGTGCGGTCGGGGGCTTCCTTCCCCCTTCTGCCAGAGAAAGTCAGCCAGGCTCTCAGCCGCCCTTCCTCTCTGCGCGCACAAAGACCCTTTGCCGTACCTCCAATTCTCTGTGAGCTTTTGTCTTTCCTTCTAGTTGTAGAATTTTCACTCAGCCAGCTCTCCTGTGGTTCTGGATGGTGTCTGTTCTATCTTTTAGTTGTAGTTTTGAAATTGTTGTGCGAGGCAGCAGTTTAGGTACTTACCTATGCCGCCATCTTGGTTTCTCTCTTAAGCACATTTTATCATACATAATCAACTCCTTGTACTGTATTTGTCTCTGGTTATGGTATCACTATCTCCCAAATCACTGAATGTCAAAATCTTCAGAGGTAAGCTCTCTCTTCGATCTTCAATTCCATACTTCCAGTCGATGTCCAAATCCTGTTAATGCTAACTCCACCACATATCTTAATTCAGTTCTTTCTTTTCACTCCACTGCTATTGTTCTAGCTTAGCTTTCTTGCCTCCTAAATGGTCTCACTGACTCCATTTATTCATTGTCCCCCAAAACCAAAATTCTCTCTCTCTCTCTCCCACTCCTACAAATACATCCATCATACCATTGCTAACCTAAATCTAATTATGTATCCTCCTGTCATCCTTCCCTGAAATATCCTTCCTTATCCAGCCTCTTTCTGCTTTTCAAAACCTTATTCATGACCATATTAAATTTAAACTCCTCCTGGAAGCATTCTAGGACCCCTTCATTCAGAGCCAATCTTGCTCGCTCAACTTTTTGTTATACTCATCTACTGAAGTACCTATCCTAGACTACTTTGCTCGAATATACTTGTCCAAAAATATCTTATTATGAGTTTTATGGCAAAAACTGAATTTTATTCTTCCTGATATCCCCTCTATCACCTCTGATATTAACTAGCCCGGAGTAAACATTAAACTGTTTACTGAACTGAATTCTTTGGTTGCCAGCTGCATCCTGGTAGATGTAAATTTTGAGAGCTGCTTGTAGTTATAACAGGTTGACAGTAAGTACTAGACGTCAAAAGAAGGAAATTTATAAGTGGTTGACTCCATTTATTCTAAAATAAGCAACTCTCTAATAGGGGAACCAAAACCAGGAATGGTTGACACATTTAAGCAAGCAAAGAATTGAAGGAAAATGAGCTATCTGAACATCAGAAACAACATGGAGAACTTCTCATTTGAATGCACTTAAAATGAAATTTACTCTCTCATCGAGATTATTACATTATTTCCATCAACATAATCACCTAAAAACAACAGATACCATGGAAATAGTTTTGTACAGTGAAATGTGTTGTTATTTCATAGACCCATTACTTGAGATAGTAGCATGGCTATTATTACCAGTATAGAGGAATTGCTTTTTGCTAGACTTTTCTCTTGACAGAATGTAATAACCATGTATAGATTTTTCCAACTGTTAAAAGTTATGAACTGGAATTTACCGAGGAGGGGAAAATGTTGCAATATAATATTATACACTTATTGAATACTTTTCTTTATTTAGTTGATTCCTTTTTAAGTATTCTAAAAGTTTCAGGGCACTAAAAAAGGAGTACTGACATCTTCAAATAAGAAAATACAATTTTATGAGCAAGTATTTTATTTCAGCTCATTCCCCCAAACCTAAATCTATATTTAAAATTATATTTTGAACATGATTGAAACTTTATGAGTATTGAATTTCTATCCCATTTCATAGATTTCAAATGGAGAGTTAAACCAAAGCATAGCAGGGCTGCAAATGCCATTGTTTAGATAAACATATCTTGTCAGAATTATCCTGGTACCAGCACTAGAGGCTCCAGGCATATCTCAAATTAAGATTCTGGCTTAGGCTCTTAATAAGCAACATGACATGTCTCAGGAAACACTGCTTTTTAAAAAATGCTTTTTGGACCATTTGGATTGGAATCTCTCCTCTGTGCTGCAAATATTTATAAAGGTATTCATTCCTAAAAGACAAAAAGCTTAGAAAAGAAGAACTATTCACATCACTGGATATTAGCAGAGAGATACAAACCTGTGCTATAGTCATTCAATTTTAATTCACATCATGAAGAATTCAATACAACATCAAAAAAAGATTGCAAAGGAAATAAAAAAAATGTTTACACAATGTTGAATGGATACTGCAAAATAAATTAGTGTTATTTTCTTCTTAGGGAAAAAGTGTTGTTTTTTTTTCATTGGTAAAATAACAATTGACTTTCTATATACTTATATTAGGGGCCCAGTGCACAAATTCATGCACCTTGAAAGGAACTGTGGGCCACGAGGCTGTGGTGGGCACAGGGGCAGGTCTCGGCCCATCCTCTCTGCCACCACCCAGCCCCTCCTACTGCAGCCCCTGGTCCCCTGTCTGCTGGCAGCCCCGCTCCTGCCACCACTCCCATGCACTGATGGCGTAGAATGATTGGGGCTGGTGCCAGCAGCAGGTGCAAGCTGGGCCAGTGCTGTCAGTGGTGTGAGCCGCAGTTGCTGCCTGATTGTCCCTCAGGAGCAGGGGGAGGTGGAGAAGCCCTCAGGGGTGATCGGGACCAGCAGCCACTGCTCACACCTGCTGATGGTGCTGAGCGATCGTGACCGGCGTTGGGCACGGGCAGCAGGTATGAGTGGTGGCTCTGACGCCAGCTGCGGGTGTGAGCAGGGCCAGTGCTAGCAGTGGGTGCGAGCGGCAGCTGCTGGCCCCGATCGCCCCTCAGGAGCAGGGGCAGGTAGAGAAGCCCTGAGGGGTGATCAGGGCCAGCAGCCGCTGCTCGCACCCACTGATGGCACCAAGAGATCAGGGCCAGTGCTGGGCACCAGCAGTGGGTGCAAGTGGCAACTCCGGCACCAGCAGCAGGTGTGAGCGCCAGGTGGGACTGCAGTGTGCAGGAGCAAAGGATTTTCAGTAACCACCAAAGGCTTGCCCCAATGAGAGCAACCAGCGCCCTGCCTTAGTCTGGCACCCCTGCTCACCTGCTCCACCATCCCACCACGGCCGACACCTGCCATGTTCCATGCTCTGCCGCCTGCTACTGACACCTGCCATGTTCTGTGCATGCCCCCTGGTGGTCAGCGCACATCATAGCGACCAGTTGTTCAGTGGTTCGGTTGTTTGGTTGTTCTGCTGTTCAGTCTATTTGCATATTAGGGTTTTATACATATAGATGTTTCGATTTGTAGATATCTTTGCCAAATAGTGACAAAGATTTGTAGACATCATTGTCCATATTTCTCAGGCAAGAAACAGATCACTTAACTGTGTAACTGTTAATAGGAATTCAGTCTCATACTAAGATTCACTTTTTGGGGGCCAGTGTGTTGCAAGCTGGTGGAGAAGCTTTATGATTCCAGTTTGAAGGAGGAACACTCTCCTACATCAATTGAACAGCTATCTATGTTGGTCGTCAAAAGGCAATTTTGCTCTTATCTTGCTGGTTATAGAAATTCTACCATGTAACTTACATGGACCTATAGAACTTAAGTGTATTCTTCCTGTCCAAATCAGCTGTGGAAGAGACTGACTAGTTCCTTACCAAACTAGTTGCTCTTCTTCTTGGGTTCGACATTGGACAATTTTTCTTGCTTCCCTTGATGTGGCCATGTGACAAGGTTCAGCAAATACACTATGAACAGAACTAATGTGCACTTCCAGGCCTGGATCATAATAAATTACTGTTAGTAATACTCATTTCTCCTCTGCCCATTAAATGCATAGGACTCTGATGTTCTGGATGCAAAAACTGGAGGGAGCTTGGATCCTTGAAAGACTTCATAGAAGACTGCTTATTTTGGACTGCATCAGGAGCTTACCTGTTACAGTGGCTAGCACTACCAAACTAATACATTAGCATATATCCAAATTCACTGTTTGAGCAACTATAGAGTTAAAATGTCAAAATCAAGAAAAGTCTATTTTAATTAACAATCACTGCCACTGAAAGAGGAAATGTCTTTAGGAAATGAATAAAAACATACATAATTGCAGATCGAAAGAGTATTTAATCCTACTACTACTAGTGATTAAGGTCATTGAGAAAAACAACAAAACAAGATGGGAAGTGGTAGACTAGGAGGAACACAGATCTATAAGTCACAAAGAGATATTTGCAAATTCTAAGCTCTATTATTTGCTTATTTTGTAAGCTTGAGCAATTTGATTATCATTTCGCAGAAACTTTTTCCTACCTATAAAATGGGGATTATGAAATTTAGCTGACAGGATTTTGCAAAGATTTTTCACACACACACACACACACACACACACACACACACACACACACACACAAACATACCACATACTGACTGCTACTTAGAAGGTAGCTAGGCATTGGCTTCCACTTCCTGAGGGAAGTGTTGACAAAACAGAATGTAGATGATAAATCTGCAGAGCAGATTCTTGGTTTTTGAGTTTCAAAAGCCTATGCCTGTTCTAAGACCCCTACTCTTCTTTCAATCCCTCTTCCTGATCCCATGCATAGTCATTTTGGGCCTTAAACAGCTTCCCAAAGTTGCCACCCACCCCATAAGGAGCGGTACAGAGATTTCTGATATTGCACAATGAGTATATCAAAGTCACAAAGAGCCCTCCATATCTGAAAGTGCCACTGCAGATGGGAACAAAAGATGGTCCAGGAAATAACTGCCCACTTGGACCAACAACCAATACTGTGAGGGGAGAGACTAGCATCTCCATGGGCGCCAGCCCTGATAGATGATGACTGAGGAGCAAATGTTCTGTCACACCAGCTTTCTCACCACTCCACGCTTTGCAACTGTGTAAGTTTGCATTGACCAAACTTACATGTCCTCTATTCCGTGAAATTACATTGTTTTTGAAAGATAACACTATAGACTGAAAATCTTAGTATAATAGTTATAATTTACAAGTTTTGGCACTCTTTTTATAAACATGATGGAGGCACATGAAATTAAGTCATTATTGAAACATTTTACATTATCTTTCCTTAAGTTTCACTGCCTGTTAAAACACTTACTTTGGGGGAGGAAAGATGGCGAGTGGCAGGAAGGTAGGGAGGGAGAGTGTGTGAGAGAGTGAGGGAGCGATAGAGGTGTGTGTGTGTGTGTGTGTGTATGTGAGTGAGTGAGTGAAATAGGGACAGTTAGACCCTGCAGTTCTTCCAGGGGGCTGCCAATTTGGGCAGTCTTAGACGGCAAAACCCCGCTGCCACCGAAAACACTCCAGGGAGGACACCGGTGGCAGAGAGACCATGCCATCTTGAAGAACAGAACTGCTTGAGACTAGAATCCTAGCCTCGCCAACACCCAGTCTGGTTTCAGAAGCAAACCAGGACCTTACAGCCACACTGGTAAAAGACCTGCGATCACTACTGCAGACCCAGGGACACCAAGACTCCAGGCACCACAGCCACAGATTTCTGTGAGTCACAAAGCCAATCCCCCTCCTCTGCCGCCCCCGCGGCAGCGACATAGAAACTACCAGACCCCAGCTGCACAATAAGGCTTTCTGCACACACAAAGCAGTGGCAACTCTGTCTGACTTTGAGCCTTGGTGTCGGACATGGGAAGTTTGTTTCCTGCGACTAGTCTCCACACCCAGGCAGGGAGACTGAGCTGAATTTGAACCTAGCTACTCATCCTTAGGGAGGTAGTTTTCTGCGACCAGATCCCGTGCCCATGCAGGGCAGGGAGACAGTGCTGAACTTGAGCCCGGACTTGCAAACTCTGGGAATTTGTTTCCCGCGACTAGTCTCCATGCCCAGGCAGGGAGGCAGTCCTGAATTTGAGCATAGGCGCACGACCTTGGGAGATTGTTTTCTGTGACCAGATCCTGCACCCACACAGGGAGACAGCGCTGAATTTGAGCCTGGGGGTGCAAACCTGGGGAGTTTGTTTTCCATGACCAGACCCTGCATCTTAGCAGAGAGGCTGTGCTGAATTTGAACCTGGATGTGCAGACTCGGAGAGTTTGTTCCCCATGACCAGACCCCATGCCCACACAGGGAGGCAGTGCTGAATTTGAGCCTGGGTGCATGGACACAAGGA
Organism: Plecotus auritus; assembly: GCF_963455305.1. NCBI lineage: Eukaryota > Metazoa > Chordata > Mammalia > Chiroptera > Vespertilionidae > Plecotus > Plecotus auritus. The sequence continues at coordinate 24,002,032 of NC_137784.1, forward strand.
GTTTGTTTTCCACTGTGCACACCCACGTGACCAGACCCCACACCCACACTAAGTGGCAGTGCCACCTGACTTTGATTCAGGGCAAGCGCACACAGAAGGCTGTTTACTGCAGGGCAGAATTGGACCTCCTGCCAACACAGTGCAACTGAGCAACCCGGTCTCCCAAGCAGATTGGGGACCCTGAATCTCCACACAAGAGGCAGCAATGACCACCAATGACTAGACTCCATTCCTCATTACGTGCGCCTGGGATCCCTGATTCCCAGTACATTCACACTAAGAGCCAGTGACTCCAATTCTTGGCGCATGTGCACACAGGGACCCTGATTCTCAGTGTGAGGTAGCACCAAGCAACAGAGACTCTGATACTCGATTCTTGGTATGGACACAGGGAGCCTCTGACTCCTGACATGCAATAGGGGACTTTGATTTCTGGCACATGCCAGTGGGTCCTCTCTCTCAACGTGGCACAGGCAGGGTCCCTGACTCTAGGTGCACACACGAGGCCACACTAAGTGCCTGTGACTCTGACCCAGGGCGAGCGTAGCTCCCACCAACCCACAGCAACCACACGTCTTGGTGTTAGAGCTCTTCAGTAACACTTGGGGGGTGCAAAACTCCCACTGCACATGGTCTAGGCCCCCACAACTCGACATCTGAACCTTCTGGTGATAGTCAGAATGGGGAGACAACGAAGCAATCCCCAGAGGAAAGAAAAGAGGAATTTCCAAGAAAGGAAATAAGTGAAATGGAAGCATGCAACATGACAGAAAAAGAATTCAGAGTAATGGTCATACAGTTCATACACTGGATGGATGAAAAAATCAACAACCTATGCAAAAATCAGGAAGAAATGAAAAGTGATATAGCTACAATCAAAAACACCATGGAAGGATTCAACAGTAGACTAGAAGAAGCAGAGGACCGAATTAGTGAGTTAGAAGATCAGGTACAGAAACAAGCGCAATCTGAACAGCAACTAGAGAAAAAAATTAAAAAGCAGGAGGAGAGCCTAAGGGAGCATTGGTACAATGCAAAACGAAATAACATACGTATAATAGGGCTGCCAGAAGGACAAGAAGAGCAGCAAGGATTAGAAAATTTATTTGAAGAAATAATGACAGAAAACTTCCCTGATATGGGGAAGAAAATAGTTACTCAAGTACAGAGTCCCAAGCAAGATGAATCCCAAAAGACCCACACCAAGACATGCCATAATTACAATGGCAAATGTTATTGACAAAGAGAGAATCTTAAAGGCTGCAAGGGAGAGACAGAAAGTTACCTACAAAGGATCCCCCATCAGATTATCAAATGATTTCTCAACAGAAACACATCAAGCTAGAAGGGAATGGAAGGATATATACAAAGTGATGCAAAGCAAGGGACTGAATCCAAGAATACTCTATCCAGCAAGACTATCAATCAAAATTGAAGGGGACAAAAAAAAAGGCTAAGGGAGTTTATCCCTACCAAGCCAGCAATGCAAGAAATGCTAAAGGGAATGCTGTAAAAAGAAGAAACAAAAAGATAAGAAGGAACACAGCCTCAAAAAATAAAAATGGCTACAAATAAATACCTTTCAATAATAACTTTAAACATAAACGGACTAAATGCTCCAATCAAAAGACATCAAGTGGCTGATGGATAAAAAAAAAACAAACATGACCCATATATGTGCTGTCTACAAGAGACCCACCTCAGAACAAGGGACTCACACAGACTGAAAGTGAAGGAATGGAAAAATACCTTTCAGGCAAATGGAAATTAAAAAAAAGCTGGGGTAGCAATACTTATATCTGACAAAATAGACCTCAAAGTGAAGGCCATAACAAGAGATAAGGAAGGCCACTTCATAATACTAAAGGGATCTATACAACAAGAGGATATAACCCTGATAAACATATATGCACCCAATGCAGGAGCACCCAAATACATAAAAAATCTCCTGGGAGATATCAAGAGAGAGATCAATAACAATACAATCATAGTAGGTGACTTTAATACACCACTGACATCACTGGATAAATCCTCTAGACAAAAAATCAGCAAAGAAACAACAATCCTAAATGACTCACTATATCAGATGGACTTAATTGACATCTTCAGAACATTTCACTCCAAAGCTGCAGAATATATGTTCTTCTCAAGTGCACATGGGACATTTTCAAAAATACACCACATACTGGGTCACAAGCAAAGTCTCCCCAAATTCAAGAAGATTGAAATCATACCAAGCATCTTTTCAGACCACAATGGTATAATATTAGAAATAAACTACAATAAAACAATCCAAAACACTCAAACACTTGGACACTGAATAGCATGTTATTAAATATTGATTGGATTACCAATGAGATCAAAGAAGAAATTAAAAACATTCTGGAAACTAATAAAAATAAAAACACAACAATCCAAAACCTATGGGACACAATGAAAGCAGTCCTGAGAGGGAAGTTTATAACTCTACCGGCCTACCTCAAAAAACAAGAAAAAATGGTAGTAAATCATCTAACGCTACAACTCAAAGAATTAGAAAGATAGCAACAAGAAAATCCCAGAGTGAGCAGAAGAAAGGAGATAATAAAGATTAGAGCAGAAATAAATAACATAGAGACCAAAAAAAAAATACAAAAGATCAATGAAACCAAGAGCTGGTTCTTCAAAAGGATAAACAAGATTGATGAACCTCTAGCCAGGCTCACCAAGAAGCAAAGAGAGAGGACTCATATAAACAAAATCAGAAATGATAGAGGCGAAATAACAACAGACCCCACAGAAATACAAAGGATTGTTAAAAAATATTATGAACAACTCTATTCCAATAAACTAGACGACCTGGAGGAAATGGACATATTCCTAGAAAAATGCAACCTTTCAAAACTCAATCAGGAAGATTCTAATAATCTCAATTGGCCAATAACTATGGAAGAAATTGAAGCAGTCATCAAAAAGCTTCCAGCAAACAAAAGCTCAGGGCCAGATGGCTTCACAGGAGAGTTATACCAAACATTCAAAGAAGAACTAAAACCTATCCTCCTCAGACTATTCCAAAAAATTCAAGAGGAAGGAACACTTCCAAACTCATTCTATGAAGCCAGCATCACCCTAATACCAAAACCAGATAAAGACAACACAATGAAAGAGAATTACAGGCCAATATCCCTCATGAACATAGATGCCAAAATCCTCAACAAAATTCTAGCAAATCGGATCCAGCAGTATATCAGAAAGATCATACACCATGACCAAGCAGGATTTATCTCAGGGATGCAAGGATGGTACAATATCCACAAATCAATAAACGTGATACATAACATAAACAAATTGAGGGGAAAAAATCACATAGTCATATCAATTGATGCAGAAAAAGCATTTGATAAAATCCAACACCCTTTCTTGATAAAAACTCTCAGCAAGGTGGGAATAGAAGGATCATACCTCAACATCATACCACAGCCAGCATCACACTCAATGGACAAAATCTAAAGCCATTTCCCCTAAAAACAGGAATAAGACAGGGATGCCCTCTCTCACCACTTCTGTTCGACATAGTACTGGAAGTACTTGCCATTGCTATCAGACAAGAAGAAATAACAGATTTCCAAATTGGAAAAGAAGAATTAAAACTGTCCTTATTTGCAGACGACATGATACTATACATAGAAAACCCTAAAGACTCCATCAAAAATTATTAGACTTAATAAATGAATTCGGCAATGTAGCAGGATACAAAATTAACGCCAAGAAATCTATGGCATTTCTATACACCAATAATGAACTTACAGAAAGAGAGACTAAAAAAGCAATCCCATTTACCATCGTACCAAAAAAATTAAGATACCTAGGAATAAACTTAACTAAAGAGGTAAAAGATCTATATGCAAAAAACTACAGGACACTGAAAAAAGAGATAGAGGAAGATATAAACAGATGGAAGAACATACCGTGTTCATGGATTGGTAGAATCAACATCATCAAAATGTCCATACTACCCAAAGCAATCTATAGATTCAATGCAATCCCCATTAAAATACCAATGGCATATTTCACAGACCTAGAACGAACTCTCCAAAAATTCATCTAAAATAAAAAAGACCCCGAATAGCTGCAGCAATCCTAAGAAAGAATAACAAAGTAGGTGGGATCTCAATACCAGATATCAAGCTGTATTACAAAGCTACTGTTCTCAAAACAGCCTGGTACTGGCACAAGAACATACATATAGATCAATGGAATAGAATAGAGAACCCAGAAATTGAGCCAAACCACTATGCGCAATTAATATTCAACAGTGGAATCAAGACAGTCTCTTCAATAAATGGTGTTGGGAAAATTGGACAGATACATGCAAAAAAAATGAAACTAGACCACCAACTTACACCATACACAAAAATAAACTCAAAATGGATAAAGGACTTAAAAATAAGACGGGAAACCATAAAAATACTAGAGGAATCCACAGGCAGCAAAATCTCAGACATATGCCGAAGGAACTTCTTCACTGATACTGCTCCTAGGGCAATGGAAAATAAAGAGAAAATAAACAAATGGGACTACATCAAAATAAAAAGCTTTTGCACAGCAAAGGAGACCATCAATACAACAACAAGAAAGCCCACTGCATGGGAGAACATATTTGCCAATGTTATCACTGATAAGGATTTAATCTCCAACATCTACAGGGAACTCATACAACTCAACAAAAGGAAGATAAACAATCCAATCAAGAAATGGGCAATGGACCTAAATAGAAACTTTTCGAAAGAAGACAGAAGGAAGGCCAAGAGATATATAAAAACATGCTCAAAGTCACTAATTATCTGAGAGATGAGAATCAAAACAACAATGCGGTACCATCTCACACCTGTCAGAATGGCTATCATCAATAAATCAATAAACGACAAATGCTGGAGAGGATGTGAAGAAAAAGGAACCCTCGTGCACTGCTGGTGGAAATGCACATTGGTGAAGCCACTGTGGAGAACAGTATGGAGTTTCCTCAAAAAACTAAAAATGGAACTCTCATTTGACCCAGTAATACCACTTTTAGGAATATATCCCAAGAAGCTAGAAACATCAATCAGAAAGGATATATGCACCCCTATGTTCATAGTAGCACAATTCACCATAGCTAAGATTTGGAAACAGCCTAAGTGCCCATCAGCAGATGAGTGGATTAAAAAACTGTGTTACATCTACACAATGGAATGCTATGCTGTGCTAAAAAAGAAGGAATTCCTACCATTTGCAACAACATGGATGGAACTGGAGAGCATTATGCTAAGTGAAATAAGCCAGTCAGAGAAAGATAAATATCACATGATCTCACTCATATATGGGAAATAATGAACAACATAAACTAATGATCAAAAACAGATCCAGAGACAGGGAAGCATTGATCAGACCATCAAACCTCAGAGGGAAGGTAGGGGAAGGTGGGGGTAAGGGAGAGAGATCAACCAAAGGAATTGTATGCATGCATATAAGCCTAACCAGTGGACACAGACAACAGGGGGGTGAGGGCATGAGTGGGGGGGGGGGTGGGAAGGTAATGGGGGGATGAGGACAAATACATAATACCTTAACCAATAAAGAAATTAAAATGTAAAAAAAAAACTTACTTCGATCAGTAATGATTGTTCTAGCTTCTTGATTGCTGGTCTTGTTTTTCAAATTCTGGGCAGCAGTAATGAGTTCTTCCAACTGGGGGCGCCTCTGTTCCAAATCCTGCAGCGTGGCCTAAAGGAACAAATAGAACTTAATATTGAGGTTCTACAGCCTTTTACATTCCTTGATGTGATACAAAGTAAAGTGTGATTTTCAAACCCACCAAAGCACTTTTAGAAATAAAAAAGATGCTACTGGATATAAATCTCTAACGTGTAAGGCTTTATAGAGAGCAATTTAATAAGAAATGTATTTCGTTCTTAGATACAAAAAATATTTCAAATGAAATCTTGATTATAGATTTGCTTCACTCCTTAAGAGCTTAGACAGTCATTCCAGAGTACTTAGTTTTACTCAATCCAATATATGAGTGCCATGAGTAAAAATGTAATTTTGAATTATGACAATGTATTTAAGAGAGAGATAATTATTTATACTTGAAATTTAATTCTGCACAGTGTAAAAATTAAGGTGTATATGTTAGAAACAGAAAAAAGCACAGAAGTGATTTAAAAGATGTAACTAATTTAATATATTTTTACCTGAGTTTCCTCACCTATAAAATGATGTGATATAGGTGAGCTATATCTTTCCTCAAAGTTTCCATCTATTATCTCTGTTATCTTACTCTCTTTACATAAAGGGCCAAAAACCCAGTGATATTTGCAAAGAAGTTTGGGGACAAAAGATATAGCCCTTGTTCTAAAACTGAATATATTTTATTTTGGAAGTATAATGAATATTTGCTATTAGTTTATAACCACTATGTGACAGATGTTTTGCACACATTTTCTCACTTTTATTTTCCTAATAATTACATTAATAACCAAGCCAGAATTCTTTATGGTTTTAAACCCAATACTCTTTCTACCACCATGTGAGGCTGATGAAAGTGAAGAGATGAAATGTGATAGATAGTAATGTTTGTGAACTTAGTTATCTACTATGTCCTTTGACTGCTCCTGATTGTCTAAGGATTTTAGTTTTCAGAAAGGCCAAATATTGATCATTCTGTAGTATTTCTTTGGTGAAGAGATAGAAAGATGGGTCTTGTGATTTAAGCTCGATTGCTTTTAGTAGTATTAAAATCAATGGGAAGAACTTATCAAAACATCACACATCTATTTTGAGCATTTCCACCTCTCTGTATTGAAAAATTGGAGGGGGCTAACTTTTAACAAATTTTCCACATTTGTAAGCTGTGATTGCTTGGAAGAAAAATCCAATTTTCAGGTTTCTAACTTTTATTGTTTCTTTACACAAAAGGGTGTTTGAATTATGGAACAAATTGCCAAAGATAGCTATTGAAGTAAGTGGCATAAGTCAGTTGGAGAGTACTGAACAATTTTAAAAGTAGGATCCATATAGTAGTAGATAGATTTATGAAATAAGATGTTTTCCAGGGTTAGAATATTAAACTCTGGTCATCTGTGACATAGCAAGCTGCAAAGGTACTTTGGAATTCCTAACTAACTCTTAAATGTTTAATACATTAGATAGATTTAAAAAAAGATGTATGTAGAAACCTCATATAAAGTCAAATCTTCCCCTCAAATTTAACAAAGAACTCTAAATACCCATAGCTAGCAAAGAATATAAATTCATTCATTTATTAACTCATCCTTTCATTTTATAAATGCCAAGTGCTAGGCACCCTTCTAGGTGTTACGGACATAGTAATGACCGAAATCCTTATGTATACTTTGTGTAATTTTAATGAAAATTTATGTTTTTGATAGCTGGTAATTTTTGTATGACAAAGATTATCTTTGTTATTTTTCTTTGATTTAATATTAATTCACCTTCAGACAACCAGGCTATTCTTTGCTTCTCACTTCTGGATACATGTGGGCTATATACTTGTTTCTTCTTTTAGGATGACTGAATTTGTTTAAGAAGTATGTTGTAGAAGTAATTTATCAACTTTAATCTTAACCTTACCAGGCTCTAAATATTAAACCTGACCACAGTGAATAGCTTTTACTGCTGAATTAGCAAGCATGTCAATTTAGACTTAAAACAAGCCATTTTCCTCTCTAATGAACAAAGTAGGTTTCAGGGTATTGTGAAAACTGTTCTCTAGGTGATTCTCTAATTCTGCTGACAGACACATGCCTTGTTCGCACCTGAGAAGATTATTAATGACATCCTTTGAAGCAGCCTCCTTAAAATCGAAGGAGAATCACAACTGCAATAAAACTATGCTTTTCTAAAGTATTTAAAAATGAAATAATAATTCTTTATACTGCTCTTTGGTCAACACATACAAACATCCATTTCAAAAAGTGGTTTCTCAGTAGAGCAGAATGGGAATTTTCTCCTCTGATTTTCCCACCCAGAAACAAAGGGAAGGATTTTAATATGGCATACATTCAAGTATTGTTTTCATTAAGGTATTATAAAAAAAGTGACTGAATGACCTTCTTGCTAATGAACAGAACAGATCCATTCATTGAGAGGAAACATTTTTTTTTTCATTCAGTTTTCTTTTTAGTGTATTCTATTTATTTGCTATTACAATTTTTTTTTTACCTGACACTTAGCTGTATAATCCCATAACTTGTCAAATACAGTGACTTTCATCTCTCTTCATTGAGCCACCCACAGATGAGGGAGTACCTTAGATATAAAGATTATTCAAACTATCTACCTCCCAAATATCCATCTATGAAATTCTGTTCTCTGTCCCCAATCCAGAGGTTATTGTCTCAAAACCAATGTTTCATCTCCCATCTTCATCATCATATGACCTCTAGTGCTCTTCTATTGTTTAGCTTTAGTTACTCTATTTGTCATGCTAAACAAATAGAATGCTAATCATGCTGATTTATTTTTATGATATGAGCCCAGATACTCATTAAATATATAACTTAAGTGAACAAAACTAAAAGCATCACATGCTTAACTGCATCTAAGCATGAAAATTGAGCATGTCTACATGGAGTCTATCATTCTGGAAGAAGCAAACAGAAGAGAAGAAAGAATCTATCTAAGGAATCATAAGCCAGCTACTGGACTTTACTAAAAACAGCTTACCCCTTGGAGATGAGAATTCATCATGGATTCCACTAACTGAGCAAAGATGGAAGGAAAAAAAAAAACTTCAAATACAAAGTGAATCAGAAGTCATTAATCCTACTAAGTCCCCCCAGGGTTGAGGGAAGTGGTTATAAATAGCAATCCTATGAAAAAGAGAGTTAAACAATGAAGTCATACATACTATAAGTAGGTCATTTTAGGCTCTTAGAAAGAATTACACTTTATTATTGTATTTGTTAAAATAGAATTTTACCTAAATAATAGTCAACTAGAAAACTCTGTATGTTTAGTTGAATATTAAATATTTAGATGCCTAAGAAAAAAAATCTTAACAACAAACTCTTTGTAGTTTTAATATGTTTCTATAAAAATCAACTATCTTCACATAGTTACATATGCAACGAAGGCCTATGGTGAATTTCAGTTGTTGCCATTATCAGAAAATAAACATGAATTAACATTGCATAAATAAACATGTAATGTAAAAATGTAGACCTTATTACTCTTTTATTTACAACTTTAACAACATGGAAGACTGACAAGGTGAAATAGTTGATAGAGCCACTTTATGTATGTAAGAAAGAAAATAAACACTTAAGTCAGGAAGGTCTTATACTGTAGCCTTTCTAGTAACTGAAAGAGTTTTACCTATGAGGATGCTAATCATCTGTCTAGCTTTCAACTGCCTCACTGAGCACCTTAATTCTGGCTTCTGTTCTTGCATTCAGCTGCCTCTCCCTATAGATTGGACAAATCCAAATTTATCTTTATGTTCTCCACTTCCTCATTTTAATTTACATTTTAAATTGGCTTGGATATGATTTCTGTGGCATGATTTCTCTACTTCTCTGAATGTTCTACCAGCATCTCTGTTGATAATCCGATCTAATAAAAGGGTAATATGCAAATTGACCATCACTCCAACACACAAGATGGCTGCCCCCATGTGGACACAAGATGGGCGCCACAAGATGGCCAGCAGGGGAGGGCAGTTGTGGGTGATCAGGCCAGCAGGGGAGGGCAGTTGTGGGTGATCAGGCCAGCAGGGGAGGGCAGTTGGAGGCAATCAGGCCTGTAGGGGAAGGCAGTTAGGGGTGACTGGGCTGGCAGAGAAGGGCAGTTGGGGGTGACCAGACCTGCAGGGGAGGGCAGTTAGGGGGGACCAGGCTTGCAGGGGAGGGAAATTATGGGAGATCAGGCCAGCAGGGGAGGACGGTTGTGGGGGACAAGGCCTGCAGGGGAGGGCAGTTGGGGAGGACCAGGCCTGCAGGGGAGAGCAGTTGGGTGGGACAAGTCCTGCAAGAAAGGGCAATTGGGGGGAAACCAGGCCTGCAGGGGAGGGCAGTTGGGGGCAACCAGGCCAGCAGGGGAGGGCAGTTGGGGGCAACCAGGCCAGCAGGGGAGGGAAGTTAGGGGCAACCAGGTCTTCAGGGGAGGGCAGTTGGGGGTGACCAGACCTGCAGGGGAGGGCAGTTAGGGGGGACCAGGCTTGCAGGGGAGGGAAATTATGGGAGATCAGGCCAGCAGGGGAGGACGGTTGTGGGGGACAAGGCCTGCAGGGGAGGGCAGTTGGGGAGGACCAGGCCTGCAGGGGAGAGCAGTTGGGTGGGACAAGTCCTGCAAGAAAGGGCAATTGGGGGGAAACCAGGCCTGCAGGGGAGGGCAGTTGGGGGCAACCAGGCCAGCAGGGGAGGGCAGTTGGGGGCAACCAGGCCAGCAGGGGAGGGAAGTTAGGGGCAACCAGGTCTTCAGGGGAGGGCAGTTGGGGGGGACCAGGCCTGCAGAGGAGGGCAGTTAGGGGTTACTGGGCCAGCAGGGGAGGGCATTTGGGGGCAATTGGGCCAGCAGGGGAGGGCAGTTAGGGGTGACCAGGCCTGCAGGGAGGGGAGTTGGGGGTGACCAGGCTGGCAAAAGAGGGCAGTTAGGGGTGACTGGGCCAGCAGGGGAGGGCAGTTGGGGGCAATTGGGCCAGCAGGGGAAGGCAGTTAGGGGCAACCAGGCCTGCAGGGGAGGACAGTTAGGGGCAATCAGGCCGGCAGGAGAGCAGTTAGGCGTCGATCAGCTTGGCAGGGGAGTGGTTAGTGGGTGATCAGGCTGGCAGGTAGAAGCAGTTAGGGGCAATCAGTCAGGCAGGCAGGCAAGTGGTTGGGAGCCAGCAGTCCTGGATTGTGAGAGGGATGTCCGACTGCCCATTTAGGCCCGATCCCGGTGTGGGGATTGGGCCTAAATGGGCAGTCAGACATCCCTCAATGGGTCCCAGATGGGAGAGGGTGCAGGCTGGGCTGTGGGTCACCCCACCCAGTGCACGAATTTCGTGCACTGGGCCTCTAGTTTCTTCATAAAAAACTTCTAACTATGTCCTTCATTCATTAAAAATACTTTTTAAGATGCATTTTATTTTTATGTAATTTGAAAATTATAGAAAGTCTGCAAGAGTGGTCAAAGAATCCCACATACCCTTCACCTACATTTACCAGTTTTTAAATTTTGCCACATTTATCACTTATCATTCTCTTGTTCTCTCTGTGTGTATATATAATACTTGTATATGTAATGTTATAGATATTGACAAATAAAAAATGTATAGAAAGGTATACAACTTGATGTTTTGATTTTTGTATACATTGTGAAATAATCACTACAAACTAGTTAACATATCCAAATAAAATAAGTGATATAATTGTTTCTCCTTACATATATTTTAGAGGAAAGGGAAAACTGAAATTATTTTACAATATACATATTTTGGGATTATTCCTGCTCAAATTTTCCATTATTGATTTCTTGTTCCATCTTGAATAACATCATTTTAGAATTATTCTAACTTCAACAGGTCAAAATAAATTTTCTTTTGTCTAATCAGAGTATCCTAGACAAAAACTGAATTATAAGTGAACCAAATTAATAAAATGGAGGTTATATCACATGACATGAGTAGTGAAATATAACTGAGGATATTATCTATATTATCTTTCCTGGTACAGATCATCCTGATTTTGCATCCTAAAGATGTTGTCCAAAGTCTATAGAAATCCCAGATAAAGGAGGCTAGAGCTGACAGGTAATTGAGCACTGATCTATCAAATGGGAAAAAAATATTTATTGTCGGTATTCTATGCACCATACACTATAGTAGGGAATGTGCCTTGTGACATGAAAAAGCCTTCTCAATGAATTCAATGAACTTGCAAAGCAGTTGGGGGAGATGAACTTCAGGCCTGCCCATGCGTATGCACACATGCAGTTAGCCAATAACAGAAGACAATGTGTAAATGACAAATGTAATAGTCTATAGACTGCAGTCTCTATGCTAACGAGATTCTGAAGAATGGAATTTTAATATGAGCATGCTCAGGGGAAGTGCCATAAAGGACTAGAAATCTGAACTATAACTTAGAGGAGGAACAGGGTTGAAAATGACCCAGCAATGAGAAATAAGTGTTTCTGGGACACGGATTGAGCTTAACCCAATGTAGGGAGGTCTGAGTACACTAGAGTGCTTAGGAAACAGTGGGGAGGGCAGCTCTGTAGTGAAGATAATATAATGACTGTGATCAAGTTGGGAAGGCAGACTGGGGCTCTGAATATCAGATGAATGGATAAGAATATTCTGTTGAAGGCAATGGGGAATCATTGGAGGTTTTAGAACAGAGGAATGCCCCAGTAAAAGTGGCATTTTAAAAATATTAATCTTGCACCTTTGCATCCAAAGTGATTTAGAAGAGAGGACTGGAAAACTAAACTGCAACAATCAAAGAAAAACATCACCTATCCCTTTTTTGATTAAATTTCCTGGCATGAAAACATGCAAAACATTTCTAATTTAACCTCACACATTCTTTTATTTCAAGAGAAAATAACTCCACTGCATAGGAATAAAATAAATTTAACCCCATTGATTGTAAAAATAAAATGTGTCCAGAGAATTATTAAATATATTTTCTGGCCCCATTTATAATATTATATTAAATTGGGTGGGGTAGAGAGGGATTGTGCCCTTGATTATGAAAAAAAGTGGACATTCAGAATATTTTGCTAAATCCTTACATTTCTGCTCTAAAAAGGTAACATAAATTTTCAGAGTATGAGAGAGAACTGAGATAACTCCAGAAATATAACTTCAAAGATTATTATCAGGGGTGATAAGAATTATCAATATATTAGGAAGCCATATTTTGTGAATCTTTCAATGTCCTCTTATAGCTTCTATTGCATTACACCTGTGGTATTTTCTTTGGGAAATTGGTCTTGAAATAGTACTGCTGTTTCCAGGAAAAGAGGAGGCTGGTTGTTATTTAACAAGTACTGTACTAACACCGTCAAGAATAAAAGTGAAAGCAAACTAAAGGTTATGCTAAAAATGCATTCAACCTTTTCATGTTTTCAAAACACTTTAGAGATGTCACTTAAGTACTGAGACAAGAACCTTGGTTTTTATTGCCAACTGCAGTCATCAATAAACTGAGGCAGAGCAAGAGATCTTACTGTTCTGTGACGCTACCTCTACAAGGCAAGTGAAGTGGAGAAATAAGCGATTATCTAGAGGCGATTAAATTCATGTACACAATCAATTGGTATAATTCAAGCCCCAAATGCTCTTTTCCTGTTTTCAAATAGTAGATGTTAAGACTTGAGTTATCAAAATAATTGGCACAGCTGTTCAATTCATGTTGCATATAGAGAGATAGGATCAGGCTCAGTTTATTCATCTGTAAAAATGTAGATAATTACATGTACATCAACCAGTCTTAGGGAGATTAAAGCCATAAATCAATGTATAAGAATTCAAATACCTTAGGCAGCAATTAGTCATATAGAGCTAGTTCAAGATTGTTTTTGTTGTTGCTGTTAATTCTCTCCCACGGCTATTTTTCCATTGATTTTTAGGAGTGGAAGAGAGAGGGAAAGACAGAGAGAAACATCGATGTGAGAGAAATACATCAATTGGTTGCCTCCTGCATGAGCCCTGACCAGGGCCCGGGTTGGGGAGGAGCCTGCAACCAAGATACATGCCCTTGACCGGAATCGAACCCGGGACCCTCTGGTCCACAGGCCACTGCTCTATCCACTAAGCCAAACCAGCTAGGGCTCAAGATTCTTTATAGAAACAGCAATTGAGGAATATGTTATGTAGAATGTGTTTAACCCATCAAGACTCAACCTTATGACTTCACCAAGTCTGAGGGCTAAGAGTGAAGACAACACATGGATAGTAAACAATCATGTGCTCATGCTATGGCATGATCTCTTCATTGTTTTGAGACTTCTTTGAGTTTTACAAACAAGTGTAAAATGAGAGAGAGAGAGAGAGACCATGCAGGCACCCCTGTATGTATTCACATAGGGGTGACAATATCTGAATACAGAAGAGAGGCACGCACAAATCTATACCATCCTTTTACATCAAAATGGTGTAATGTGTACCATTTGGACATACATATAAGGGGGGGAAAGTTTAACAATTGGGCCTCATGCTTAAAAATGACAACATTCTTTGCATATTCTCAGAGATTGACATTAATCTATTTCTTCTCAGAAATCATATGACTGGAGAAAATATAAACATCTGCCTTTGATCGCTATGTGTTTAAGCCCCGGCTTAGCTGTAAATCATTTGTGAAGATCATTTCTTGGTAGGTGAGTAAAGTTGCTATTATGGAGTGTTAATACACTTGAAGTGAAGTGTTGCTGGGGGTAGGAGGTGTTAGACATTGATCAGGAGCTTGAGAGATGAGGTATTTATTTATGCTGTTGTAAGAGGAAACTTTCTATAATAAAAATGATTCTGCTTCTCTGTCAAAAATAGTATTTTATGATATAGAAGCTCTCTTCAGTAAATAAATAACAGACCGTTATTGGCAGATATAAAAATTACAATAGAATATAGTTTCTTATAGGAGCACAACAGCCTTTAACTCAATTGGAACTCGCAGTATGACAGCTTTTAAAGCAGGGAACACATTATGTGGGGAAAATCTCATATACTTTTCAATTCCCAAGACTGTACTGGTTATTATTTATTTATTTATTTATTTATTTATTTATTTATTTATTTATTTATTTAATTGAATCCATTGGAATGACATTGGTTAATAAAATAATATACGTGTCAGGTGTTCAATTCTAGAATATGTCACCTGTACATTGTATTGTGTGTTCACCACACCAAGTCAAGACTCCTTCCATCAGTATTTATCCTCCACTTACCCTCAGCTACCTCCCCGCCAACTCCTTTTCACTGTGGTAATCACCATGCTGTTGTCTGTATGTATGAGTTGTTGTTTTTCTTAATACCTTCACCTTTTTTTTCCCCAACCCCTCAACCCCTCTCCCTTCTGACGTCCGTCAGTTTCTTCTCTGTATCTATGAGTCTGTTTCTATTTTGTTAGTTTAGTTTATTTTGTTCGTTATATTCCACATATAAGTAAAATTATATGGTATTTGTCTTTCTCTGAGTGGATTATTTCACTTAGCATAATAATCTCCAGGCCCATTCATGCTGTCGCAAAAGGTATGATTTCCTTTTTCATTTTTAAGCTGAGTAGTATTCCATTGTGTAAATGTACCACAGCTTTTTTATCCACTCATCTACTGATGGACACATGGGCTGCTTCCAGATCTTGGCTATTGTAAATAACACTGCAATGAACATAATGTGCATATATTCTTTTGAATTAGTGTTTCAGGTTTCTTCAGATACACTCCCAGAAGTGGAATTGCTGGGTCATAAAGTAGTTCCATTTTTAATTTTTTGAGGGAACACCATACTACTTTCTACAGTGACTACATGAATCTGCACTCCCACCAACAGGGCAGGAGGGTTCCCTTTCCTCCACATCCTGGCCAACACTTGTTGTTTGTTGATTTATTGATGATAGCCACTTTGCCAGGAGTAAGGTGATATCTCGTGATTAAAATTTGCATTTCTCTGATGATTAGTGATGTTGAGCATCTTTTCATATGTCTATTGGCCACCTGTATGTCCTCTTTGGAGGAGTGTCCATTCAGGTCCTTTTCCCATTTTTTAATTGGATTGTCTTCCTAGTATTGAGTGTTATAAGTTCTTTATAAATTTGGATATTAACCTTTTTATCAGAGGTATGATTTGTGAATATGTTCTACTCCATGGGTTGTCTTTTCATTTAGTTGATGGTTTCCTTTGCTGTGAAAATACTTTTTAGTTTGATGTAGTCCCATTTGTTTATTTTTTCTTTTGTTTCCCTTCCTACAGTGTAACAATTGCAACACAATAACAACTAGGTATTGTGTATTTCCTGTGTGCTAGAAATTGTCCTAAGCAATTTATTTTTTTACTAGAGGCCCAGTACACAAAATTCATGCACTTGGGAGGTCCCTAAGCCTGGCCTGAGCCCTCTCCCAGTCCGGGAACCCTCAGGGGATGTTTGACTGCCACCACCACTGCTGTGCTCACCAGCTGTGAGCCCAGCTTCTAGCTGAGTGGCGCTCCCCCTGTGGGAGTGCACTGACCACTAGGGGGCAGCTCCTGTGTTGAGCGTCTACCCCCTGGTGGTCAGTGCGCATCATAGCGACCAGTCATTCCACAGTTTGGTCGATTTGCATATTAGCCTTTTATGCCTGAGGGATTGGGCTGAAACTGGCTCTCCAACATCCCCCAAGGGGTCCTGGATTGTGAGATGGCACAGGTCAGGCTGAAGGACCCCACCAGTGCATGATCGGGGCCAGAGAGGGATGTGAGAGGTTGGCCAACTGGGGAGTGACCTTGGGGGGGTTCCAGGGCATGTCCGGCCCATCTTGCTCAGTCCCGATAGGCCAGACCCCAGCAACAAGCTAACCTACCAGTCGGAGCATCTACCCCTAGTGTTCAGTGCATGTCATAGCGACTGGTCAACCGGTTGACTGCCCCCTGGTGATCAGTGCATGTCATAGTGAGTGGTTGAGTGGCCTCAGCATATCATTAGCATATTATGCTTTGATTGGTTGAACGGATGACCAGACAACTGGACACTTAGCATATTAGGCTTTTATTATATAGGGTTATATTTTCCCCACCCTTTGACCTTCCTAACCATGTGGCAGCCTAAGCAATTTATACATATTAACATATAGCAACCATCTGAGCTAGGTTCTTTTATTTTTCCTTATAGTCAAGAAAAATGAGGCACAGAGAAGTTACATAACTTGCCCAAGGTCACAAAGCTAACAGGTGGTGACGGTGGAAAAAAATGGCCCAGGTCTTCCTTTTCTAGTATTTCCCTCCAGTACATTATAGCTAAAATTTCTTAAGCAGATACAATGTAGCAGAAGCTGGGCTAAATGTTTTACAAACATCATTATCTGATTCTGATAACAACTATAGCTAGCTGGGTATTGAATCAGTTTTTACATGGGAAAGTATGTTTAGAGATTAATAATTTCCACTCAAGGAGCAGAAAAACATTTGAACTCAGGTCTGCCTGAATCCTAAACCTAGCCCTGACTGCCACAGGCATCTCTACAAGCTACTCTGCTTCCTCTTCTCAAACTCTCCTTCACTTTCCTACCTGTGACTATACTTCTCATGCCATAGAATCCAGCAATGAGTTCCCTTTCTAAAATAGAGTGCTGCCCTGGCCAGTTTGGCTCAGTGGATAGAGCGTCGGCCTGTGGACTGAAGGGTCCCAGGTTCGATTCTGGTCAAGGGCATGTACCTTGGTTGCGGGCACATCCCTAGTAGGGGGTGTGCAGGAAGCAGCTGATCGATGTTTCTAGCTCTCTATCCCTCTCCCTTCCTCTCTGTAAAAAAATCAATAAAATATATTTAAAAGTAATAAAATAAAATAGAGTGCAATGAGTTAAACAAACCCAGCATAAAAAACCGGAAGAGAAAACTACACAATTGGTTTGTTATTCCAAATTTTTTCCCAACTTCATCTCCAAATGAACACTTTCTTTTCTTGTCTGCTTTATTGTTGTTAATCCACACAATTACATTCAAATCTGTCATTTAAAAATTTTATGTATAGTTGGGAAATTTGTAATTTTTGTAATACTGGATATACATATTTCTATGGTTAGAATGGAGGGCTCATGACATTTTCTCTCTACCCCACTTTTACTCCTTTTAATAAAAAAAAAACACCCTAATAAGATAGCTCATATTAAAGTAGTACAAAATTGGTTATTATTATATGTTCATGGCCGTATTAGTTTCCTCTGGTTGTTGTAACACATTATCATAACTGAGTGGCTTAAAACAACCTAAATTTATCATTTAACAGTTCTGGAAGTCCGAGTCCATAAATGAGTCTTAGAGGCTAAAATCAAGGTGTCGGCAGAGCTTGTATTCCTTCTGTAGTCTCTAGGGGAAAATTACGTTCCTTCATTTTCTAGCATCTAGAAGCTGCCTGTATTCCTTGGCTTGTGGCTCTTTCCTCTGTCTTCAAAGCCAGCAGGTTAGCATCTTCTGATTTCTCTCTGACTGTGCTTGTATTACCACCTTGCCTTCTTTCGTACAAGAACCTTTGTGATTACATTGGGCCCACCAGGATAATCCCTGAAAATCTCCCCATGTCAAAAATCCTTAACCCCTTTGCAAAGCCTCTTTCACCAAGTATGGCAATATATTCACAGGTTCAAGGGATTGGGACTTGGACAATTTTGGGATGCCATTATTCAGTCAACCACAATGGTTCTGCAGTCATTTCTCATTAAACTGCTTGTCACACTGTGGCATACTTCTTTGTGCTATCTCCGTCCTATGTGAGAGCCAGTGACAAGGGCTGCAAAATCCCACAATCTAGAAAGCAGAGGAGGCACAAAGCAGAATCCTAATCTGGGTGGCCAACCTGGTTTAACCAAAGGCCTTCAGAGGTGGGAGAGGTGTATTGTCACATTTCCTTCACCCTGTTGCCAAAAGTACATTTGAATGTCCCTATTAAGAGGTGGAAACTGGAACTCACAAAAGTGTTACATTAAAAAAAAATAGTGGCACAGCTGATATGGGTCAGTGGTTGAGCATCGACCTATGAACCAAGAGGTCATGTTTTGATTCCCTGTCAGGACACATGCCCAGGATTGCGGGTTTGATCCCCAGTGTGGGGCGTGAGGGAGGCAGCTAACCAGTGATTCCCTCTCATCACTGATGTTTCTATCGCTCTCTCCCTTTCCCTTCCTCTCTGGAATCAATAAAAATATATTTTAAAAAATTATCTTCCCTGAACTGTGATTCTCTGAGGAAATCAGGGTGCTGCTGTTTCATGACAAGCAGCTCTTCAGGAGTGAATCCTGTAAGAATTCCAAAAATAAAGTCCATACCTTGTGGAGAGTGGCAGCCTGCAGGAAAGGAAGGGGCACTGTTTTCTGGGATCCAGAAACTTCAGCTTCCACTTAGCTCAGCTTTGCTCATTCAACTTCATTCTCTCCTCCTTGATCCCCACACCCACACATAAACATGAAGCTTTCTTCCCAGCTGTCTTCCTCCTTTTTTTTTTCATTTATAAATGTCTTCTACTTTTTGACTTCTTTTCTCTGCAACAACTATCTGGAAGCTTTTTTTTATTGTTACCATGGAGAAGGTAATTTTCTCATCAAGGAAAGGATGTGGTACAGAGGGAAAGGAATGAGCCACATATGAAAATTGAGAGCTAGCCTCTATGTCTTTTCAACAATATCCAATTAAATCTTTTCACTACCATACACAAAACAACAGGAACACGGTGGGTGGCCAATTTAGCCCAAGGATGTGAATGAAATAGTAGGCTGTGTGATCATGTTCTGGGGTTTGGGAGGCAGGTGGGGAGGCAGACCCTTAATCCTGCAACAGGGAACTAATGAACAAAGAGAACTGATAGATAATTACTATGCAGTTGTTTGAATAGATGCTGCTCTCTTTCTTTTACAAGTAAATAACCTTCATAATGGTGACAGATAATTTTCTCTGAAATGATGAAATGATGAAATACAAACATGTAGATAAACAACCACAAGAAGAGGGAAGAGACCTGTGAGATATTTCTCAAAGATAAGTTAAACTGAAGCTGTGTAGGGACAGAGAAAGGAAGAGCAATTAACAAGGCTCCTTTTTTTTCTTTTCTTCACTCTTCAAGTTGAAAACAAAGTGGGAGAAAATTCAAATATAGAATTATCTGGTGGTGAAACATCAGTGATATTTTAATTAGTCTAGAATTTTTATTACAACTAGAAAAAAATCTATTGCTGATTCATAGATGTGCCAATGTTAGGACCTGAAATAATATTAATTCTTCTGTCCTAATTCTCATGAGATGAATCATACATATGCTTTATTCTTTTTGATCATTCTGAACAAAACCAAACCATGAAATATTTGAATGATGATGTTTCTTAAATTACAATACTAGTAGATAACTCATCATATATTTAGTCAGACTCTTGCATAAATCCTGTATGTAAAAATTATGCCTAAAGGCCTTCATCAACAAGAGTAATTAAAGGAAAAGAACTGCAAAACAGTAAAAGCACAAATTTAAAATGTTGGTGAGACATAAGAGTGAAAGTTTGGAGTTGAAGTAGCATGTTCATCAACTTTTCTGATGAACCCTTTCTATTATCCATTCTAGCCTTTAAAAACATGAGATTGTTTTATAGAAAATAATGAAAAATATCAGCTATACAAAAGGTATAGAGAATATAAGGTTACAATGGAAGTCTATGATATGGCTGTATCATGGTACTATGACAAAGCAGAAAATTCAGATAGCTAGACAGGGAGGTAGGAAGAGAGAGTGAGAGCGAGAGCGAGAGAGCGAGAGTGAGTGAGAGAGTGAGAGAGAGAGAGAGAGAATGAAAGAACTCTGATTTCTAGGATACATGCCAATCTATTTCCTGCTATCATTTTCTGCTTGCTACTTCATAACAGAATATATTACTCCAAATTACAGACTATTAAATAAATAAAAACTAAGATGATTTGCATGAAAACGATAAGCTCTTTACACAGCACAAACTGAGGTTTTTATTAAGCAAAGTTGTAGGGAAAAAGGCTACATATCTTTTCAATCTCTCAGTTATTGCTAAATTTGTAAATCCCATGCCCCATTACCTCCATACAAGCCAGGGAGATGTTCTCACATAATAACATTTCAATCGTGATTGAATTGACACCAAATGCTTGTCTCTTCTTAATACCTACAAGATCTGGGGGCTTTGTGTTTTGTTTTGTTGTTGGACCACTAAAAATAATAAAATTTCCCATGTATTAAAGGACATAACAAAAATGGAAGAAATGTCTCACTTAAAATATTTATGAACAAGGATAAAATCCTTGTCAAATATACTTCTTGGCCCAGAGGTGGCTTTGTTTACCAGATATAGTCTTAAGGCTGAATACACTAAATCATGGCAAACTAACATACAAAAGTAGGTATAGAGTTTCCTATGGAAAGTAATACAATAATTAATAACACAAGAATAAACTGTATTCCGCATACTTACAACTGTAAACCTACTTTTGCCCCACCCTGTATATGTATTTTAACTGCCCATGATGATTGCTGTAAAGGACTATAAGTTGAAAAAATTTGACGTTGGAGATTATGAATCATTAAAAACTTTGACATATATTAAAATGTCTGTGGTAAAATAGAAAACATAACCTGTTTTTAGTAGTATAAAAATATGAATTATATGTAATTTACTTCAATATACTTCAGCATATATATGAGAGTATGAATGTGTAGTGGTCAGTTGCCTCAATCAGGAATTCATACAGGGGATGGGGTCAGAATTTAATCAGAAAGGCTAGACTCTTAAGACAAGTGCTACAAGCATTTTAACTATTTTTATCACACTCAACACCAGAAGGTCTTGCCAATGAGCAAAATGAATGTCAGAAATATGTTTTTCTTTATGATATTAGACTTATTAAAGATACATATTTTGGATAACACATTTTAGAGATATTTCTCTTCCTTATAAGGACCAAGCATAAAAATCTAGCATTTGTTCCTTTTAATCCTCACATCCTCTCATTCAACCATATGCTTGATTTTGTTTTCAGAATATAACATTAAATTTCTCTTTTGATTTCCTCATGGCTATATTTGTCCAACATGTTTTAATAAACAGATCTTTAAAGATTTCATCCCTTCTCTATGTAGTATTTGTATCATTTGGATAATTTTCACAGCCTTGCCTTTCATCTTGATGTAACCACTCATATTATTAGTTTGTCCCCCCAGTCCAAACAATAACCAGGCCTAGTAATTTAGTTAAGAAAACAGCAGACTGATATTTATATAATACGAGGTGTGTTTGTGTGTGCCTGTGTGTGTGATAGATAGCAAGAGAGAGTGAGAGAGAAATGAACTTGATCACTGTTGAGTATAAGAAATTAGTATATGGAGATGCAAACCTGTGGTTTAGATATAGGACTGTGGTGAGACCACTTGTTCTTACCCTAAGGGGAGTATCTGGGCTGCAAAAATATTCTTGTCTGACATTTTCATCTAGGCTCTTTGACAAGTCTCCTTTGCCCTTCTGCTCAAGACTCAGATTTCTTATTATTAATTCCCTGCGTATATTTTTTCAAAGAATGGTTGAAGATAATAAGAAAGCCTATTTTCACCCTAACCGGTTTGGCTCAGTGGATAGAGTGTCAACCTGCAGACTGAAGGGTCCCAGATTCGATTCTGTCAAGGGCATGTACCTTGGTTGTGGCACATTCCCAGTAGGGGTGTGTAGGAGGCAGCTGATTGATGTTTCTCTCTCATCGATGTTTCTAACTCTCTATCCCTCTCCCTTCCTCTCTGTAAAAAAAAGAAAAATCAATAAAATGCATATTTTAAGAAAGCCTATTTTAATATATCATCTTTCTTAAATACATTTTCATCTCTACTCTTTTTATCCCCCAGATATGTCGTAAAGACTAATTCTCAATGCAGTTTATTAAATTGCAATATAATATATATTTATACTGTATATGTAATTTTTATATGTAAATATATCTGTATGTACATGTTTGTGTGTGTACATATACACTGAGTGGCCAGATTATTATGATCTCTGAACGCATAATAATCTGGCCACTCAGTATGTGTGTGTGTGTGTATATATGTGTGTGTGTGTGTGTGTGTGTGTGTGTGTGTATATATATATATATATATATATATATATATATATATATATATATGTTAGAGGCCCGGTGCATGAATTCGTGCATGGGTGGGGTCCAGCCAGCCTGGCCAGGGGGAAGGGACATGGGCGGTTGGCCGGCCTGCCTGCTGGTCAAACTCCTGGTAGAGGGGACAATTTGCATATTAGCCTTTTATTATATAGAATATGCACTGAGCGGCCAGATTATTATGCGTTCAGAGGTCATAATAATCTGGCCACTCAGTGTATATACATATACATACACATATACATGCACACACACATATATAGTTTCTTGCCAATAAACTTGGATGGAATGAATATATTAACCAATGGTATTGCCTTGGTCAAGTAACTTAACCTCTCTGAGTCTCCTCTTTTAAAAAACAAGTCTCATACCAGTTACTTTACCCTGCACTTGTGAGAATTAGAAATATTAAATATGATGTGCATAGTACAGTGATGCTTGGTCCATACTAGGGCGTAATAAATAGTATGTATAAGCAACCAGAATTTTATAGTAGCATATTATTTGACCTAGCATTATTTTTTTGCCATAAGGAGTTTGTCAAAAGCAATTTGGCCATCGTAACACCTGGAAGTCAGGGTATGGGTGAGCAACTAACTCTTACTTACCATACTACTTTTTTGCTATATATAAATCTCCTTCAATAGCATTCTATATGGGTATGTAAATATTCACAGAAATATATGGGTTATGTGTTTCAGCAAAATAACAAATGCGTGTATGGGTATGTAATAAATATTACAAGAAAACAATCTCATTTAGCACATCTTGGTTTGTAATTCATCACAATTTATTTTAGAAATCTCAATTTTGGACATTTGAATTTTCCCCAGCTAGTCCCTATTTGAAATAATGAATTTATCTATAGTGAGAAGCTGTGATATGGTACCCAGATTCCCCTTCAGAAATGAGGGACTTATTTCCTTAGCTGCTAGGAGTGCTTCTGGTAGCCATTACCTGTTAACCCCCTTATAGGAATTGCCTTGGTTGAAGAGAGTGTTCTTGCCCAAATTTGTGTTTCTTTACCTGAGAAGCCCACATTCAATGACATTATAAAGGTCTGATCCTCTCTCCCAAGATCAAAATAATCCTGAAAGGTAACTTCAGCTTCAGAACTCCCTGAAGGGTTAGATGAGGCCTTTACTGAGACTGTATCACAGCCCAACTTCTCTTTCTGTCCACTCCCGTTGACCCCAAGAACACTCCCAGGTAAACATCCTGTGTGCTCACCTGTATCTCAGGGTCTGTTCCCCAGGAATCCATCTTTAAGTAAATAAACTCCAGGCATTTGGCATGAATTTCTATAATACTCTTGCTCTAAAAGTGTCCATGGCATAGGGGCAAAACTTTCCTAGAATAACAGGCAAGTGTTCTGTCCCATTCCTCCTTTATCAAGAACTTGGAGACTTAAGGTAAAAATGATTTGGAAGAAAGTGGAGTGGACTCCATGTGTCTCTCTTCAGGCTTAAACACACCTGTCTCCAGCCACAGAGTTTCTCAGCTTCATTTCACCATCTCTTACCTGGGGCACATTCGACAGAAGGTGCCCTTTTCACTACACTCCAAGAGTTTCCTTTTAAGCCAAGTAAAAAATTCTCATCTATTAGGAAAAACACATTTTCTGAAGCATTTGGAAAACAATTAGAGTGAAACAAGTTTCTCTCCCTTTTAAACAAAAATTTGTAGCATCAAATGACAAGGGGCTTTGAAACACCATCATTGACCTTTCTATTCCATTTCAGATTTGAAAGTTTGATTTATTTATGCAGTAAAAATAGCCATCATAATTAACCTGTTTTTCAAGTGTCTATCATTTTTCACCAAGGATAATTGCTATGATTAACTAAAGGAACATCCATACAAACCTATTTAATCATCTAAAATTAATATTTGTTTTAAAGAACTTTATTCTGTTGTTTACTTTGATGAATGATGTAAAATACCACTGTTATATCAGAGAAAAATGAAAATGTGAAGTAAAGTAACACAGAGGTAGAACAAATTCAACCGTAGAGTTGAAATTTATTTACAAAGATAATTTTACTTTTTTTTAAAAATATATTTTTATTGATTTCAGAGAGGAAGGAAGAGGGAGAGAGAGATATAAACATCAATGATGAGAGAGAATTATTGATCAGCTGCCTCCAGCACGCTCCACACTGGGAAGTGAGCCCACAACCCAGGTATGTGCCCTGACTGGGAATCAAACCATGACCTTTTGGTTCATAGGTTGACACTCAACCACTGAGCCACACCGGCTGGGCTATTTACAAAGATCTTAAAACGTGCTTTTTAACCCTGATAACTACAGTGTGACACAGTTTTCTATCCCAGTTTTACTGATGCTTAAAATGAGGATCAGAAAGTTGTGTAGTTTGTCAATAACACACACAGCAAGGTTCTAGATGCCTGACTCTAGATGCCTAATTCATGCTATTTCTACAAATATAAAAAGAGCAGTTAAAGTGTTCATATAATATTAATGTTCCTCTATATTTGAGGAGAGGGTGGAGTGTCCAAATTATAACAAGGGCTCTTTACTATGATACTAAATTTTTGTTATGAACAAAAGCTGATATTTGGAGATATCATCAAAAAATTGACAAAGAAAAGTAGGCTAAGAAAATAAGAATGAAAAAAAAAGGCAGTGATAAAAGATTTGCTGTTTATCAGTGTTGGAAATCCTTGTTTATACATGTTTATGTAATACATTATATTTCTCTTGGTGTGTAATGACAGAAAATGAATATGTGTGTTCTTTTCTATTCCTTTGAAATGACAAAAGAAATGGTATTGCATCCTGTTTTTCTTTCCAGCTTTTAAATTGCACAATTTCTTACATAACAGTACCAAGAAATAGGAAAATAAAATTAAACAATAAATTAACTATTTTAAAAGACTCTTAGTCTGATTAGAAAGGAATTATATTTGGTTTCAAATTCTAACTCTACTGGGAAACCTTTTCTGAGCAACTGCCAGCTCCCTTCACTCCCTTCAACACGGAGTAGTAACTAGAGTAGATATATTGGTAATTTTCATAGCAACTCATTCTGTAGCCACCAAGGAATTAGAGTGGGAAATCCTTGCCACAATGATTGGTTCAGGGGTGGGTTTATGTCTTAAACTAATCCAATCATAGATAAGCTCAGAACTTTCATTTGAGGGTCAAGAAAGAAAAGTTTTCTTTCAATTTTCTTTCAATACTAGTATAGTATGGTATGCAAACATGAATACTGTAACTGCTATAACAATGGTGAAGGACAACACTGAGCAAAGAGTTGGAACCTTGAACATGCCATGCCTGGAGTTCACACAATATTTATGTTACATACGCCAATAAATTCTCTTTCTAATTTAAGCAATTTGAATTGGATTTTCTACTAGTTGCAATTGAAGATATTCTCATTTATGATCAGCTTTAATCTAAAGCAATATCCTGTTGTTACACAAATATAAAATCTATTTCATCATATCTCAAATTGTCTGTTTACTTTTTGGTTTTCTAAAATAGATTATAAATAACATCAACTTAAATTAGGTTTTTCCAAGAAAGAATCCATACAGCAAATAATTCAGTTTTCAAAGTGTTATTACTTGTTTAATTTTATCTCTTTATCTATAAACTAGAGGCCCAGTGCATAAATTCATGCACGGGTGGGGTCCCTCCAGGTGGCCTGCGGGAATCAGGCCCCAGCTCGTGCCCCCAGCCTTGCAGCCCCGCAGTCCCGCCTAGCACCCACCTTGGTCTGGCACCGCCCCCTCACCTGTCCACCATCCCACTGCTGTCCCATTCTCCTCGGGGCCCATTGGGGCAGGCAGCACCTCCACTGCCACCTGCTGCCAGCACCTATCACTGACGCCCGCCATGTTCCATGCCACTCCCTGGTGGTCAGTTCATGTCACTGCAAGTGGTCAAACTCCCAGTTGGACAATTTGCATATTAGGCTTTTATTATATAGGATAAGGTAACTATATATCCAGTTTACCCTGGAAATCTTCGTTAAAAAGTCATGTAATGGACTATAAGCCTATTTTTCAAGTTAGTCTCATTCTGTCCCTTTGTAAGCTCAGTGTGACAGGCATGTGTCCTTAAACTGTCACCTATTTGTGAAAACCTCATAGACAATAGGAACTAACATTATAGATCTCATCCCCTTTAGGATCATACTTTCCCCTTGTTGCATTCTTTCAGACTTTCCTAGCCAGCAACCTGCTAAGAAATGATGAATAGAGAAGCAAGATAACTGCATTGAGAAAGTAATTGTGCTTTATGCTTAAAATGAATAACACATATTTCCTTCTTCACTTCTAGATGGTAGACATGGCCCCTGAAATCTAGTCCTCCAAATGTGTTAAAAGCTCTTTGTTTTGGAGAACCTTAGAATGTAGAACATGATCTAGAATGACCAAGACCCATAGGTAAAAAAAAAGGCAGAATTGTAATATCAACTGGAAGATTTCTTTTCTTTATACCCATCAGTGCCCAAAAAGCTCTTGAAGTATCCTGTAAAGAAGAGGAAACCCTGAAAAAATGACCAAGACTCTGGATTCTCCACCTACTCTAAAAGAAAGGCTCTGAGTAAAATCTTATTTGATTTAGAAAAAAAAAAGACATCTGACATTTCTTATGCTTTGGGAGTTGAGAAACAATTCAATTGGATTTTATTCATAAGGTTATGAAGAATTATTCTAGGATATTTTCATGTCAACTGAGAATATGTAGATTTAATACTTAAAACCGAATAAATTCATTCTTAAGAGTAGAATTTAAGAATGTGATGGTATAATTTGGTAGTAATATTGAGGGCAAGAAATTGCTTTTCTAATAGGAAAAGTATAACTGATACCTGCATAGTTTCTGATGATGGTAAAAAAAAAGGTAAAAAAAAAAATCACATTCACATTTAGAAAATTTGTGGGTTAGTTATATATTCTGTTCCTGGAAAGAACTGTAGGTCACTTGATCCTAATTTCAAAATATAAATAAAACTGAGGGGGGGGGGAAGGGTGTAAAGAATTTTTGTGAGTTTATTTGAGCCAAACTGTTGACAATTGCCAGGAAGCAGAATCTCAACAGATTGGGATAATGTTCCAGAGAATGATGGTTTTTCACCTTGTTTTATACCTTACATCAAAGGAGGAAACATAAGTCGGTTACATGAAATCTATTGGTGATAGATTAGGGAGGTGGGAGAAAGCAAAGTGGGGGTGGGGTGAGGAACATCTGGGATTGGATAAAAAGTAAGATGATAGACACATTACTTAGGTGGGTAAGGATAGTTAACAGTAAACAATTCACATGATAACAATAACAATGAAGGAATTTATGTTATCTGTCCTGGCACCCAGGCACCCAGGCACATTTGGTTGTGCCCCAGGGGTAGGGGTGGGGGGTTAAGGAAAGTTACAAGTTACTCTGACATTTCATAGGTATGTTATCTTAGATGCAAAAAGACAATAGGTTCAGTTAAGGTAAAAATTGACCTTGTCAGGGAAAATACTGGCCTAGGACATGACTATCTACACTAATAAAAGAGAAACATGTAAATTGACCATCACTCCGCTACACCCACCAGCCACGCCCACCAGCCAATCAGGAGTGAGTATGAAAATTAGCCCAACCAAGATGGCAGCAGCCACGGAGCTGGAGCGAGCAGGAGGCTTGGGTTGCCCCCGGTGATGGAGGAAGCCAAGCTTCACGCCTGCCCTGGCCGGCCCTGGCCTCCACTCAAGGCTACAAAGTTTCAATTATAGAAGATAAATAAATCCCAGATACCTGCTTCCAGTCGGCCCTGGCCTCCACTCAAGGAGGCTCTAAAAAAAGAGAAAGAAAAGAAAAAAAGGAGGGGCTGGGAGCCTGGATCACTGGGGGTGTGGGCAGCCTGGAAACAGCCCTCAGCTCCTCACCCAGGCTGGCCACACTCCCATGGGGTGAGGGTCCCCGCTGGGGGGCTTGGCCAGCCTGCAAACAGCCATCAGCCCCTCACCCAGACTGGCCAGGCACCCCGTGGGTACCCCCACCCTGAAGGGGGTGTGGCCAGCCTGAAAACAGCCCTCAGTCCCTCACCCCATCAGTGGGCGTCAGTTGGAGGTGATCAGGACAGCGGGGGGGAGGGGGCATTTTGGAGTGAGCAGGCCAGCAGGGGGGCAGTTGGGGGTGAGTAGGCCAGTGGGGAGGGAAGGTGGGGGTGAGCAGGCCCACAGGGGAGGCAGTTGGGGGTGAGCACACTGGCACAGGGGGCAGTTGGGGGTGATCAGGCTGGTGGGGGGCATTTGGGGGCAAGCAGGCTGGCAGCAGGGGGCAGTTGGGGGTGAACAGGCTGGCAGGCAGAGTGGTTAGGGGCAATCAGGCAGGCAGGCAGGCAGGTGAGTGGTTAGGAGCTGGCAGTCCCGGATTGCAAGAGCGATGTCTGACTGCCGGTTTAAGCCCGATCCCTGTAAACCAGCAGTAGGACATCCTTCGAGGGGTCCCAGATTGGAGAGGGTGCAGGCCGGGCAGAGGGACATTCCCCCCATGCACGAATTTGGTGCACTGGGCCTCTAGTCTATCTATATACTAGTAAAACCCTAATATACAAATAGACCAAAAAGTGGAACAACCGAACAACTGAACAACCGGTTGCTAGGATGTGTGCTGACCACCAGGGGGTGCACACAGAACATGGTGGGCATCGGCAGCAGGTGGCAGAGCGCGGAACATGGAGGGCATCTGCTGTGGTGAGATCGTGGAGGTGAGCAGGGGTGCCAGACCAAGGCGGGGTGATGGTTGCTGTCATTGGGGTGAGCCTCTGGTGGTTACTGAAAATTCTTTACTCCCACACGCCGTGGTCCCACCAGGCGCTTGCACCTACTGCCAGTGCTGGCCCTGCTCGCACCTGCTGCCGGTGCCCAGCACTGTCAGTGGGTGTTAGTGGTGGCTGCTGGCCCCAATCACCCCTCAGGGCTTCTTTCTCCACTTCCCCCTGCAACTGAGAGGTGATTGTGAGGAGGAAACTGGTCTTGCAAGGCGTGTCAGGCCTAAAAACTGTGAACAATGCACTGCCCTGGGGAGGGGGAGGGTCATTATCGCTGGCCCCAGGACAGATCATCAGATATGGCCTGGGGACCCCCAACACCTGGGGGCCTTCTTGTAAGCCTACGAAAGGGGGTGGAACCATATCTGCAAGACAAAGACCCCAGAAGGTTATAAAAAGTGAAGCCCTCTGCGTGTTTCCTCACTCTGATTTGGAAATTATTCCCAGAGTCCACTAGTGTTAATAAATGGGGTCCCTCCCTTTCTCTAGGAAGCATGCTTGGTATTTCTTTGGTCTTCTGCAACATTTGGTTCCCTGACCGGGAAGCTAACCACGTTTGGCTCTTGCCTCCAGTGAGTAGACGTGGTTTGGGGCCCAGGGGCACGGGACAGGCTTCCAGAAGGCGCGCGCTACTGATTTTAGCAGAATTGAACGGGGGGAGGGGAGGACTCCAGGTGCTCCCGGACCTCAGCCCAGGACCCGGCTGGCATCTGGAGAAAGTGGACGGACACCTCTGGACCTGTCGACAGAATCGGTAAGGTAGGGGCCTCAGTCAGTCAGGCCCACTCCAAGTGAGGGGAAGGGGGAGCTTGATCACCTCCCTGGAAGTCATAGGACTTCGTCAAGTAAATCAGGAATCAGGACTCCGGAGGTGAGTGAATTCAGATTCGATTAAGGAATTATGGGTTCACTCTTCTGTTTGTTAGTGTGTGGGACTAGCCAATTTGCTACAGAGAAGGGGGGCTGGACACAGTCTTTATTCCTCCAGTAGGTTCTCACCGAGACGTCAGTTGAGAATTCTATTCTGGGGCGTGGGTGCCGGCAGTGCCCCCATGCCCATCTGGGGAGTTGGGCATTATCTGCTCAGCTCCAGTCTGGGCTAGTCTACTGAGAGAGTGTGAGTACGGATGTTTGTCTGTCTTAGCATAATTATCTGCTGATTAACTGGTCTGTGTGAAAGCGAAAGCTACTTTGATTTTCTGTTTGCTCATCTGGTTAAAACATTTGATTTAATGGATGCTAAACCCATGATGGTCTGCAAAAGTCTCAAGCAGTGCTGTTCAGTTAGTTTTCTCAGAGACGTTTGCTCTCTATCACGGAGGGATAGTTGATAAAAATTTTTGCCTATGTTTGTGTACGACGGGCTTTGGTTTGCTC
This sequence comes from Plecotus auritus, assembly GCF_963455305.1. NCBI lineage: Eukaryota > Metazoa > Chordata > Mammalia > Chiroptera > Vespertilionidae > Plecotus > Plecotus auritus. Next base: position 24,033,031 of record NC_137784.1, read on the forward strand.
TGTGATTTTGCTGTGTTATGTTGAAATTTTGGAATTCTGGGGTAGATTTAAAGGTATTTGTGGCTTTTCTTGTCTCTTTTGGCTGGCTGGGACTTTCAGGGGCTGGGCTCACAGCTCCGCAGGGCGAAGAGATTTTTTTTTATATATATTTTATTGATATTTCACAGAGAGGAAGGGAGAGGGATAGAGAGCTAGAAACATCGATGAGAGAGAAACATCGATCAGCTGCCTCCTGCACACCTCCCACTGAGGATGTGCCCGCAACCAAGGTACATGCCCTTGACCGGAATCGAACCTGAGAACTTTCAGTCCGCAGGCTGACGCTCTATCCACTGAGCCAAACCGGTTTCGGCAGGGTGAAGAGATTTTACCTGCCCTGCCCCTGCCTGTGCTGATTAAGGATCTTTTCTTTAAGGAGACCCTCCAGGCTTTTAGTAAATTTCCCTGCACCCTTGTCTGTCTCTCACCACTGATCATCATGGGGTTGGGATAAAGTAAACACACTGTTCTCAATTGCATGTTGGAAAAATTTGAAAAGGGTTTTATTGAGGACTATGGTATTAAAATGAACCCCAAAACACTGAGGAAATTCTGTAAATTAGAATGGCCAGCCTTTGTGGTCGGCTGGCCCCGGAAGGCTCTTTAGATGTAGGACTGGTCAGGGCGTTCTGGAACATAGTCATGACAGACCCCGGACACCCAGATCAGTTCCCTTACATAGACAGCTAGTTAGGAATTGCTCAAACCTTGCCACCTTGGGTCCGGTTCTGTAAGGTTTTAGTAGTAGGAGAAAAGAAACAGGTCTCTCAGAAGGGAACGCAACCCCTTGTTCTGCCAGGATCCCCTGAGGAAGTCCCGCTAGTTTTACCATCTCCATATGTGCCACATGCGGCACCAAGTGCTTCCCCAGCTGGTCTGAAAGGTCCAGAAACACCGCCCCCTTCCGTTTCTCCTCAACCAGTCTCTCCAGAGCCAGTTGGGGGGGTGCTTGTGTTCAGCCGATCAAGGGCCCAGGCCACAACCAGCACGTCAGATGCCTTTAAGGGAGATTCGGGGTGCCAAAGTAGTTGGCAAAGATGGGACCTTGTAGGAGGGAGGGCCAGTCTATTATTATTAGCCCTTTACCACCAGTGACATCTTGAATTGGAAATATCACACCCCAGCTTATACTGAAAAACATCAGGCCATGATAGACCTCCTAGAAACGATCTTCCAGACCCAGAAGCCCACCTGGGTGGACTGCAAGCAGCTCCTTTTCACGTTCTTTAACACTGAGGAGCGCATGAGAGTAGTATCAGAGGCTCGGAAGTGGCTCCAGACCCAGGCCCCGACAGGAATATTAGATACAGACAGATGGGCCAGGAAGGCCTTCCCAGATGAGGAACCCGATTGGAACCCAAACTCAGAAGATGGAAGGACCGGGCTAGAAAGATAGCGGCTGGCCTTCCTCCATAGCATTAGGGCCGGATCCAAGAAGCCCACCAACACGACTAAAATCTCTGAGGTTTTCCAGAAGCCTGATGAAAGTCCAGCAGCTTTCTATGAGAGACTATGTGAGGCATACCAGATCTACACCCCCTTTAGACCTGAGGCCCCAGGAAATCAACCATGGTAAATGCCATTTTTGTAGGCCAAGCCCAGCCTGACATCAGGAGAAAATTACAGAAACTGAAAGGGTCTGCAGGAAAGAATGCTACTGAACTGCTAGAGATAGCTAACAAGGTTTTCATCAATCGAGACAGTGCAGCAAGGAAGGAGGAAGAAAAGAGAATACAAAGAAGGGCCAATATAATAGCAGCGGCTTTTAGAGGCTCAGGCTCCCAGACAGATCAGCAAGGATACAGACCAGGGGGAAAAGGAAGAGCGAGCCTGAGATGAGACCAGTGTGCCTATTGTAAGGAAACAGGACACTGGAAGAATGAATGTCCCAAACGGCAAAGTAAAAGACTAGGCCCCCTTTTCCGCCCATTTGCTATCAACCAGAGCCACCTGAAGCAGATCTCACTGGGCTGGCAGCAGCTGACTCTGACTAGGACAGACTGGGCTCACTTCAGCTAGACCCCCACGAGCCCATGGTCAGAATGAAAATTGGGGACCAGACTGTGGACTTTATGGTTGATACGGAAGCTGAGCACTCAGTAGTCACTCAGAAAGTAGCACCTCTCTCAGGAAATGAGGTCACCATTATTGGAGCTACTGGGGACCAGACCCATAGACCATTCTGCCGCCCTCGCTGATGCCAACTTGGCGGCCATCAAGTAATTCATGAATTCCTGTACTTGCCAGACTGTCTAGTGCCTCTAATGGGTAGAGACCTTTTAGCCAAAATGGGGGCAGAAATCACTTTTGCTCCAGATGGCTTAGCACAGCTTCGCCTAGGTGAGGAGACCTCCCCAATGATCCTGTCCTTAGCAGTGCTGAGGGAGGAAGAATGGAGACTTTATACCCCCCAGACAAAGGCCTCACCATTAGAACCTGAATTAGAGAAGGAATTCCCGCTGGTCTGGGCAGAAGGGAATCCTCCAGGCCTAGCTAAGGACCACGCCCCAGTGCTAATGGAGTTAAAGCCTGGGGCACAGCCTGTTAAAATCCACCAATATCCAATTCCAAGGGAAGCACACCTAGGAATCCAGGTCCACTTAGACCAGCTGCTTCAGTGGGGACTTGTTAAACGATGCAGGTCTCCATGGAACACGCCTCTCTTGCCTGTCAAAAAGCCTGGGACTAATGACTACTGCCTGGTGCAGGATCTATGGACTGTTAATGAGGCTGTTAGAACCCTGCATTCAGCACTGCCGAACCCCTACACTCTTCTGGGTCTCATCCCATCAGAGGCAGAATGGTTTACATGCCTGGATCTGAAAGATGCCTTTTTCTGTCTTCAATCAGCACCTTCTAGTCAGCCTCTCTTTGCTTTCGAATGGGAAAACCAAACTACAGGGGCCAAGGAGCAGTTCACCTGGACCAGACTGCCACAAGGGTTCAAGAACTCCCCTACTCTTTTTAGTGGAGCACTAGTATCTGATCTGTCTAAGTTCCCAGGACAGGACTTGGGGTATGTTCTACTCCAGTATGTAGATGACCTCCTATTGGCCAGCTCCACATGAGCTCAGTGCTGGGAGGGAATACGAGCCCTTCTGAGACTACTAACTGAAACAGGTTAACGGGTGTCTAAGAAAAAGGCACAGATTTGTCAGAAAGAAGTCAAGTATCTAGGCTTCCGGATCACCCAAGGGAAATGAAGGCTAGGGACTGAAAGGAAGCAGGCAGTATGTGCCATGCCAGTCCCTAGCACCTGGCGGCAGATTCGGGAATCCCTGGGAGTGGCAGGATTCTGTCGAATTTGGATCCCAGGGTTTCAAACTTGGCCAAGCCTCTCTATGAAGCTTTAAGAGGAGAAGAGAAGGCACCCATCAACTGGGGTCCCAAACAGGAGAAAGCCTTCGTCACCATAAAGGCAAAGCTCACTGAGGCCCCGGCACTAGGGCTACCAGATGTGATGCGAGACTTTGATCTTTTTGCTCATGAGAACAGCGGGGTAGCCCTAGGAGTTCTAACCCAGGAGTTTGGACCCTGGCAAAGACCGGTAGCCTATCTCTCCAAGCAGATTGACCCAGTTGCCTTCAGGTGGCCCCTGTGTATTAGGACCCTTGCAGCCACGGAATTATTAGTCAAGGAAGTGGATAAGCTTACCTTAGGACAAAACTTAAATGTAAAAGTACCTCATGCTGTTGTCACCCTGATGGAAGCAAGGGGGCAGCACTGGCTGACTCATGCTCGAATTACTCAGTATCAAGGGCTGTTATGTGAGAATCCGCAGGTACGATTAGAAGCAGTGAGAACACTTAATCCTGCCACCTTTCTACCCATCGCTGAGGTGGCCCCTGAGCATGATTGCCTGGAAGTCCTAGAGGAGGTTTATTCCAGCCGGCCAGACCCAAGGGATAGGCCCCTGCAAAATGCAGACTTGGTATTGTTCACAGACGGCAGCAGCTTCTTAGATGAAGGAAAAAGATGAGCCAGATATGCAGTGGTATCAGACTTTGAGACAGTTGAAGCACAGGCCCTACCTGAAGGATGGTCAGCATAGAGGACAGAACTTTGGGCCCTAGTAAGAGCCCTAGAACTCAGTAAGAATAAGCATGCCAACATCTACACTGACTCGCGCTATGCCTTTGCTACCATGCATGTCCATTGCACCATATATAAGGAAAGGGGACTCTTGACAGCAGGAGGAAAAGGAATCAAAAATCAGAATGAGATTTTAAAGTTACTAGAAGCAGTCTGGGAGCCTAAGGAAATAGCCGTCATCCATTACAAAGGTCACCAGAAAGGGAAAGACTTAGTATCAGAAGGAAACCAGCATTCTGATGCCGCAGCCAAGCTGGCTGCTAAAGAACAAGCAGCACTGGCACAGATCATGTTGGCCCCTGAATTACCTGAACCTCCAAAATACACTCCTCAGGAAGAGAAATGGGCCCAGAAAGAAGGGGGCAAGAGAACAATGGAAGGCTGGTGGATACTCCCAGATCATAGGGTCTATGTCTCAGAACAGTTAGCCCATAAGGTAGTCCTCCAGCAGCATGAACTCGCTCATTTAGGAAAGGCTTGCCCTAGAAGCTTTGTTAAGCAGGTACACCTAATTGCCCATCTACCCACCTTGTGTGCCTCAGTCTCTCAGCGTTGCCCCCTCTGTGCTCAGAACAATGCTAAATAGGGTCCTGTGGGACCGATAGGAGTTCAGCGCTGTGGGCAAGCTCCTTTTGAGGACTTAGAAGTAGATTTTACAGAAATAGGGCCTAGCAGAGGGAATAAATACCTGCTAGTCTTTGTTTGCACCTTTTCAGGTTGGATGGAGGCATATCCCACTTGCACTGAAAAGGCGAAAGAAGTCACTAAGGCATTGCTGAAGGATATAATTTCACAGTATGGAATGCCTCTGACCATAGGGTCCGATAATGGCCCAGCCTTTGTAGCAGAAATAGTACAACAGGTAGCCAAGGCTTTAGGAATTAAATGGAATCTACATATAGCTTACAGGCCTCAGAGTTCAGGGAAAGTGGAGCACATGAACTGGACTCTAAGGCAGGCTGTGGCTAAGCTATGCCAAGAGACAACCTTACCCTGGACAGATATCTTGCCTCTTGTACTCCTGCGGGTACGCTGTGCCCCAAGGGCCAGGGTAGGTTTCTTTCCCTTTGAAATTCTATACGGTAGACCCCCTCCCTTAATTCAGCCAAAGGGAGGTTTGGGGGAAATAGGGAACTTAGAAATCCAGAAACAACTACATGGACTTGGAAAAACTGTCTTTGAGGTCCACAGGTGGGTTATTGACCGACTACCCATCTCTCTAGGAACAGCTGTACATCCTTATAAACCTGGAGACTAGGTTTGAGTAAAGGACTGGAAAAAGGAGCCCCTCAAGCCTACCTGGAAGGGACCCTATCCAGTCATATTAACCACCTCCACAGCTCTTAAGTTTGCAGGACTAAACACCTGGATCCAGCACTCCCGGGTGAAGGCAGCCCACCAGCTGAGTGACATCCAGTCTGAGTGGAAGGTGACCTCTGACCAGAAACACCCCCTGCGGATCACCCTCAAGAAGACAGAAGACCTGGCTGAGCAACCTGCTCCAAGGAATTCAGATAACACCCTGCTGAATTCTCCCTAACACTAATCTTTATTTCTTATCTTCTCCTAACATGCTCTAGTATTTCTGGATAATCACTGGCTTTATCTAATAATTCTTATTTTGTCTTTTTATGAGTGCCAGTGGAATCCAAGACTAGTACCAGGAGGAGAACTCATCTGCTCTTGCTGGGGCACAGAATCACCATAAAATTACTGCTCCCCACACAGCAAGGAAACAAAGGCCTTATCATAAATTGTTGGATTACACCTTGTCATGCCATCCTTTGCTCCTTGCTTACAAACTCGCTACCCAAATATGCTAGACCGGGTAGTCCACGAGAAAACCCAATCAAGCCAGATTTTTGTTAGCTATACTTATCAGCCTGCGGCATGTTATGACTCTACTACCAAATGCATGTGGAGTGGGGGGGATTGTATTGGACGGGAAAAAAAATAGTAGGACCTGTCATGGCCAATGTGCAGCTAACTAATGTTGCTCCTATTTGTTTCAGCAGTACGCAGGGTCAACATCCAACAGGTCACCTCCCAGATGAACTACGCAACTCTACCCCCAACGTTGAAAACACCACCTACCCCTGGAGCCCCCTGCAGGAACATTCTACACGTGTGGGACCACTGCTTACCTCTGCCTGCCTGCAAACTGGACGGTAATGCCTTTAAACTTCAGATGGTCCTACAAACCAGAAGAACTCCCTACGAACTCCTCTGAGAGGAAGAAGCGGGATGCTAACCCCTTGGCCATCGTCCCTTTCCAGCAGGAAGTAGCTAAGAGCGGTCATCACCCCTGTTCACCATAACATCCCGTGGTCGTTGCTCCACAAGGCTAAAAGAAGCTTGTGGGACAAGGGAGGGGGAATGAGGAGGAAACTGGTCTTGCAAGGCATGTCAGGCCATAAAAACTGTGAACAATGCACTGCCCCGGGGGGGGGGAGGAGGGTCATTATCGCTGGCTCCAGGACAGATGATTGGATATGGCCTGGGGACCCCCAACACCTGGGGACCTTCCTGTAAGCCCACAAAAGGGGGCAGAACCATATCTGCAAGACAACGACCCCAGAAGGTTATAAAAAGTGAAGCCCTCTGCGTGTTTCTTCACTCTGATTTGGAAATTATTCCCAGAGTCCACTAGTGTTAATAAATGGGGTCCCTCCCTTTCTCTAGGAAGCATGCTTGGTATTTATTTGGTCTTCTGCAACAATTGGAGCTGGCAGTTCCCTCTTGCACCCGCTGCCAGCGACGGCCCCGCTCGCACCTGCAGCTGGCACCGTAGCCGCTGCTCGCACCCACTACCAGCACCCGGTGCCAGTCCCGATCACTCGGTGCTGTCAGTGGGTGCAAGCAGCAGCTGCCATCCCTGATTGCCCCTGAGGGCTTCTCCACCTCCCCCTGATCCTGAGGGGTGATCAAGGCAGCAGCCACCACTTGAACCCACTGACGGTGCCCGCCCCGGTCACACCTGCTGCTGGAGCTAGCCCCAATCGCTCCGTGCCATCAGCAGGTGCGAGCGGGGCCGGTGTCATCAGCATGTGGGAATGGTGGCGGTGGGAACAGGGTTTCCAGCAGACAGGAGACTGGGGGTCATGGCTACAGAGGATTGGCCAAGGCCCACCCCTGTGCCCACTGCAGCCTCGCGGCCCACAGTTCCTTTCAAGGTGCATGAATTCGTGCACTGAGCCACTAGTCCACCATAACTACTTTTAGTTAAAGTTTTAATTTCAGGCCATCCTTTGTGGTTACTTTAGGCCTTTAAGTTTGCAAGACTGCCATGCTGGCCTTCCCTGAGCTTGTCAAGTTAGCATGTGGCCTCTTTTTTATTTGTCCACAAAGGGAAGCAGAACAGGGTTTTAGCATTGGAATTATACCTTAAAACACAAAAATAAAAAAACAACAGGAGGTTGAGAAAAAACCCTAGTATCATGATTACATACAGTGAATTGCCACATAAACAAAGGTTATCCTATATAATAAAACCCTAATATGCAAATCGACCAAATGGCGGAACGACTGATCACTATGATGTGCACCAGGGGGCAGACGCTCAATGTAGGAGCTACCCCCTGGTGGTCAGTGCACTCTCACAGGGGGAGCACCGCTCAACCAGTAGCTGGGCTCACAGCTGGCAAGTGCAGCGGCGGTGGCAGGAGCCTCTCCTACTTCTACAGCAGTGCTAAGGACCCCGAGGGGGGATGTCCAACTGCCGGGGTCCCAGACTGCGAGAAGGCACAGGCTGGGCTGAGGGGCACCCCGCCCCCCAGTGCATGAATGTGGTGCACCAGGCCTCTAGTTTAAAATAAACAGGTGTGTACTGTGAGACTAAAAGTCAAAATGATTTAAAAAATGCCTCCTATCCTTACAAAATACTTAAAATCACAACCATATAAATTATCTGAAGAATCTTCCAATGTAATAGAATTGATATATATTTCCTTGTAAAGAATCAGATGTGACACATTTTATATGCCTTAAATATTGAATAAGAAGTTTAAGACAAAAGTTTAAATCAAAGCTTTAAGGGTCAGAGAAAGAGGATAAATTAAATAGAACATGCTTCCTGGTTGTAAAAAATATAAAGAGACAATGGCTTGGGAATATATGTGATTGCAATCTCTCTGCTTTATATCATAAAAGAAGTTTTCTATTCAGTAAAGTGGAGTTAAAGAAAATAAATGAGAGGGGCCTTTATATCAGCTAAGTCTAAGTAAGGTCTTTCATATCATGATAAGTTCTTTTGAGGGCACACCTAGTACTACTGAAAAGGAAAATGGGGAGGCTTGCAACCTAGTTCAGTATCTGGTTAAAACTGTAGTATTACTTCCCCACTCTGACTGACTTGGGCGGAGCTGCAGAGCCTAACCCCAGGGCCCCACCACAGCTGACTTAGGCAGAGCTGTGGAGCATGCCCCCAAGGCCCCGCCAAGACTGACTTGGGCACAGCTTCAGGGACCCTCAGGGGGCCACCACAGGAGGAGATATATAGGTCAGAGCCTCCCCAGGGGTTGAGTTCAGGCTTTGGATCCAGAATTCCCCTGGACTAGCAGATCTGAGAAATTAAGGTTAAACTTTCCTCCCTCATAGTGCTGGCTGATCGTTCTCCAGTGCATTCTGCCACAACACTACAATCAAAAGTACCAAAGGTACATAAGTATAGGCACAGGGAACACCTAACATCTGTCTGACACATTGAGGAACAGTGGCTCAAAACTTTTTGACTGCACACACCTATTTTTTAAAAAATTGGTCCACATATCAATCCACATTTATTAAAAGTTTATACATATGTGTGGACGAAAGGGGCCACATGCTAACCTTATAAGCTCAGGGAAGGCTTGCATGGTGGTCTTGCAAACTCAGAGACTTAAAGTAACCACAAAGGATGGTCTGAAATTAAACTTTAACTAAAAGCACTCATGGTGGGTAGTTACGTCCTAGGCCGGTATCTTCACTGACAAGGTCAACCTTTACCTTAACTGAACCTATGTGTCTTTTTGCATCTATAATAACATACCCTTGAAATGTCTGGGTAACTTGCAACTTCTCTTTTTCTGGAGCCCCTGGGGCACAACCTAATGTGGTGGGTGCCAGGACAGATACCACAAATTCCTTCATTATCATGTTAATTGTTCCTGCACCCACCTAAGTATGTGTCTATCATTTTACTTTTTATCCAATCCCAGGGGTTCCCCCCCCCCACCCCCGCTTTGCTTTCTCCTGCCTCTCTAGTCTATCACCAATTTCATGTAACCCACCTAGGTCCCTTTCCTTTGATTGAACTGTATAAATACAGATGTAACCTGCCATTCTCTGGAGCATTATCTCAATTCGTTGAGGTTCTGCTTCCCGGCATATGTCTACAGTTTGGCTCAAATAAACTCACAAAAATTCTTTACAGGTTTCAAAGTTTTTTTTATGTTAACATATACTACTTTATTAATATATTATATATTTTATAAAACAAAATATTAACTTTGAAAGAATGAGATAAAATATATATAAATAGAGTATATGGTTCTTCCTATATATTCCCATTGAGGATCTCTGTAACTGAACACTAAAGAGAAGAGACAAAGCTTTCTGTTTCATATAAAATGTGAAAAGTGTTTGATTTCTGCCTTTCAGATTTTATATGGGAAAATGCAAAATATATGCAGGCATTTTAATGTGTGTTTCTCTTTAAAACTTTCATGCAGATTTTAATAATTAATCAATATTTTAAATATAAATTGTGATACATAATATATAAATATACCTCCATAGGCAATACTTTTTTATGGAATGATTTGCCTCCGCAATTCATTCTGACGAAAGTCTAGCTACTTAATCCCTGGTAGGTATATCATAATGAAAGGTGCAAATGCTACTCTTGTAACAACTTCCCAAATTATAGACATGGTACTAAGAGGAAAGATTTCTGAAAGATTAATTTGGTACCAACAAAAGCATGTACAGAAGTCAAGTGATTCATAGAGACCTGCACATTCGATTATGATAAGTTAACCTTTTCTAAAATGTGTTCCTCAATATGTTCCACCCAAATGATTTCCAAGGAGAAATAAGAGGCTGAGCTAAACAATACTAGCATTCCTGCAGGACTTTTCAGTGACTTTGCTATGGTGTTGTACACTGTAGATCTCAAAGTCCATGCACAAATATTTCTCAGCTTATTTGACTTCTTAATGAGAAATATCTATTAACATCTCATGGATCTAGTGCTTTGTAGGGCAAGCATGTCAAACTTGCAGCTTGACATGAATATTTTTGTGGCCCAGCCAATAGAATGGTATGTATGAAACGTTTTAATAAACATTTTGTATCTTAATTTTTACAATATCCTGTTATACATAATTATTAATAATGAACTACAACATTCACTAATGACTGATTACTATAATCGTGTTGTATTCATTCCCCTTATGTGCCTTATGCACAGGCACACCATTTCTCTCCACTAATACTAGCAGCGAATATTTTAGCAATCAATTGCCACATCATTAGTCTTGTACTGACTTGTTTGGTGTGCGCAACAGGAAATATTTAGCTTTTGGAGAACAAGAAAAATAGGTTTATTTGCGTTACACTTATTAGTTTGTGCAGTTATTCAGTGTCTGGTAAGTTAATGTTCAAGAAAAAAAATATTAATTTTTATTAAAATGTTCTATTATTTTATGTTCATGATTACTCATTTATTTCAGCCCTTTATAGTCAGCATGCCTCTATTGAAATAAACCTACGTTTCTATGAAAATTGAAGCTTTTGTTTGTTTGCGGCCCACACAAACTTAAGCCTTGTTTATTTGGTCCCTGTTAGCCTTTGAGTTTGACATGCTTGCTATAGGGGGAATGTTGAGATAGTTTATCAACTGGGAACAATAGGATTTCCTAGTCAAAATCTGAATAGTCACCACTTTCCAGTTGTTTCTTTTTTTAATTATTTTATTGTTTAAAGTATTACATATAGCAGTACATATATCTTTTTTTTTCCATTGACCTTCCCCCAGCCTCCCCCACCCCCTGTCGCATGCCCTCATCCCACCCCGCAGTGTCTTGTGTCCATTGGTGTGCTTATATGCATGCATACAAGTCCTTCGGTTGATCTCTTTCCCCTCTCCCCAACACTCTCCAGCCTTCCGGCTGTAATTTGACAGTCTGTTCGATGCTTTATTGCCTCTGTATCTATCTTCTTTTGTTCATCAGGTTATAATGTTCTTTATTTTCCATAAATGAGTGAGATCATGTGGTATTTTTCTTTCATTGCCTGGCTTATTTCACTTAACATAATGCTCTTCATATCTATCCATGCTGCTGCAAATGGTAAGAATTCCTTCTTTTTTATAGCAGCGTAGTATTCCATTGTGTAGATGTACCATAGTTTTCTAATCCACTCATTGCCAGTTGTTTATTTTTTACAGCATAAAAGAAGCAATTGAGATTTTGAGAGGCAAGAATGGTTGTTCTTGTTGAAGCATGTGGTGAGGAAGAAAAAAAAAATCTAGAAACTTCTGTCTTGGGATAGTACTTCAATTAAGAGAGCATTGATAGCCAACTAAACACTGGGGCTTGTGGTAAAAGCTAGAGTAGACCATGTAAAGGAGTTACAAGGTGTTACGAAAAGGGCAACACAGACCAGAAAGAAAAACTTGATCTTTTAAAAATGTTTTATGTTAAATGGGCTATATTACTTAGAATTGGTAGTCTTTTAATTGCTTCTATTTTTCCCTTTCCTTGTACTCCACAAGTGTGTTTGGGTCTTAATTCAGAGTATGAAAACCGATGACCTAATACTATTGATGATAATGGACCTCTTCAGAATGTGTCAGGCTATTTAGCTATTATAAAAGTGATTGCTTTCTCTTTCTCCAATTTAAAAAGATTCAGAGGCAAAAATACAGAAATGAACAATATAATTTTTTAATTTTTATTTCATCAATATTGAAAATAAATGTAAACAGAGGACATGTTTGTTATGGCTGTTTTGAGCAGCACTGCCCAATAGTACTTTCTGCAGTGATGGAAATGTATTTCTGTGTTGTACAATAGGTAGTCACTAGCCACATGTGGCTATTGGGCATTTGAATGTGGTTAGAGGGACTAACGAACTGATGTGGCCAGTGGCTACTGTATTGAACAGTGCAGACTTCAAGAATCATAGTCAACATGTGTGGTTAATTAGGAAGTTATTCCTTGAGATTATAAGATGAAATATAAACACAATGTTTTTCAATTTCCCACTACATTTACATTGTTTTCAGTGATCTTTGTATGGTATGATTATAAAACAAAACAACTGATGCTTACTACTATACATTAGTACCAGGGTTATTTTTTCACATTCACACCTCCATACCATTTCTGTGATGAGAGAACTAAGAAGACAGGAAACCAGTCACATACATTTTAGCTAATTAAAGGCTACTTAAGTCTAGAGGAGAAAATATACATTAGTTAAGAATATCTTATGAGGTAAAGCCAGTTGCTTACTCAATATCCATTCTTCCTTCTTAACTAAGAGTCCAAATTTTGCTCAAAACCTCAAGGTTTTAGGATTAGGACACCAATTTTATTGTGAATTATAAATAAAGAAACCACCTAGTCATTTAAAATACTCTATCATCCTAGGATCCCTTGAAGCTAGGCATGGTCAAGTGAAACATTTCTGGTCAATGTGGTGTAAGCAGACCTCTTCTATGTGGGGCTGCCCAAAAAGCTTTTGTTTTCCTTATAAATAGGAGCTGATACACCTGGCACATGCATTTACTTTTCCCATTTCCCCTATATTTCCATTTAAAAAGACAGACATGGTGCTGAGAGGCATGGAGACCACAGGAAACAATGTACTGAGGATGGGTAGGGATGGCTAAAGAAGACGTTAGGACTCATGATTTTGTGGCTGCTGGTTCTACTCTAGAACACACAATTCTGGAAGTCTGGCTATGTGAGAAAAATAAACTTTTATCTGGAGAAACTCTTGTAGTGAGGATTTTTCCACATGCAGCCAAATACAATCTTAATAGTATTAATTTAAAAAAAGATCCTTTAATTTGTAAAATTCTTGCTAAAATTATAATTCCTTTTGCTTGATGTGGAAAATTTAATTCCCAGGAGGCTTTCATTCATCACTGAGAAAAACAGACATACATCATATGGCATTTAAACATTAAAATAAACATAAATATGCATATGGCTCTATAACAGATTGTTAAATTCCATATGCTAAGTAAAAATAGTCATCTATGAAGATAAAGTAAGTCCATAATATTTATGAAACACCTAGTATGTCCCTTAGCTGCCATATCAAGAAGAATACTATGCCTGCATTTAAGGAAATTTAAATTCATTTCAAAAGCTAAAATGCAACCCATCAAATAACAACAAATGTTTTAAAAAGAGAAGATCAAGAAAATGGAAGCAGCTTTACAAGCAAAAATCTAGTTAATTAAAAAAACTATTTTTCAGTGAATTACTGATTAAAAAGACCAATACAGACTGGTGTTATCAAAACAAATTTCACAGAGAAGGCAGGGATAGATGTTAAAGGCTTTGGTGCTCTTATAATCCAGTCAATTCTATCTATATATATAAAAGGCTAAGCGACCATCGCATCCAAAACAACCAAACGGACGACTGAACTGGCTGTGTGGGGTGACCAGGCCTGCAGGGGGGTTAGTGAGGGGCGACCAAATGACTGAGCAGTAGGCTGCATGGGGCAACCAGGCCCGCAGGGGGGGGGGGGGGAGTCGGGAGTAACCAGACCAGCGGGGGGGGGGGCAGTGAGGGGTGACCAGGCCAGCAGAGGGGGTGCAGTTGGGGATGACTACACCTGCATGAGGGCAGTTGGGGGTGACCAGGCCAGCAGGGGGGGCAATAAGGTGCGATCAGGCAGGAAGGCAGGTGAGCAGTTAGGAGCCAGTGGTCCAGGATCGGGCCTAAACCAGCAGTCAGACATCCCCCGAGGGGTCCCAGATTGGAGAGGGTGCAGGATGGGCTGAGGGGAGCCCCCCGTGCATGAATTTCATGCACCGAGCCTCTAGTATCCTATCTAAGAGGGAATATGCTAATTGACCATCACTCTGTCACAAAGATGGCTGCACCCACAGCTGAGGCCAAGTTCCCATAAGGAGCCTTAATGAGCAATCAGCAGGGAACTGAGGCTATGCTCTCCCCAGCCCCCATGGGGCTTGACAGGGGACCTCAGGCCGCATCCCCCACCCAGCAGGGCTTGACGGGGGACATCAAGGTGCGCTACCTGTCCTGGTGCTGGGCTAGGGGACCTCAGGCTGCTCCCCCCGCCCCAGCACCAGGCCGGGGGACCTCAGGCTGCACCCCCCCCACCAGGTGGGGCTTGACAAGGGACCTCAGGCAGTGCCCCCCACTAAGCGGGGCTTGACGGGGGACCTCAAGGTGCACCCCCAGTGCTGGGTCGGGGGAACTCAGGCTGCGCCCCCACTCAGTGGGACTTGACAGGGGACCTGAGTCTGTGCCCCCCTCTTGGTGCTGGGCCGGGGGACCTGAGGCTGTGCCCCCCCCTGCCTGGTGGGCCTTGACGGAAAACCTCAGGCTATGCCCCCCACCCAGCAGGGCTTGACAGGGGAATCTCAGGCCGTGTCCCCCACCTGGCGGGGCTTGACAGAGGACCTCAAGGCACGCCCCACACCCGGGTCTAGGCTAGGGGACCTGAGGCCATGCCCCCCAATCCTGGCGCTGGGCCAGGGGACCTGAGGCTATGCCCCCTGCCTGGCGGGGCTTGACAAGGGTGGGATTGGCCTGGTCTGGATCTAGCCCAATGGGGGGGGGCGCTGGCCAGGTCTGGGTCTCACACAATTTTGAGGTGCATGTGGGTGGTGGGGAATTGACTCTGGGTCCCATGGTGAGCCCCAGACTCTGACAGGAGGAAGGTTTTTATATACATTTTACTAATTTTCTTACATCTCTGACACTTCTATTATAGAGAAAGGGAAAATAACAATATTAAATTATTTCCTCTAATTAATCCCCCTTTAATGTGCACGAATTTTGTGCACCGGGTCACTAGCTTCTAATAATTACTTTAAGGAGTGTGAAGGAACCCTAAGACAGTGGGTACTTCATAATTGGATTTGGTTAGAACTCACACCTTGAAATGGTTGCATGGTTCTAATCTAAAAAGTTTTTTAAGTCTAAAAGTGAAATACATTCTCATTTTGATTTAGAGAACAATTTCACTCTAAAATCTCATTATATATAGTTCCTTGCCTGTTTGTATTTTTTCCACTTGCTACTATCTTCCCCCCAATAATTGTCTTCTTCCAGTGCCTAACACCTATTAGAAAACTTTTAAAAAAATCAAATTGAACTGGGTAAGTGTGGTAAATGGCACTTTGATTTTTATGTCAAATTTCTCAAAGGACATTTATGATCCTATCTCTGGCAGCTTTTAGTGATTTTCATATATGTCAGGACAGAAAAGCTTAGCCTTAATGAAGTTACTACAGATTATTTTCCCTTTCACCACTATTTAGTTCTTTTAGTTTTAGGGGGAAGAAGCATGGAGGAGTTAAGGGTAAATTATTCTCTTCTCTCCACATCTTAAGTAGAGATTTATTTATATACTTTTCCCCCAAACATTCCCTATGGTTTTTCCTTCACTCATTTCTACTTGGAAGGTTTAAAAATAATCCTAGAGCTGGGCTGATATGGTTCAATGATTGAGTGTCGACCTATGAAATGGGAGGTCACAATTCCTGATTGGGGAACATGCTTGGGTTGCAGGCTCAATCCCCAGTGTGGGGCATGCAGGAGGCAGCTGATAAATGATTCTATCTTATCATTGATGTTTATATCTCTCTCTACCTTTACCTTCCTCTCTGAAATCAATAAAAACATAATTTAAAAAATAATCTTAGAATTGAACATAGTAAATCAGTTTGGGGGGAGGTTAACATGTATCATTACAAAATTTATTCTGCTTCCATAATTAAAGGAAGACTATGTCAGGCAAATCAAAGCATTTCGATTATTGAGGTAAATAATACAGAAGATATTCTTTCCTTGAGTAAACTATAGGAAATACATTATTCTTGAATATGATGCTACTTGTTTACATGGAATGTTATATATAAAGATAAGGGAATCTGGAAGTAATTATGAATTATTAAAATTATATTCAAAGTTATTTTTATAAATCAAATAAAAAAGTAACCAAACAATTCTAGAAACCCTAGTATTATTTTTAGTGAATTCACAAAAGATGACAAGGACATGGTCCAATCTCACTGCCTCTCTCTTAAAAACAGTGCAACTATGATCACTTTAGAAATTTACTGATGAATTAGCATAGTTTATAAAACTTAAAAATATTAGACCATATCATGTTAAAAATTTCACTATTAGATTATTGAATAAAAATTAGCAAGACATTTGGAAAGAGAAGTCTAGATTAATTTTCTTCTATATGAGAGAGGCAGGCATATATTAAGAGGAAAAAAATAAATGATTGATTAATTCATTCTAATGTGCATATGATTGAAAGCACCATAGAATTTTCTCTTGTGTCAATCACTATTCTCTGCTTTTTATGCTTCCCTCAACTGAAGATACACTCTAAAATTGGAGCCTATATTCTCCCTATTTTTAATTCTCAACAGTAGATAATACTGATGTTTTTCACCAGCAAGTGTTCAGTAAGTAACAGATAAATCAAAACTTAGTCTCATACCGAAAGCCCTTAAAAAGGTAGTCATGGAGGAAGAGCCAAGATGGCAGTGTAGGTAAACACCTGTACTTGCCACTTCCTACAACCAAATCAAAATTACAACTAAAATACAGATCAACCATCATCCAGAATCACGGGAAAGCTGGCTGAATGGAAGTCCTACAACAAGATAAGTGAAGAAGAAAGCACACTGAGACTGGTCAGAAGTGTGGTGGTGTGGAACGGGATGGTTCGTCACCCACGTGTGCCACTTTTTTAATCGGGGAGATTGTCTCTGTGAAGGCCACCCATGAGGAGCAAGGGGTCCCAGCCCCACACCAGAAACCCAGCCCAGGGACCCAGAGCTGGGAAGAGAAGTCCCCGTAACTACAGGCTGTAAAAACCAGTGCGGTTTGGAGCTCAGTGACACAGGCTACTAGAGACCCAGCTGTTCCTCTTAAAAGGCCAAGGCATAAACTGAACTTACAAGGTTCTGATTTTCCTCTGAGCTCCAGAACCAGGGCGAGGCTTTGGGGGACACAGACACATACAAGGAGGACCTGGATTGTCTGGAACCAGGACAGGAACTTGGGGGCAACTTTCTCCCAGACGGAGGTGCTCACAGAGATCATTGTTCCTGTGCTGGGACCTCCCCAGTCCCAGGGCTGACTGGCAGCCATTTCTGTTTGCTCTACCCTGATGATTCCCTAAGAACCTGTCTCATCCAGTTTATAATCCCAACCAGGCTGTGTGTAGCAGCTTTTGCATATGAATGGCCTGTCCTTAGTCAGGCTACAATCTCTCAAACAAGCTGCAGCTGGGTCAAGAAGCCCCAAACCTACCAATAAAAGGCCCGAGACCTGGCACCAGCACCAGCAAGCCTTGCTTCATAGCTGGACCTCGTCTGGGAACTTCCAAAACTGATACAAAGAGGAGGAATCTACAGATATCTCAGTAGCTCCTGCTGGGTGGCCCCAGGCAGTGGTTGACTTTGCACCTCCCTAGAAACCCAAGAGCCAGTGTACCCAGTGGTCAGTGTCAGACCACACCAGATTACAACTTTACACATCCATAAGAGACACACTCAAGGGGCAGTCTCAGTGAGCACCAAAGCCCCAATGAAGCAAATCCTGCTCCATAGGGGTATCTTCTGCATAGCAGCTCTCCCACTGTAGTCACAGCTGGTTCTCACAGCCAATTGGCCTGGAGGTCAATTCCTCCCAGTGACACCAACAGCAATCAAGTCTCAACTACAAGACTTTGCTCAAAATCCACAAAGAAGTGCACCTAGAGTTCCCAGCTCAGGTGACTGGGGAGGCTGAGCCACTGGGCCCTATAAGATACTACTACACAAGGCCACTCTACCAACTCAAGGAGACATAGCAGCTCTACCCAATACATAAAAACAAACACAGGGAAGCAGCCAAAATGGGGAGACAAAGAAACATGTCACAAATGAAAGAAATGGAATGGAAGAAAGCAAACTATTGGATATAGAGTTCAAAACCATGGTTATAACGTTATTCAAGAATCTTCTAGAAACCTCCAAGGGATTTAGTGAGACTTTTAAGGATCTTAGTGAGAATGCCAAAAAAATCAAAATGACCAGTCAAAAATTAAGCATACATTGACTGAAATAAAGAATAATATACAGGGATTCAACAGTAGAGTAGAGGATTCTGAGAATCAAATCAACTATTTGAAATATGAGGAAGCAAAAAAGATCCAACCAGAAGAGCAAAAAGAAATAAGAATCCAAAAACATGAAGATAATATAAGGAGCCTCTGGGACAACTTCAAGTGTACCAACATTCACATTATGGGGGTGCCAGAAGAAGAGAGAGACCAAGATATTGAAAACCTTTGAAGACATAATGACAGAAAACTTCCCCTACCTGGTGAAAGAAATAGATTTACAAGTCCAGGAAGTGCAGAGAACCCCAAACAAGAGGAATCCAAAGAGGACCACACCAAGACACATCATAATTAAAATGCCAAGGGCTAAAGACAAAGACAGAATCTTAAAAGCAGCAAGAAAAAAGCAGTAGTTACCTACAAGGGAATTCCCATACAACTGTCAGCTGATTTCTCAACAGAAACTATACAAGCCAGACGGGAGTGACAAGAAATATTCAAAGTGACGAATAGCAAGAACCTACAACCAAGATTACTCTACCCAGCAAAGCTATCATTCAGAATTGAAGGTCAGATAAAGAGCTTCACAGATAAGAAAAAGCTAAAGGAGTTCATCACTGCCAAACCAGTATTATATGAAATGTTGAAGGGTATTCTTTAAGAAGAGGAAGAAGAAGAAAAAGAAAAAAAGATAAAAAATATGAACAACAAAATGGCAACAAATACCCATCAGCAAGTGAATCTAAAAATAAAAATAAACAAATATGAAATCTGTTGAACAGAATAAACTGGTGAATAAAATATAATCAGAGGCATGGAAATGGAACAGACTGATGATACTCAGAGGGAAGGGGGGTGGAACATGGGAAAGAGATTAAACAAAGATCTTATATGCATTACCTATGGGCACAGACAATAGGGTGGCAAAGGCCTGAGGCGGGGTGGGAACTGGGTGGATGGGGGCAATGGGGGGCTAAAATAGGGACATCTTTAATAATCTCAACAATAAAGATTAAAATAATAAATAAATAAATAAATAAATAATAAATTGAGTGCACTACAAAAGAAAAGGTAGTCATTATATGTATTTTTAATTATCTGCAAGACACTGTAACTCTGGGGTCTCCAAAGTAGGCATTTGAGGAAGCAAAGAAAATATTAGTAGTATTGATTTTCATTTAAGCTATTAAAAATATCTACTTTATATTAATGTTAATAATATGTGTACATATATATCACTTTAATGTGAGTAATCATATACTGAAAAGTGTGGATAAATGTACAAAACCACTAATAGGGATGTGTGATTGTTACATTAGCATATCCTATATAATAAAAGGCTAATATTCAAATAGACCGAACAGTGGAATAACCAGAACAACTGAACAACCGAACAACCGGTTGCTATGATGTGTGCTGACCACCAGGGGCATGTGCGGAACATGGCGGGCATTGGCCGCGGTGGGATGGTGGAGCAGGTGAGCAGGGGCAAGCCTCTGGTGGTTACTGAAAATTCTTTGCTCCCAGGTGCTGTGGTCCTGCCCGGCGCTAGCACCCGCTGCCGGTTCTGGCCCCAATCACTCTGTGCCATCAGGGGATGCAAGTGGGGCTGGCGCCATCAGCATGTGGAATATGCAGCAGCAGGAGTGGGGCTGCTGGCAGAGAGGAGACCAGGGGCCGTGGCAGGAGGGGCTGGGCAGGGGCGCGAAGGATGGACTGAGACCCACTCCTATGTCCACCGCAGCCTCATGGCCCACAGTTCCTTTCAAGGTGCACAAATTTGTGCACTGGGCCCCTTGTTCTTAATAATTTGCTAATGTAAACAGGAAATAAAATTAAAACCAAACTTTTACTCTACTATTTTTTTTTCAATGTCATTTCCTAATAATCCCTATCTGCCTTTAGCATGCTTTGTAACTGGGTTTTCAAAGAAAATTTGTTAATCTAGGGAATGAATAAAAAAGCCATGCACCTAACATTAACATTACACTAACACTAGGGTAATGATACAAACTTACATTATTACTCACTGTCATTTCAATTATAGATTTCAAGGACGTCAAATTATGGCAAAATATAAAGCCTCCAAAGCAGGTAATAAAATGGTGGGTATAATAACATTATATAGCTTTCAAAAAGATTAAAATACACTGAACTACTTATATTCCTTTCTTATAAAAGAGCTAGAGAAGATTCCAGAGTATAGGTATTTTTATGAAAATAATAAAAGTCATTTCATATAAAGGAACACCTATCTAGGCTCAGGCAAGGGGATTTGTAAATAGAACTCACTATTAAAAACAATGGCAAACATAAACTTCCTTATCAGGATCCCATTGGTATTTAATTGAAAACACAGTATAGTGGCTTTTATCAGAATTCATGTAAATACCATGATTCAGTTTTACTTGATAAGATTTTGAGAGAAAAATTTCCAGTGAATTGAATTGAAATGTAGTAAGACATACATTTCCATTCATAGACTTTGAAATATGTGGTCTGGTAAAGCCTATGTTTATCTTTAAGAAAAAAAGTGTATGGTATCATTTTCTATAATAATAATATTATGAGACTTAGAAAATGAATTTTCTTGTGTTTGCAACTATGACCTTTGTATTTAAAGAGTTTATTTCATCAT